>NC_088363.1:11147962-11160462 GCF_034508935.2 Berghia stephanieae | reverse complement strand
GACGAGGTGTCCATCCATGCAACTGACTGACAGAAAGAAATGGAGGTCATTTGCCTTAGGTGTCCCTATGTCGATGAGGACGAGGTGTCCATCCATGCAACTGACTGACAGAAAGAAATGGAGGTCATTTGCCTTATGTGTCCCTATGTCGATGAGGACGAGGTGTCCATCCATGCAACTGACTGACAGAAAGAAATGGAGGTCATTTGCCTTAGGTGTCCCTATGTCGATGAGGACGAGGTGTCCATCCATGCAACTGACTGACAGAAAGAAATGGAGGTCATTTGCCTTATGTGTCCCTATGTCGATGAGGACGAGGTGTCCATCCATGCAACTGACTGACAGAAAGAAATGGAGGTCATTTGCCTTAGGTGTCCCTATGTCGATGAGGACGAGGTGTCCATCCATGCAACTGACTGACAGAAAGAAATGGAGGTCATTTGCCTTAGGTGTCCCTATGTCGATGAGGACGAGGTGTCCATCCATGCAACTGACTGACAGAAAGAAATGGAGGTCATTTGCCTTAGGTGTCCCTATGTCGATGAGGACGAGGTGTCCATCCATGCAACTGACTGACAGAAAGAAATGGAGGTCATTTGCCTTATGTGTCCCTATGTCGATGAGGACGAGGTGTCCATCCATGCAACTGACTGACAGAAAGAAATGGAGGTCATTTGCCTTAGGTGTCCCTATGTCGATGAGGACGAGGTGTCCATCCATGCAACTGACTGACAGAAAGAAATGGAGGTCATTTGCCTTAGGTGTCCCTATGTCGATGAGGACGAGGTGTCCATCCATGCAACTGACTGACAGAAAGAAATGGAGGTCATTTGCCTTATGTGTCCCTATGTCGATGAGGACGAGGTGTCCATCCATGCAACTGACTGACAGAAAGAAATGGAGGTCATTTGCCTTAGGTGTCCCTATGTCGATGAGGACGAGGTGTCCATCCATGCAACTGACTGACAGAAAGAAATGGAGGTCATTTGCCTTATGTGTCCCTATGTCGATGAGGACGAGGTGTCCATCCATGCAACTGACTGACAGAAAGAAATGGAGGTCATTTGCCTTAGGTGTCCCTATGTCGATGAGGACGAGGTGTCCATCCATGCAACTGACAGACAGAAAGAAATGGAGGTCATTTGCCTTATGTGTACCTATGTCGATGAGGACGAGGTGTCCATCCATGCAACTGACTGACAGAAAGAAATGGAGGTCATTTACCTTATGTGTCCCTATGTCGATGAGGACGAGGTGTCCATCCATGCAACTGACAGACAGAAAGAAATGGAGCTCATTTGCCTTATGTGTCCCTATGTCGATGAGGACGAGGTGTCCATCCATGCAACTGACTGACAGAAAGAAATGGAGGTCATTTGCCTTATGTGTCCCTATGTCGATGAGGACGAGGTGTCCATCCATGCAACTGACTGACAGAAAGAAATGGAGGTCATTTGCCTTAGGTGTCCCTATGTCGATGAGGATGAAGTAAACAAAGTAAATCAAAAGTCCCTGTTGGTGGAGCTGAATGGGGGGAAAACCAATTCTAACAGGAGCAGCAGCAGCAGCAGCAACAGAATGTGGAGAAGGTTAAGGAAGAAGAGGAATAGTAGGAGGAGGAGGTTATGGTGGTGGTTGTAGTTATTGCGGAAGGAGGTGAATGAGAAGAAGAAGAAGAAGAAGAAGAAGAAGAAGAAGAAGAAGAAGAAGAAGAAGAAGAAGAAGAAGAAGAAGAAGAAGAAGAAGAAGAAGAAAAAGAAGAAGAAGAAGAAGAAGAAGAAGAAGAAGAAGAAGAAGAAGAGAAGAAGAAGAAGAAGAAGAAGAGGAAGAAGAAGGAGAAGAAGGAGAAGGAGGAAAAAGAGAAGAAGAAGAAGAAGAAGAAGAAGAAGAAGAAGAAGAAGAAGAAGAAGAAGAAGAAGAAAGAAGAAGAAGAAGAAGAAGAAGAAGAAGAAGAAGAAGAAGAAGAAGAAGAAGAAGAAGAAGAAGAAGAAGAAGAAGAAGAAGAGAGAAGAAGAAGAAGAAGAAGAAGAAGAAGAAGAAGAAGAAGAAGAAGAAGAAGAAGAAGAAGAAGAAGAAGAAGAAGAAGAAGAAGAAGAAGAAGAAGAAGAAGAAGAAGAAGAAGAAGAAGAAGAAGAAGAAGAGATATTAGGAATTCACATATATGCATACTCATGTGTTTATTATACGAAGGGTTGTGTGTCTCAGAGAGAAAGAAAGAAAGAGAGAGAGAGAGAGAGAGAGAGAGAGAGAGAGAGAGAGAGCGGGAGAGAGAGGGGGGGGAGGGGGGAGAGGGAGGGAGAGAGATAGAGAGATAGAGAGTCCATTCACCTCAACTCAGGTCATATGGACACCCGTGGGCACAGGTCAGTTGATTCCCGTATCGAAAACACTCATTCCCATTTTCTGTCTGTGACTAGAACCTCCTTGGGGAATTCCAAAACGAATTGTGGGATCTTTTGGAGGAAAGCAATGACGAACGTATATCCTAGATGATTCCAAAATGTTTGGAGCTTCTTTCCACGGGGAATACGATTGTAGTGGAGGCAATACCAATCAGATGCTATTGGTTTTGGATGGATGGATTGCTGGAGGGGTGGGTGGACTGATAGATGGATTCGTAGGTACTTGTTTGGATCAATAGAAGAAGTAATTCATTTGATTGGTTGATGGATTGGTTGATGGATTGGTTGATGGATTGGTTGATGGATTGGTTGATGGATTGGTTGATGGATTGGCTGATAGATGGATGGATTCGTAGGTTGATGTTTGGATCAATAGAATAAGTAATTCATTTATCCTTAGTTTGGTTGATTGATGGATTGGTTGATCAATGGGTGGCTGGAATGATGGGTAGATTCGTTGGTTGGTATATGGATCTGAAGATTAATTTATTTATCCCTAGTTTGATTGATTGATTGATTGATTGACAGAGAGAAGGATGAATGGATGGATTAATGGATGGATGGATGGATGGATGGATGGATGGATGGATGGATAGACAGATAGGTGGCTGGATTGTTGGATGGATTCTTTGGTTGATAGATATATTAATTCATTGATGGTAAGTATATATTAATATACTTATCATCAATGAATTAATATATATATATATATATATATATATATATATATATATATATTGATGGTAAGTTCTTTTAATTTATTGATTGATGGAAGGATAAATGGATTGATAGAGGGATAGATGGGCGGTTAGATTAATGACTGGATAGATGAACTGATAGATGAGTTTCTAGGTGGATGGATTGGATTGAATGATTGATGGATGGTTAGTTTAAATTGTTTGATTGATAGATGGGTGGGTGGATGGATGACTAGATTGATGATGTGCTTTTAGGTGGATGTATGTATCAAAGGATGATTGTTTCATTAATTATTAGTTTGATTGAATGATCGATGGCTGTTTTGATGGATTCATGGATGGATGGATTGATTTATGAACAAATGGATGGATGAAGGAATGGATTGATGAGGGGTGGGGGTGGGGATGGGGATGGAGATGCGATAAAATCCTTCCCACTTCGAAGAACCTACACGGGAAAGATGGAAAACAAAGAGAGACCACATTATGTATTCACAAACACGCATGCATCGTGGTGATTATAGTGTCATCCATTAGAATATAGAATAGATTAGAAGTCCTTGTGGTCCCCCTCGCTACGCTTCATCCAATAATATCTCCACGACAACCTATATTTTAACAGGGTGTTGATTTTCAAAGACGGTCAACAGGATAAGAAGGCTTACCAAGATGTTGATTTACAAAGATGGATAAAATGACAAGCGTTTCCAATGTGTCGCTTTGTAAAGACGGTCATAACGATAAGGCATTCCAAGATGTTGATTTCAAAGGAGGTCAAAATATCAAGGCTTTCCAAGATGTTGATTTTCAAAGGCGGTCTAAGTGATAAGGCTTACCATAGTAGTAGTATCGAATGGCTACACCTCTATTTTGAATCTTTTAATCCATTCTTCAAATTCTTTTCCTGCCTTATAGGCTGTCTCGTAGCCTCCTGATAGGCTTGTCACTGGGCAGTGGATGACGATGTGGTCCATTGTCTCAGGGCCTCCTTGGCAATGACGGCATGCATCTGATTCTCTCAGATTCCATCTATGCATGTTAGCTGCGGTTCTGCCATGTCCTGTCAAAATGCGGCTGGAGGTGACCCAGCATTTTCGGCTATTGCAGAGAAAGCCAGGTGTTCTTTCTGTTGGGTCGGGTATGATGTCGCCTCCCCTGGGGCTGTCTTGGTTCCACATCGACATCCATTCCTCTTTCACGTTGAAATGTTGTCTTGAAGTTTTAAAAGGTTTCCTTGATTTCAGTCTTGACGTTGTTGGGGCTTCTTCTAGGACCTCCTTCAATGGGACCCTGTCAGTGACCTCCTCAATTTTGGCATGCATTCTTTGGTTTAATTCTTGTCTTCTGATATCAAGGTGCTATGTCACTTAGTGTTGGGAGCCATTGGCTTACCATGATGTTCGTTTTCAAAGACGGTCAAAATGGCAAGGATTACCAAATAATCAAATCAAGACAATCAAAATGACAAAGCTTTCCAAGATGTTGATTTTCAAAGGCGGTCAAAGTGAGACGGCTTACCATGATGTTCATTTTCAAAGACAGTCATAACAACAAAGCTTATACCAAGATGTTGACTTTGAAATAAATCAAGAAGATGAAGCTTATCCAAAATGTTGATTTTCAAAGATGGTCAAAATGATAAGGCTTACCAATTTGTCTTGGGGAAAACTACATATTCAGTTGAAACCTTCACAGAACAATTAAAATCAAGCCGTCTGGTTCCCGATCTGTAGTAACCCTATAGATAGTTCGAAGATGACGTCACTCAGGTCTTTGTTATTGTTTCTTTTTGCCATCCGCGTTTATGAGTAATGCTCACTGAACTGTATTAACTGACTATAAACGTTCATGGATACACACCGCATTCTGTGTTGGTCCGTTATACTTCCGGATGGCAATGTTATGAGTTTCTTAGCTAAGCGCATACTATCTATATACAAATATTAGAGTAATATATCAAAATAGAGACAAGCACTTGAAAATAAAAACATTGTCCTTAAATGGAGGTCCGGGTTCTGCATAGCTTACTATATTTTTAATAGGCTTATCAGGGTTCAGATAGGGTTGTCTGATCGAACACGGACGCAGTTTGCGAATCATCGAATCCGTTTGCTTGTCGAATCAATTCGATGCCGTCCGTTGCAGCCGGTTTTGTAGATCATCTTGCCCATGATGGACGAACGAACCGAATCGTCCGCAGTTTGGTGATGGTGGGATGATGATGATGATGATGATGATGATGTTGATGATGATGTTGATGTTGATGTTGATGATGTTGATGTGATGATGTTGATGTTGATGATGTTGATGTGATGATGTTGATGTTGATGATGTTGATGTTGATGATGTTGATGTTGATGATGTTGATGTTGATGATGTTGATGTTGATGATGTTGATGTTGATGATGTTGATGTTGATGATGTTGATGTTGATGATGTTGATGTTGATGATGTTGATGTTGATGATGATGTTGATGATGATGATGATGATGATGATGATGATGATGATGATGATGTTGATGATGATGTTTATGATGATGATGATGATGATGATGATGATGATGATGATGATGGTTATGATGATGATGATGATGATGATGATGATGATGATGAGGACGATGATGGTTATGATGATGATAATGATGATGATGATGATGATGATGATGATGATGATGATGATGATGATGATGATGATGATGATGAAGATGATAATGCTGATGATGATGATGATGATGATGATGATGATGATGGTGATGATGATGATGATGGTGGTGGTGATGATGGTGATGACGTTGGTAATGATGATGATGATGATGATGATGATGATGATGATGATGATGATGATGATGGTGGAATGTTGTTGATGATGATGATGATGATGATGATGATGATGATGATGATGATGATGATGATGATGATGATGATGATGACCTACGTCTGGAGACTCAATGTACTTGACAAAAATCATTGAACACTCTAAATACAAGTTCAAGAAATGACAATTAAAAATAAACAAAAACAATCAAAACAAAACAAAACAACCCCCCACCCCCCCAAAAAAAAGACATCCCAACAAACAAACAACCCCAACAAAACAACACAAAGGTATGCTAGACTCTTTTTGATTTGTTGTTTGGAAGGAAATGACGTCATCATCTTGCGGAAAATGATAGAAAAAGATTGTCCAATCAGTGCGGAGATAATGGGCCGATTCCGACTCGTATCATCTCCTATCCAGATTCCTGTCTTTCTACCGCCATCCCCCGACCCCCTTTCAATGTTTCCTAATCCAATCACGGCAGCCATTTTGACTATGGAACCATTTGAATTACTAGCCCGACACCATTTCATTTGGTGGGAGTCCACCCCACCCCATCCCTTTCCATTCTTCATTGCAGCAAGGGAAATGACGAAGGATAGAGAGGGAGTGGGGTGGGGGGTGATAGGGGGGTGGGGGGGGGGGGTTTGAGATGGGTATGCCAACTCCTGAATAACAAAATTTAGTGAAAAGATAACAGAATTTTGCTTTCAGTAAATAATACACATCAGTCGGACCGTGGCCTTCGGGAAGTTATGGCCTGATACTGACCAAAAAATGACGTCAAAATGCCAGTCTTTTGCCACAAAAGAAAACAAATCGTGAGTTGTATTCAGTAGTTCAACCAATTATATTATAACTTGTTTCCATGAGCTCTAATAACGACAACTCACTAGACGGTGCAAAAACCAAATAATGACGTCAAACTGCCAGTCCTTTTTGATTTCAGTGTCAGGCTATAACATAACGATGGCTACGGTCGGACCTCCCCCCGCCTCCCCGTAAAAAAAGGGCCCGAACCTCAGCACATTCAAATTTTAATGTTATGGACACAGCTTTTCAAAATTTGGTGAACAAACAATTTTTTGGTAATGATATCCCAAGAAAATTCCCTAGTTATGTATAATCTAAAGATGTACAGTTGGTGAATATATTTTTGTGATGGGCCTATATGTGTATATTGTAAATATTGAAGAAGTACGTACATTTTATATTCGATTCTTATACTCCTGCTTTTTGGACGTTTTACCAACCACTGCACAAGCTGGCGAGTGCTCGTTGTGAACAAGGTTTGAATTCCAATCACAAAAATGACGTCAAAATACAAGTCCTTGTGTCGGGCAGAAGGAACAAAATTGACGTCACTCAGGTCTTTGTTATTGTTTTTAGACAGCTATTTTGTGGTGATTAGTTGTCACTAAAATAATACAATCAAACTATAGATAGTTCGAAGATGACGTCACTCAGGTCTTTGTTATTGTTTTTTGCCATCCGCGTTTATGAGTAATGCTCACTGAACTGTATTAACCTGACTATAAACGTTCATGGATACACACAGTTTTGTGTGTTGATCCGTTATACTTCCGGATGGCAATGTTATGAGCTTCTTAGCCAAGCGCATACTATCTATAAACGTTCAATGTTCACATTGTTATGTGTGTGTGTGTGTGTGTGTGTGTGTGTTGGTATATCATACTTGGCTGGCTGTGAGTATTTTACCTAAACGCATAGCATCAACAGACCCAATTGAATAGAAAGTATGCGCTTGGCTAAGAAGCTCACAACATTGCCATCCGGAAGTATAACGGACCAACACACAAAACTGTGTGTATCCATGAACGTTTATAGTCAGGTTAATACAGTTCAGTGAGCATTGTTCATAAACGCGGATGGCAAAAAACAATAACAAAGACCTGAGTGACGTCATCTTCGTTCTATCTATACATTAAACTTTCGCTAGTATAGATAGAATGAAGTTGACGTCACTCGTGTCCTTGTTATTGTTGTCTTTTTGTCCATCCCCGTTTATGAATAATTCTCACTAAACCAACTGTATTTATCAAACTATAAACGTTCAACGTCACACATAGTTTTGTGTGTTTGTCCATTATACTTCCGGATTGCAATGTTGTGAGCTTCTAAGCCAAGCGCATACTATCTAAACTAAAATCACCATGATGTATATTTTGTTCATTTTAAATTCATGTAAACATAAATTATTTATGTATTTTTTATTTAATTTATTTACTCGGACAAAATGAGAACCTATTATAGGTTCTCATTTTGTCCGAGTCAGTCGATTTATAGATAGTCCGAAGATGACGTCACTCAGGTCTTTGTTATTGTTTTTTTGCCATCCGCGTTTATGAGTAATGCTCACTGAACTGTATTAACCTGACTATAAACGTTTATGGATACACACAGTGTTGCGTGTTGGTCCGTTATACTTCCGGATGGAAATGTTATGAGCTTCTTAGCCAAGCGCATACTATCTATAGAAGAGAATTTGGGTGAAATTGTTTCCTCACAAAATCGCTACATTGGCAACTCCGAAAAGCAATGGCAGCGTTACAATTACAACCACCGCCCCCTCCTTTCTTCCTGACTCGTAGCTTTTCGGCTCTCCGTAACTGGAAGAGCTCCGTCATGTAATTATTAGAGTGATAGATTGGTCACTTCTTTCTGGCGACGGTTCCGATGCCTCGTTCATATCGGTGCCTCATTCCTATCGATGCCTCGTTGCCTTCATCGATCTATCCAACGAAAGGACGGCGAAACGAAATTAAGGTGTGATGAGGTCTTTGATAATGATTCGCCACTGTAATAGACAATTTCTCATTCTTCTTTCTTTCCTTCTTTTATTTCGTTCCTTCTCTTCTCCCATGGCTGTCGTTCGTGAAGTTATCGAGATTAAAAGTCTAAAATGAAATCAATAGAAATGTATTCAGTTGTTAACCGCATTTCCACGATTTCACTATTCAGTTTCATTGATCCATTCAAATAGGCCAAAAATGAACCAAATTTGCATTTTATAAACTAAAAGTTTTCAATATGGCGCTCTTTTTATACCAACACTGAGAAATGTCTTCATTGCTTACGCCGAGGTTTTATATTCCCCACCATTTCAGTGGGATGATAACATACAGTTATAACATCAGCAATAGAGATGCTCGGATTCGTTGACAACGTTCAAATCTCGATTAAAGTTTTATCTTTTTACGTCATAATGTTGAAATACTGTAATCATATGTTGTTGTTGTTAAATTGAATTCGTATCACGTTTCCATCAAACTTATCTCACTGTAATATGTTTTGTTTTATATCACTGTAAAGCGCTTAGAGCCTGTGACAACGGGGTTAAAGCGCTATATAAATGCCATTTATTATTATTATTATTATTATTATTATTATTATTATTATTATTATTATTATTATTATTATTTATTATTATTATCATTATTATTATTATTATTATTATTATTATTATTATTATTATTATTATTATTATTATTATTATTATTATTATTATTATTAAGAAAAACACCAATAACGGCAAGAACATCAATAACCAATGCAACAGTAATAATAACAATAGTTTCAACGACAAAATAACAACAAAAACAGTTAACAACAAAAGCAACCCTCTCCCCCAATTAAAAAAAAAAACAACAAACGATCAAACCAAAAACAAAACAAAAAAAAGCATAAAAAAAGCAAACAAACAAACATTAACAATAAGTGCAGTAGCCAAATAAGTAACCTATAAATTGTTTATGCATTGTATGTATTCAAAGTTTATATTCCCTCTAAATCATAATAAAAAGGATAAAATGATTTTACATAACAGGACGTCTTCGAGTTATGAAGACAACGAGGTATTCTTTGGTTGGTCTCGATTCCTCGCTTTTCTCTTATTAACAATAAGTGTAGTAGCCAAATATGTAACCTATTAATTGTTTATGCATTGTATGGAGGGCTGGTCACACAGTTTCAATGAGTTGTGAACCGGAAGAGTAGAAGGTGTTACGAGACGACTTCTGCTTCCTTCGAAGACCCACAGTTTCCATGTCATACCACAGATACTTACAGGTTGATTTCTTATTGTTGTTGTTGTTGTTTTTCATATTGTTAACTATAATTCGCAGTGGCCGAGTGGTAAAGGCATTGCACTGTGATCCGGATGATCCGGGTTCGAGCCCCGCTTCAGGCACTTTCGTTTTTTTCCTTGAGCAAGATTATTTACCCCTAATTTGTTCACTTGGACAACATAGGTGATTCCTGTTGACATCAGACATCTTGTTTGATGAGTTATCTATATTCCTTCGTGGAATGCCGAGGTGACGGTATTATTATTATTATTATTATTATTATTATTATTATTATTATTATTATTATTATTATTATTATTATTATTATTATTATTATTATTATTATTATTATTATTATTATTATTAGGGGGCAAGTGGCCGAGTGGTTAAAGCATTGCACTGTGATCCAGATGACCCGGGTTCGAGCCCCGCTTCAGGCACTTTCATTTTTTTCCTTGAGCAAGATTATTAACCCCCATTTTGCTCACTTGGACAACATGGGTGATTCCTGTTGACATCGGACATCTTGTTTGATGAGCTATCTATATTCCTTCGTGGAATGCCTAGGCGACGATATCTTATGATATCGTGGCGCAAAAGACATAATTTTTTTTTTAAAACTATAATTCAGGTTTCTTTGATCTCATGATCTTCGACAGAGAATTCTAGACGTCACACATTATACTCGTCTGGTTCCAAACTACTTGGAAGTGTGTATCTATCCAGTCCTCGGGAAGAGTGGTTTTACTTTTCGAATGAGATTGGAACCAGTTTTTTGCACATCACACTTTAGTTCCCTATTTCATTCCTTCTGTTGGGGATTGGAATAAGAAGATGATGAAGATTGTTGCTGTTGAAAAGTAGATGATATACGGGTTGATAAAACAACAACGATGCTGATGTCTAGGATATAATAATTGTGCGGCTATGTGGTCTAGTGGTATGACACTCGCTTTCGGATCGGAAGGTCCTGGGTTCGAGCCTCGCTCGGCGCATAGTTGAGTCCTTGGAAAAGACTTTTACTCACGTTCTCTCACCGTACTCAGGTGTAAAATGAGTACCTGGCCGTTAACAGCGTTGTCTTTGTCCGAAAAATTGTAATATCGCCTAACAGGCGTCATGTCTCGTATTACATGTTAAATGTTGCTGTTGACCAGGGACCCCTTGTAAAGGGCAGTGAGCACGTTAAGTGGATATTGCGCTATATAAATGCTGAATTTTTTAAAAAATTTTTTTATAATAATGATAGTAATAATGAAAGGAATGTTAATTTATAATGATGATAACTATGATATTGTAATGATGGTAATGTTATTAGTGATAATTACAACGACGACGATGATGATGATGATAATGATGATGATGGTGATGGTGGTGATGATGATAGTGGTGGTGGTGATGGTGGCGGCGGTGGTGTTGTGATGATGTTGATAATGATGATGATGATGATGATGATGATGATGATGATGATGATGATGATGATGATGATGATGATGATGATGAAGATGATGATAATAATGATGGTGATGATGATGATAGTGGTGGTGGTTGTGATGGTGGCGGCGGTGGTGTTGGTGATGATGGTGTTGATGACGATGTTGATAATGATGATGATGATGATGATGATGATGATGATGATGATGATGATGATGATGATGATGATGATGATGATGATGATGATGATGATGATGATGATGACGAGGATGATGATGATGGTGATGGCTTTGTGCCATATTCTCTGCTTCTCTCCATGTTAAGTGCGGCTATGTGGTATGGCACTCGGATCGGAAGGTCCTGGGATCGAGTCTCAAGTGGTGGTGATGGTGATGGTGATGATGATGATGATGATGATGATGATAATGATGATGATGATGATGAAATTATGATGATTATACTGATGATAATGATGATGATGAAGATGATAATGATGATGAAATTATGATGATTATACTGATGATGATGATGATAATGATGATGATGATGATGATGATGATGATGATGATGATGTCGATGATGATGACGACAACAACAATGATGATGATGACGACGACAACAACCACAACAACGCAGAAGAAGTTATTTTCATAAAAACGACTTTGGATAAACTTGGATCCATACATTGTTATGTTGATGTTTTGTTTTGTTTTGTTGTTGTGGCGAAGGTGATGATGGTGTCAAATGGAAACAAGGATAACGATGATGATGATGACAACGATAGCGATGATGACGATGATGATAATGATGATGCCATTCCATCCCATCCAGTCCCGTGGTTGTATAAATGGAGGGGTGTGGATGGGGGGTGCTGGCAAGACATGACGGGGTCCGTCGATGGAGACAGATAAATAGCTGGGGTGGAGACAGTTTAATCCACCAAAAGGGTCGGGGGGGGGGGGGGTGTGAGGAAAGGATGGATGGAGGGAAGAAAGGATGGATGGGTAGTGGGATGGATAGATGGATAGATGGAGAAATATGGAGATGGATGGATAGATGA
>NC_088363.1:11140462-11142962 GCF_034508935.2 Berghia stephanieae | reverse complement strand
CCATGATTTTCACAGTAGATAGTAATTAATTCAATTCAATTCAATTCAATTCAAATGTTTATTTATTGTCGGCATTTTAAAAAAATGTTTCATAGATAATGTAGTCAGGCTAATTAAAAGAAGCCTTTAACCGACATAATCAGTAGATATCTGACCAATCAAAACATGGAATTTATGACACACCTTCAAACGTGGTCGGACAAGCATGGTTGGTTGTTTTTATATAGATAGTTCGAAGATGACGTCACTTAGGTCTTTGTTATTGTTTTTTGCCATCCGCGTTTATAAGTAATGCTCACTGAACTCTATTAACATTGACTATAAACGTTTTTGGATACACACAGTTTTGTGTGTTGGTCTGTTATACTTCCGGATGGCAATGTTGTGAACTTCTTGGCCAAGCGCATACTATCTATAAGCAATAACGTGAATGAAATCGACCTCTCTCTCTCTCTCTCTCTCTCTCTCTCTCTCTCTCTCTCTCTCTCTCTCTCTCTCTGATTAGCTACTATTTTTATACCTCTAAGTGGGTGACTTGCCTTCGCACGATTATCTCGATCATATTATAAATGTTTAGTTTTTTTTGTGTTGGTTCTATAGATAGTATGCGCTTGGCTAAGAAGCTCATAACATTGCCATCCGGAAGTATAACGGACCAACACACAAAACTGTGTGTATCCATGAACGTTTATAGTCAGGTTAATACAGTTCAGTGAGCATTACTCGTAAACGCGGATGGCAAAAAACAATAACAAATACCTGAGTGACGTCATCTTCGAACTATCTATTGATCAAGCGGTAGAATAGTGGATTTTTTACTTAGACGCATACCGTCGATAGTGACATCTGTGTAGTTCGCTATCTTTACCAATCACTGCCATTGTTTACATTATGACGACTGTCCGAGAGGCGTGTTTATCTAGGTGTCTATTCGGATCGTTGATTTTCATGCAAATAAACAGCTGGTTGTTTACACAAACAATAGAATGAAGGAAATACGATTCAATAGTCTGATGTCACGCCGCCTGGCAACGGCGGCCATCTTGGTTCTAAACAAAGAAAATCATTACTTTTTATTCTTCATGCTGGCTAGAACTTTTCATATGCCTTGTGATCAGAATGTGTAAAAGTCAAAACATTATCAAATTTATGTTTTTTTTTCCCTCTGGATACGCTTTTATGCTCGCCGGAGAAATATTTCATACGGGCGTCCGCCATTGTTCCGATAGTTTAGAGCCAGTGTTACTAAGTTACCATGCGTCATTAGGAAGTAAGTGACGTTACGACTGGTGAAGACTATTGACAGCATTCTGCTCTTTGTTATTGTTTCATTTTTAACCACTCTCGTTGTGTGATTGCTTGCCACTTGTCACTCACTCGTTTTTAGTTGCCGAACCGGGCAAAAAACGAACGCGAACGTTTTTAAAAATCTCGGAATTGAATTCAAAAGTCTGATGTCACGTCCACCCAGCAACCAGCAGCTTGGTTCTAAACAAAGAAAATCGACACTTTTTATTCTTCATGCTGGCTAGAACTTTTTCACGTCATGTGATCATAATGTATAAAAGTCAAAACATGATCAGGTTTATAATGTTTTTCTCCTCTGGATACACTTTTAAGCTCGTCGGAGAATTATTTCATAAGGGCGTCCGCCATTGTTTCGATAGTTTAGAACCAGTTACTAAGTTACTATGCGTCATTACGAGGGAAGTGACGTCACGACTGCTGAATCCTATTTAAAAAAATTTCTTCGTATTCTCAGTGAAACAACAAACTGAGTTTCTTCGTTATTGTTTTTAGAACACCTTTGGATGATCATTTCCCACTAAATAAATTTTTGAATAGCTAGTAATATAAAAAACGTTTAAGATTAGCAGTTTTGTTTGATGGCGTGCTTCATGTGTTTGTTGTGGTCTAGTGGTATGACACTCGCTTTCGGATCGGAAGGTCCTGGGTTCGAGCCTTGCACTCGGCGCATAGTTGAGTCCTTGGAAAAGGCTCTTTACTCACCGTACTCAGATGTAAAAATGAGTACCTGGCCGTTAAGAGCAGTGTCTTTGTCCGAAAAATTGTAATATCCCCTTACAGGCGACATGTCTCATCCTACATGTTAAATGTTGCTGTTGACCAGGGACCCCTTGTAAAGCGCTTTGAGCACATTTAGTGGCTATTGCGCTATATAATGCTCAATTATTATTTATATGACACACTGGTTGTTTACGAACAGGAGACGAAAACGAATGCACTCAGTCTTCAGCCTAACCTCTACACTCTACACACCCGTGTACTGAGGAAACAGACTATTTTATCTTTTGTCTAAAGATGTGTTGCATAACTCCATTCATTGTTTCTGATTTCTTATTGAACATTGCAGTTAAATAACCAGATAGATAGCAAAATATTGATCAATATCTGGAAAAAATAGGCATGAAATGGTGCGAAAAAAAGCAATAAAGAAAAATACAAGAAGAAAAAACATTATTTTTTAAATTTTATAATC
>NC_088363.1:11087962-11132962 GCF_034508935.2 Berghia stephanieae | reverse complement strand
AGAAAACAAGGAGATGGGGCGGGGAGTGGGCGTTTGTGGATTGAGAGGGGGGGGGGGGGGCCTCGAAACACATTATAACCCTGATACCGACTGTTTGGCAACATGTTATTTTATTCATGATCGGGAGATGGGCTAGCTAGGCTGAATTTAGTCTAATGACCAACAATTTGAATTTCATTGACGTGCCATTTTGACATTCATTAATTCCACTATTATCTCCATTCAATCATCCGCCATTTTCTTTCTTCGTTCTCCCACAACATCATCGTTATGGACCAAGCGCTTTGACTCAAATGATAATAATTTTTTTTTAAACACTGCAAAAGAAAAAAAAAGTAATTTAAAAGAAACAAAAAAAAATAATAACTAAAAAAAAATAACAAAAACAAAAGAAAAAAAAACCCAAAAAAACAAACAAAAATAAAAAAACACACACAAAAAAAAAAAAAAAAAAAAAAAAAACAAATAACAACAAACAAAAAAAATCCCAACAACAACAACGACAACAAACTCAACCTTTTGAAGTCTCAACTTTGAGCGTTTTTGACAAGATGAGGGTCATTCTTAGATTGGGGCTCGAACGCAGGACCTTCCGATCCGAAGGCGAGTGTCATACCACTAGACCACATATCACACTAACTGCCGCACTTGAGGCCAAGTTGAGGCGATGGTTTGCATAATTTGTTACTCGTCGCTTCCATCGGGTATTATATCGGATTGGACCAGATTACGAAAAGTGAACTTAAAGTTGAAATTGTCTTGATACAACATTTTACTTTGCGAAAGGCTATCTTATCCAAAGGATAGCAAGCAATTTTACGATAAAGAAACCGGGATAAACTCCAACTACATAGGTCAAAGGACTACTACTCACTTATTACAATTGGGTTGAGAATCTTGACGTCACACCCTCCACTCCTCCGGTTCCAAACTACTTGGAAGTGTTTATGTAACCAGTCCCTCTGAGGACATATAATGAATATGTTTGTTTAACAAAAATGTTTTTAAGTATTTTAAGGCGCTTGAAACACATTTAAGTCATATCAGCGCCAGTAAAAAGGAAAAAATGGGATAGTAAAAAGTTATAGAATTACAATTAAAGCACCCAAGAAAAAGTAAGACATAGGGGAACTGTAAACAATTAGGGATCAGATGTAGATTCCAAGAGCATACCACCCATGTATTTAGTTTGAGATCACCTATAAGTCTCATCCGGAAACAAGCACAAAATCCAACAAAGAGGAACACACTCAAATGCTTACATTATACATTCATAATAACAAATATAATAATACATAACGGAGAGATGATTTACAAGGAAAAAAATATCATCTCCCAAAACAATAACTATGCATTTGACAGTTTCCCTCCCAGCTAGGACTCCGGCCAAGTTCCAGGACAAAACCAAGTAATCTCATTCCAAGACAAAGACAGAAAGCATGTTGGAAAACGGATATAAGGGGTTAGAAGACACAGTATGTACCACTATGGGAAGTCAGGAACCCCACCCAGATATAGGGGGATAGACGACACAGTATATACCTCCCTGTCCACTATGGGAAGTCAGGAACCCCACCCAGATATAAGGGGATAGAAGACACAGTATGTACCTCCCTGTCCACTATGGGAAGTCAGGAACCCCACCCAGATATAGGGGGATAGAAGACACAGTATGTACCTCCCTGTCCACTATGGGAAGTCAGGAACCCCACCCAGATATAAGGGGATAGAAGACAGTATGTACCTCCCTGTCCACTATGGGAAGTCAGGAACCCCACCCAGATATAGGGGGATAGAAGACACAGTATGTACCTCCCTGTCCACTATGGGAAGTCAGGAACCCCACCCAGATATAGGGGGATAGACGACACAGTATATACCTCCCTGTCCACTATGGGAAGTCAGGACCCCACCCCAGATATAGGGGGATACGACAGTATACCTCCTGCCACTATGGAATCAGGACCACCAGTTAGGGATAGAACACAGTATGTACCTCCCTGTCCACTATGGGAAGTCAGGAACCCCACCCAGATATAGGGGGATAGACGACACAGTATATACCTCCCTGTCCACTATGGGAAGTCAGGAACCCCACCCAGATATAAGGGGATAGAAGACACAGTATGTACCTCCCTGTCCACTATGGGAAGTCAGGAACCCCACCCAGATATAGGGGGATAGAAGACACAGTATGTACCTCCCTGTCCACTATGGAAGGTCAGGAACCCCACCCAGTTGGAAAACAGACATAAGGGGATAAAGACACAGTATGTACCTCCCTGTCCACTGTGGGAAGTCAGGAACCCCACCCAGATATAATGAATAGGTTACACATTGAATCATAAGGTGGCGTGGCATGGCATAATTATTTTAGTCGCATGATGTCCAAGTAGATATTCTTATGATTACGGGACGTAACAGAGCGAGGATAGATTATGATCTTTATTGACGACCAGCATTTAGATAGTTCGAAGATGACGTCACTCAGGCCTTTGTTATTGTTTTTGCCATCCGCGTTTGTGAGTTGTTCTCACTAAACTGTATTAACCAGACTATAAAAGTTCATGGTTACACAGAGTTTGTGTGTTGGTCCGTTATACTTCCGGATGGCAATGTTGTGAACTCCTTGGCCAAGCGCATTCTATCTATATTTAGACTAGACAATAGGATGCTATCACTCTGAAACCAGAAGCTCAATTACACATGGCATGTATTCAGTCCTACAGAAAAGTGGTTTTACACTTCCAATGAGATTGGAACCAGATTTTTGACATCACATGTTTGTTCCTTATTCAATTTTTACCATTTAAACCGTTCCGAACAATACCATGATTTATGACCCATCGTCTTAAAACGGTATCAAGTGAATACGGTTTGGTAAAAATGTGATTAAAGTCAGAAGCGCGCTTTGAACACGTTTAGTGGATATTTTCAGGCAGGCTTTTTGGGTAGTGATAGTGTTTTCGTTTTTTGTTACCAAAACGCTTCAACAGTTGTGACGTCACTTCCCTCGTAATGACGCATGGTAACTTAGTAACTGGCTCTAAACTATCGGAACAATGGCGGACGCCCTTATGAAATATTTCTCCGACGAGCATAAAAGCGTATCCAGAGGAGAAAAAAAAAACAAAAACATTATAAATCTGATCATGTTTTGACTTTTACACATTCTGAAAACAAAGACATATGAAAAGTTCTAGCCAGCATAAAGAATAAAAAGAACCGATGATTTCTTTGTTTAGAACCACGATGGCCGCCGTTGCCGGGCGACGTGACATCAGACTATTGAATCCTATTGTCAGTAGAGCCTTTGAGCACTTTGTGGATTCTGCACGGTATAAAATGTAATTATTACAAAACATTACATATAGATAGAATGCGCTTGACCAAGGAGTTCACAACATTGCCATCCGGAAGTATAACGGACCAACACACAAACTCCGTGTAACCATGAACTTTTATAGTCTGGTTAATACAGTTTAGTGAGAACAACTCACAAACGCGGATGGCAAAAACAATAACAAAGGCCTGAGTGACGTCAACTTCGAACTATCTATAGATAGTATGCGCTTGGCTAAGGAGTTCACAACATTGCTATCCGGAAGTATATGGGACCAACACACAAAACTCTGTTTGCTTGTTTGCTTGTTTGTTGCTTTAGGTCTCTTCCAACACAATTGAGGTTATATGAGAGACCGCTGAAACAAAAAAACAAGCAATCCAACAAAAATAGTACAAATGTAAATCAAAATCATAACCTAAAGATATCATAAGCTAAATTATTAATAACCAAGAACAAACAGGCAGAAGATTTACAGAAAAAAAATATCCCCTGTCAAAAATACAATCACAAACCAAAGAAGCAGGATAGGCTAGTAAAGAGAAGAAGAAACGACATCACTATCGGATCGTACACCCATGCGAACATCATAGGTATATGATTCAAGGGTGATGCTCCCATCCAACTCTGTGTATCCATGAACGTTTATAGTCGGGTTAATACAGTTCAGTGAGCATTACTCAAAAACGCGGATGGCATAAACATTAACAAAGACCTGGGTGACGTCATCTTCCTTCTATCTATAACATTACGTCACACATCACATTACATTACACTACATATTACATCACATTACATATTACACATCACATTACATTACACTACATATTACATCACATTACATATTACATCACATTACATATCACACATCACATTACATTACACTACATATTACACACCACATTACATATTACATCACATTACATATTACATCACATTACATATTACACATCACCTTACATTACACTACACATTACACATCACATTACATATTGCACATCACATTACATTACATATTACACGTCACACTGCTTTACATTATATTACATTACATTACATTACATATTGCATTGCACATTATATTATATTACATTGCATATTGCATTGCATATTATATTATATTACATTGCATATTGCATTGCATATTATATTATATTACATTACATTACATTGCATATTGCATTGCACATTATCTTACACTACATCACATTACACATTGCATTGCACATTACATTACATTACATTACATTACATCACATTACACATTGCATTGCTAATTACATTACATTACATCTTATAACATTACATTACATCTTATATGAATACATTACATTACATCTTATAACATTACATTACATCTTATATGAATACATTACATTACATCTTATAACAATACATTACATTACATTACATCTTATATGAATACATTACATTACATCTTATAACAATACATTACATTACATCTTATATGAATACATTACATTACATCTTATATGAATACATTACATTACATCTTATATGAATACATTACATTACATCTTATAACAATACATTACATTACATTACATCTTATATGAATACATTACATTACATCTTATAACAATACATTACATTACATCTTATATGAATACATTACATTACATCTTTATAACAATACATTACATCTTAATAATACATTACATTACATCTTATAACATTACATTACATTACATCTTATAACATTACATTACATTACATCTTATAACATTACATTACATTACATCTTATATGAATACATTACATTACATCTTATAACAATACATTACATTACATCTTATAACAATACATTACATTACATCTTATAACAATACATTACATTACATCTTATAACAATACATTACATTACATCTTATATGAATACATTACATTACATCTTATAACAATACATTACATTACATCTTATAACAATCATACATACATTACATCTTATAACATTAACATTACATTACATCATTATAACAATACATTACATTACATCTTATAACAATACATTACATTACATCTTATAACAATACATTACATTACATCTTATAAATACATTACATTACATCTTATAACATACATTACATTACATCTTATAGAATACATTACATTACATCTTATAACATTACATTACATTACATCTTATAACATAATACATTAACATTACATCTTATAACAATACATTACATTACATTCTTATAACAATACATTACATCTTATATACATTACATTACATCTTATAACATAATACATTACATTACATCTTATATACATACATTACATTACATCTTATAACATTACATTACATTACATCTTATAACATTACATTACATTACATCTTATAACAATACATTACATTACATCTTATAACATTACATTACATTACATCTTATAAATACATTACATTACATCTTATAACATTACATTACATTACATCTTATAAACATTACATTACATTACATCTTATAACATTACATTACATTACATCTTATATAAATACATTACATTACATCTTATAACAATACATTACATTACATCTTATAACATTACATTACATTACATCTTATATGAATACATTACATTACATCTTATAACATTACATTACATTACATCTTATAACAATACATTACATTACATCTTATAACAATACATTACATTACATCTTATATGAATACATTACATTACATCTTATAACAATACATTACATTACAATCTTAATAACATTACATTACATTACATCTTATAACATTACATTACATTACATCTTATAACAATACATTACATTACATCTTATAACAATACATTACATTACATCTTATAACAATACATTACATTACATCTTATAACATTACATTACATTACATCTTATAACATTACATTACATTACATCTTATAACAATACATTACATTACATCTTATAACATTACATTACATTACATCTTATAACAATACATTACATTACATCTTATAACATACATTACATTACATCTTATAACATACATTACATTACATCTTAAACATACATTACATTACATCTTATAACATTACATTACATTACATCTTATACTATACATTACATTACATCTTATATAACAATACATTACATTACATCTTATAACAATACATTACATTACATCTTATAACAACATACACATTACATTACATCTTATAACATACATTACATTACATCTTATAACATACATTACATTACATCTTATAACATTACATTACATTAACATCTTAATAACATACATTACATTACATCTTATACAATACATTACATTACATCTTATAACAATACATTACATCTTATAACAATACATTACATTACATCTTATAACAATACATTACATTACATCTTATAACATTACATTACATTACATCTTATAACAATACATTACATTACATCTTATAACATTACATTACATTACATCTTATAACAATACATTACATTACATCTTATAACATACATTACATTACATCTTATAACAATACATTACATTACATCTTATAACAATACATTACATTACATCTTATAACAATACATTACATTACATCTTATAACAATACATTACATTACATCTTATAACAATACATTACATTACATCTTATAACAATACATTACATTACATCTTATAACAATACATTACATTACATCTTATAACAATACATTACATCTTATAACAATACATTACATTACATCTTATAACAATACATTACATTACATCTTATAACAATACATTACATCTTATAACATTACATTACATTACATCTTATAACATTACATTACATCTTATAACAATACATTGCATATCGTGATATATAAATACTCAAGTTGAAGAAAATGTGATTTGTGATAAAATATTTTGTTTTATCAAGAAGAAGGAATGAAAAATGTGAAGGAGCTAACAAACAAAACGAGACCCACTCACCACCTCAAAGCGGTGTTATGTCGGGTGAATTTTTAATTCAGAAAAGTGAGTGGAGCATGCACTTATGTTGGTAAGAACAAGAGATGAAGTGAGTAGAAAAGTGCCAGAAGACAACTTTTATTCTCTATTGTCTTCAGGCATTTTTCTACTCACTTTATCTCTTGTTATGTCGGGCTAACTAGGCGCCTACAAAAATAAAAACAGTAAATCTATTAAAGAAATCTGACTGCACTAGCATTGAAAGCCAAATGAAAAGAGGAAGATGGCATTGGCTGGGTCATGTGGCCAGAATGAACAAAGGGTCACTTCCCAAGACAGCCTTGTATTGGACAGCAGATGGGATGAGGAAACGGTGAAGATCCAAAGGAACCTGGCGAAGGATCATGGAGAAAGAAATAGAGGAAGCAGGCCTGTCTTGGAATACAGCCACTGCAAAAGCAGCCGATCTCAAAAATGGAGATGTCTGGTGGATGCCCTATGTGCCTCAAGGCCCGAAGAGGATGTCTAGTAGATGCCCTATGTGCCTCAAGGCCCGAAGAGGATTAAGTAAGTAACCAAGTAACCAGGTGCCGGAAATTGAATGGGAGCGATCTATATTCATGTTTCCGTCCAACCGAGTCATCAATCACGTAATTTCTTGCTGTCCAACGATTGGACATTTCTGAACAAATGTAAACACGCTGCTTTGTTAATGAAAGTTGTAAACATACCCATGTGTCAAGCTGAACACAATGACCAATCGTAATGTTAGATAGTTCAAAATCTGTGAACATTTTTCGCTATGTAGGCCACTTTGAGCACGTTTTGAAATATGACCAATGACCTCGAGCACATGGAAAGTTAATATAGATCATGCCCATTGTATAACCATACATATTTATACGAAACGTGCGGTCATTTCTGTTCTTTACAGTACAGTAGAGAACAAATACAATTTCTATCATTGCAAAAGACCTAAAGTCGGTATTTCGTATCACTTTTATAGAGAACAAAGGTGTGATGTCATAAACTGGTTCCAATCACATTGGAAGTGTAAAACCACCTCTCCGGAGGAAGGACTGGACCTTGTATAGTTGATCATCTGGTGTCAGAGTGATGGCGTCATATTTTCTAGTCTAAATACATGCTGGTCGTCAATAAAGATCACCCATCCTCCCTCTTTTACGCCCCATAATCCTAAAAAAGAATCTGCCTATAGATATAACGAATATGATGTCACTCATGCCTTTGTTATTGTTTTTCGCCATCCGCGTTTATGCGTACTTCTCACAAAACCAGACTATAAAAGTTCATGGTTACACACAGTTTTGTGTGTTGGTCCGTTATACTTCCGGATGGCAATGTTGTGAGCTTCTTAGCCAATGGCATACTATCTATACATCCTGCTACTAAGATAGTTATGCCACCTTATGATTCAATTTGCTTACTATTCATTATTAGTCATCCGAAGGACTGGCTACATACACACTTCCAATGATTTTGGAACCAGAAGAGTAAACGGTGTGACGTCACGACTTCTCTGCCCTATTAATTGTAAATTCAATTTTCGGGTTCCGAGTCAAGCTGACAAAATACCGTTTTGAAACGTAGCTCACAAATTAATGTCATCTCTGTGATTTCAACTATTACTCATCTAGCTCACCAGGATATAGAAGGAACGAAAATAGCTTATTGTGTTTGTTTTTAGACAGCCATTTTAATGATCAATTCTAACTAAATCATATCAATCGGACTATAAACGTTCAAGGTTACGCATAGTTTTACGCGTTGGTACGTTGTATCCGGGTTGGCGGGTGTTGTGAGTATTTTACCTAAACGCACAGCATCCGTAATACCGGATTAGAGGCGACGGGTCACATTTTATGGATCAACCGCTTGTCAGTCAGTTTTACGCGTTGGTACGTTTCATCCGGTTGGCGGGTGTTGTGAGTATTCTCCCTAAACGCACAGCATCCATAATACCGGATTGGAGGCGACGGGTCACATTTTATGGATCGACCGACCGATGCTCCAATAGGATTCAATAGTCGTAACGTCACTTCCTTCCTAATGACGCATGGTAACTTCGCAACACTGGCTCTAAACTATCGGAACAATGGCGGACGCCCGTATGAAATATTTCTCCGGCGAGCATAAAGGGTATCCAGAGGGGGAAAAAAACACATAAATTTGATCATGTTTTGACTTTTACACATTCTGATCACAAGGCATATGAAAAGTTCTAGCCAGCATGAAAAATAAAAAGGAATGATTTTCTTTGTTTAGAACCAAGATGTCCGCCGTTGCCGGGAGGCGTGACTATAGATAGTTCGAAGATGACGTCACTCAGGTCTTTGTTATTGTTTTTTGCCATCCGCGTTTATGAGTAATGCTCACTGAACTGTATTAACCTGACTATAAACGTTCATGGATACACACAGTTTTGTGTGTTGGTCCGTTATACTTCCGGATGGCAATGTTATGAGCTTCTGAGCCAAGCGCATACTATCTATTGAATCGTATTCCACTCTCTCTACTCTCTACCCAACAACAACAACGGTCCGTCCGTCTGTCCGCTCATCCACGCGGCTATCGATTGCAGGGGCCTCCAATTATCTGGTGCGAGTTGTCTCCTCTTTGGGTGGCCGGGCTGGCTGGCTGGACGGGGGACGACTTGAGAAACTGTCTTGGTCTTCATCATTTTTCTTTTTCTTTTCTTTTTTTTTTTTTCTGTTTGTTTTGTTTTGTTTTTTTGTTTTTTTTTGCTTTAGTTGTTATGGATTAGTGATCAGTGGTGGTGGTGCTGGAGGTGATGGTGATGGTGTTGTTGTTGGTGGTGGTAGTAGTAGTAGTAGTAGTAGTAGTAGTAGTAGTAGTAGTAGTAGTAGTAGTAGTAGTAGTAGTAGGAGTAGTAGTAGTAGTAGCAGTAGTAGTAGTAATGGTGGTGGTTGTGGTGGTGGTGGTAGTAGTAGTAGTAGTAGTAGTAGTAGTAGTAGTAGTAGTAGTAGTAGTAGTAGTAGTAGTAGTAGTAGTAGTAGTAGTAGTAGTAGTAGTAGTAGTAGTAGTAGTAGTAGTAGTAGTAGTAGTAGTATAGTAGTAGTAGTATAGTAGTAGTAGTGGTAGTAGTAGTAGTAGTAGTAGTAGTAGTAGTAGTAGTAGTAGTAGTAGTAGTAGTAGTAGTAGTAGTAGTAGTAGTAATTTCTATTTCATATTGCAATAACCTTCTAGATATCTGTTTATATTGTTACTTCTCCAGTTATGTCGGTTCCTGTCTATACTCAGATAGACTCATTCACACCTGAGTCGATGGAGGAACGTGCCTTACCTAAAGCCACATCAAAAAAGACTTTTCAAGCAGGCAAGTTAGGCTAAATGAATGAGTTATTCCAAACCTTGCTCCTACGTTCTGATGATATTTGGAACAAATTATGCAGGGTTTGAAAGGAGAACAAGAGAGACAAACTGGTAGATAACCACGCCTCTCGGACAATCGTCATAATGTAAACAATGGCAGTGATTGGTAGACACAGCAAACTACACAGGTTTTACTATAGATGGTATGTGTTAAGTAAAATACCCACTGTTCTACCTCTTGATCAGTAGAATCAACACAGAAAACTATGTGTAAACTTAAACGTTTATAATATGATCGAGAAAATCGTGTGATAACTATTCACCCATTTGTCAATATAAAAACAATAACAACGATTAGATGGAGGTCGAATTAGTTCACGTTATTGTTTATAAACAACCAACTATGTTTGTCCGAGCACGTGTGAAGGTGTGTCACAAATTCCATGTTTTGATTGGTCAAAAATCTACTGGTTAATAAGTTTACTAAGAGAAAAAATTAAACTTGAACAGTGGGATAATGACACTAATTACATCTATCTTCTCTTTAATTTTGCACAATCACTACAACATTGTTACAACTGATATTAACAAAACAGAGTATTTTCCAACGCCCCCCCCCCCTAACTGTCTCCCACCTAATTACAGACAAACAATAAATTCACTTACGTGTTACCTTTATAATATCGGTCATGTCAGAGTTAAGTTGTTGAGAAATAATTATTTAATTCAGAAAAGTGAGTGGAGCAGGCACTTATGTTGGTAACAACAATATATGAAGTGAATAGAAAAGTGCCAGAAGACAATAGAGAATAAAAATTTTTCGCGGCGGTGGTGGGGTTTGAACCTGCGACCTTATTGGTACGACAACTCCGCCTGGCAGGTGAGAGCGTGGCTCTACCGTGTGAGCTATCCACGAACACAAAAATATTCGTTTCAAACTCAAAGTCATTACTAGATCCCTCTCTCACCCACTTCTTGAGACCGCCGATTCGTACGTACACCACCATCGCGAATAATTTTGACCAGCAGTTAAGCTTAATAGCCAATATTCTCAACACAAACATATAACATAGAAACGATTGAGACATTGAGTATGCTCCGGTGTATGGGGTGAATTTTTTAATTCAGAAAAGTGAGTGGAGCAGGCACTTATGTTGGTAACAACAATATATGAAGTGAATAGAAAAGTGCCAGAAGACAATAGAGAATAAAAATTTTTCGCGGCGGTGGTGGGGTTTGAACCTGCGACCTTATTGGTACGACAACTCCGCCTGGCAGGTGAGAGCGTGGCTCTACCGTGTGAGCTATCCACGAACACAAAAATATTCGTTTCAAACTCAAAGTCATTACTAGATCCCTCTCTCACCCACTTCTTGAGACCGCCGATTCGTACGTACACCACCATCGCGAATAATTTTGACCAGCAGTTAAGCTTAATAGCCAATATTCTCAACACAAACATATAACATAGAAACGATTGAGACATTGAGTATGCTCCGGTGTATGGGGTGAATTTTTTAATTCAGAAAAGTGAGTGGAGCAGGCACTTATGTTGGTAACAACAATATATGAAGTGAATGAAAAGTGCCAGAAGACAATAGAGAATAAAAATTTTTCGCGGCGGTGGTGGGGTTTGAACCTGCGACCTTATTGGTACGACAACTCCGCCTGGCAGGTGAGAGCGTGGCTCTACCGTGTGAGCTATCCACGAACACAAAAATATTCGTTTCAAACTCAAAGTCATTACTAGATCCCTCTCTCACCCACTTCTTGAGACCGCCGATTCGTACGTACACCACCATCGCGAATAATTTTGACCAGCAGTTAAGCTTAATAGCCAATATTCTCAACACAAACATATAACATAGAAACGATTGAGACATTGAGTATGCTCCGGTGTATGGGGTGAATTTTTTAATTCAGAAAAGTGAGTGGAGCAGGCACTTATGTTGGTAACAACAATATATGAAGTGAATAGAAAAGTGCCAGAAGACAATAGAGAATAAAAATTTTTCGCGGCGGTGGTGGGGTTTGAACCTGCGACCTTATTGGTACGACAACTCCGCCTGGCAGGTGAGAGCGTGGCTCTACCGTGTGAGCTATCCACGAACACAAAAATATTCGTTTCAAACTCAAAGTCATTACTAGATCCCTCTCTCACCCACTTCTTGAGACCGCCGATTCGTACGTACACCACCATCGCGAATAATTTTGACCAGCAGTTAAGCTTAATAGCCAATATTCTCAACACAAACATATAACATAGAAACGATTGAGACATTGAGTATGCTCCGGTGTATGGGGTGAATTTTTTAATTCAGAAAAGTGAGTGGAGCAGGCACTTATGTTGGTAACAACAATATATGAAGTGAATAGAAAAGTGCCAGAAGACAATAGAGAATAAAAATTTTTCGCGGCGGTGGTGGGGTTTGAACCTGCGACCTTATTGGTACGACAACTCCGCCTGGCAGGTGAGAGCGTGGCTCTACCGTGTGAGCTATCCACGAACACAAAAATATTCGTTTCAAACTCAAAGTCATTACTAGATCCCTCTCTCACCCACTTCTTGAGACCGCCGATTCGTACGTACACCACCATCGCGAATAATTTTGACCAGCAGTTAAGCTTAATAGCCAATATTCTCAACACAAACATATAACATAGAAACGATTGAGACATTGAGTATGCTCCGGTGTATGGGGTGAATTTTTTAATTCAGAAAAGTGAGTGGAGCAGGCACTTATGTTGGTAACAACAATATATGAAGTGAATAGAAAAGTGCCAGAAGACAATAGAGAATAAAAATTATTCGCGATGGTGGTGTACGTACGAATCGGCGGTCTCAAGAAGTGGGTGAGAGAGGGATCTAGTAATGACTTTGAGTTTGAAACGAATATTTTTGTGTTCGTGGATAGCTCACACGGTAGAGCCACGCTCTCACCTGCCAGGCGGAGTTGTCGTACCAATAAGGTCGCAGGTTCAAACCCCACCACCGCCGCGAAAAATTTTTATTCTCTATTGTCTTCTGGCACTTTTCTATTCACTTCATATATTGTGAGAAATAATTACATCTGTAGCTTATCACATACACACACACACACACACACACACACACACACACACACAATAAAAAAAAAAACAACAGACACCCCCCCCCCTTAAACCCTTTCCCCCCGTCCAATCGACCTCCCCCCCCCCCTCCCTGGGTACATTGTTGAGTCCTTGGAAAAGTCTCTTTACTCATATTCTCTCACCGTACTCAGGTGTAAAATGAGTACATGGCCTTAGCGGTGTTGTCTTTGTCGACAAAAAAAAAAAAAAAAAAAAAACCTGTAATACCGCCCGCCTAACAGGCGTCATGTCTCATTCTACATGTTAAATGTGGCTGTTGGTCAGGAACCCTTTGTAAAGCGCTTTGAGCACATTTAGTGGATATTGCGCTGTAAAAAAGAATCTCTAGTTTTTTTATTTTAAGAGTCAAAACTGATCTTGTCAAATCAAGTACAGTGGCGTCCCCTAGAGTGTCCGCGGCATGAAAGTCCATTCCGCTTAAGTTCTCGGTTTCCTCGTGCGATTGAGTGAATACGCTTACTATAGATAGTATGCGCTTGGCTAAGAAGCTCATAACATTGCCATCCGGAAGTATAACGGACCAACACACAAAACTGTGTGTATCCGAGAACGTTTATAGTCGGGTTAATACACTTCACTGAGCATTACTCATAAACGCGGATGGCAAAAAACAATAACAAAGACCTGAGTGACGTCATCTGCATACTATCTATACCCGATTCCGTCCCTTTATCAGTAACGGAGTAATAATTATTAAAAGTGCACTCTACGAGACTAATTTCTTAGTAT
Organism: Berghia stephanieae; assembly: GCF_034508935.2. NCBI lineage: Eukaryota > Metazoa > Mollusca > Gastropoda > Nudibranchia > Aeolidiidae > Berghia > Berghia stephanieae. Next base: position 11,118,472 of record NC_088363.1, on the reverse strand, counting down.
TCTGGCTTATTTTCTTTGTTTTGTGTGATTCGTGACTTTGTTCTTAGAATGCTTCATGCCCTTTGTTTCATTTTGAGTTGTCCTTCCAATTGAGCTAAAAAAAAAAACAACAACAAAAACAAAACAAAATAAAACAAAAAAAAACAAAAAACAAATTGAGCTTTATATAGCATAATATCCACTAATTGTGCTCAAAGATCTTTACAAGGGGTCCCTTGTTCAACAGCAACATTTAAAATGTAGGACGAGATATGCCGCCTGTTTGGCGATATTACAATTTTTCGGACAAAGACAACGCTGTTAACGGCCATGTACTCATTTTACACCTGAGTACGGTGAGAGAATGTGAGTAAAGAGCCTTTTCCAAGGACTCAACTATGCGCCGAGCGCGAGGCTCGAACCCAGGACCGTCCGATCCAAAAGCGAGTGTCATACCACTAGACCACATGATCATGTTTTGACTTTTATACAGGGGGGGGGGGGGGGGGGTGCTGTCAATGAGCAGACGATTAAAAAAAAAAAAAGTAGATCAAGCATGTTTATTGGTAAATTTTAGGAATGCCAATTGATGCTATGCGTTTAGGTAAAATACTCAGAACATCAGCCAGATTCATAAAACGTATCAGCAATGCTAGAATTTAATGAGAACTAAAAACAGTAACAAAGTTTAGAGTGACGTCAACTTCTTTCCTTTCAAAGAAGGAATGTTGGGCACTGGTTCCATTTAACTTTGAAGTACATTTATAAAAATCGCGGTAAGTAGGAAAAAATCCGTTTATTTGTTTAAAGCTGTATAGATATCGGTAAACAAAATAGATGGAATGAAATTGACGACATTCAGCTCTTTGTGTTGTTTCTAGACTAGATTAGTTCTCATTAACATCTATTAATCAGACTATAAACGTTTTAGGTTACACATAAGTTCGTGTGTTGGTACCTTATATCCGACTGGCGCTTGTCACAAGGTGCGTTCGCAACTCGCAATGGATGCGAAGGCCGCTTATGACCTTAAAGTGTGGAGAGGTAGACGTGGACGTTACAATCACCAACAGAACACCGTATCTGACAAGAGAGCCATTATTATTTATTTAAAGTAAAAGAAAGGGGAACAGCTCATAGTTATTGAGCAAAACAGAATAACATTGCATATATTGACAGGAAAAATCAAAAGTACATACAAGTAAAAAGTAGTAATGCAATATAAAATTCATGTAAGTTTTAACCAAAATAAACTATACTTCACCCAGGTTCCAACCGTTTCATTAATTCCCACTAATAATAAAATTATTAATTACAGATAGGGTCAAAATAAACTGTTCATATTCCGAAAGGAGAATAAAATTAATTACAAAATTGTTTTGGATACCAAGGGGCTATTGTCCAATGTGGCACGACCATTAATATCTTTGTACTTTGGTCTTCTTGGATTTTCCTGAGAATCCTGGAGATAAGATTAAATGGTGGGAAGATATATCCGTAAGTATCCCATTTATGTTGAAATGAGTTAATGGCGCAGGCTTCAGGATCGGGATAAAAGGACATATATATAGGTAATTGTCTGTTTGCACGAGAAGCAAACAGATCTATTTCAGGGCATCCAAATTTCTCACATAACCTATCAAAAACTTCTGGGTGTAATTTCCATTCTGTATGAATTCTAACTTTCCTACTGTGTGAATCAGCTATATTTGATTTTCCAGCTATATGACAAGCAGACAACCAGATTCCTCTTTCTTTACACCACAAGATGATTTGTTTAGTATAATAGTTAACAAGTCTAGAATGTGTACCCCCAAGATTATTAATGTATGAAACGGCAGTCTGATTATCCATTTGGATCTGTATATGACAATTCTTAAAATCACATAGGGACTGAATACCCAACAACCCTGCTTTGATTTCGAGAACATTTATGTGGAGTTTAGACTCCTCTTCTGTCCACATGCCGTGTGTATTTCTATCATTGAAAACTGCCCCCCATGCATAACTAGATGCGTCTGTTTGAATAGTGAAATCTGCATTACCATGAGAAATCATTTTCCCACTATAAACTCCCTCTTTAATCCACCATTGTATTTCTTGTACACATTCTTCATTAAGAGTGGTATAGTTATTAAAATTATAATTTGTCTCTAATGATTTGATTTTAAGCATTTCCAGTTCTCTATAATATAGCGGGCCATATTCAACCGCTGGGAAACTAGCCACAAAGACTCCAATTAATCTTGCTAATTCCCTTACTGTAAGGGAGGTATGACTCATCACATTCTTTGACATCTGGATGATATGATTTCTTTTATCCTCACCTAAACTTATTTTCATCAGTGTCGAATCTAGAATGAAACCTAAATGTAATAGCTTTTGCGTAGGTTCATATATAGATTTATCAGAGAGTTCAAAACCTAACGACGTCAGAAGTTGCTTCGTAATTATAACGTTTTCCTGACATGCTTTATGATTAGAGCCTTGTAGATAGAAATCATCAATGTACACACTAGACAAAAAAACCTCTTTGTCTCAAAAAACCTAACACTGGTTTTAAAATTTTGGTAAACAGTCTTGGGCTATCTCGAAACCCCTGAGGCAAAACCATATATTTATAAACTTGACCCTCAAACATAAATTTAGTATTTTGTAAAATCGGGGTGCATTGGAATGCTATGAAAAGCATTGGATATATCAATACATGCCATGTAGCAATTTTGTTGCATGAGATTAAGGCACGTAGTTAGTCCCTCCATCTTGAAGTGAGTAAATTTAACAAAATTTTTATTCAAGCATTTGAGATTAAGAATGGGTCTGTATTTGTTGTTATTCGATCTTTTCTCTCTTAAGAAAATATTATTCATGTAATCTCCCTCTTCAACAGTGCTTTCCTCAATTACTTCTTGTTTCAATAATTCTCCAATTATAGCCCTTAATGCTATGGTTTCCTGTGCATTAAATTTCAATTAATGGGGAATTTTATTTTGAATTGGTGGAGAAATGAATTGGATTTTACAGCCTTTGACACATTGTAAAATTATTTTGTCTTCTGTGATTTTTTCCCAATTATGAATAAAATGCCTTGTTCGACCACCTAAAGCTAAATCGTTTCCTTCACTTACATTTAATATGGTTTGTTGCGACGACCCTGTTGTCGAGTTTTGTTGCTGAAGTTCTGGTATTTGTTGTTGTTGTTGTTGTTTTTGTAATGTTTTCCCCTGTTGTTGTACACAGGGTTTTTCCCGTCTAAAAAGATAACCTTTTCTTTAAAAAGAACGGCTTGTTTTGATGTCTTTGGTATGGTTTGACACGATTGACTCTTTGAGAAACCTTCAGGGTTTCCGAGACATCTTTGACTTTTTCTGTCAATTGTTTTCCAAAAAGAGAGTCCTCGCACGGATACTGCTCAGAACACAATGACGAGAATTCCAATTTTACTTCAGATTTAAAATTCTGTCGTCTATGTAAATCCAGGCTGTGTGACCCGTCTGCTAACAACGCCACGGAATCTGCACAGGAATTAGTGATGGAGTCTATATCCTGTTGACAAACTGACTCTATATTTATTTTGGTCAGTTTTTCGAAACACATCGTCATGGCGCATAAACTTTTCATGAGTGTTGTTTGTATTTTTTGAATACTCGAGTCAGTTTGTCTCGTCTCTTTTTGAACCATCTTAAAAATTTCTGGATTACAAGTAAGAGTCTCCATTCTGCCACAATTTGTCGGTTTTATATATTTTTGAAATAGTTGGTCCCTATCCGATATTTGCATTCCGTTGCACAGGATATTATTAATTCCCTTTGCTAGGTCCTCGTTAATTAGAGGCCCTTCAATTTCCTTTGTACCTGATACGTCTTTAAAATAGGAGATCGATGAAGACGTTTGTGTTTCTGACACTTCGTCTTCTTGTCCATCATTAACATTGTTAATTATTTGGTAATCATTCAGCGTGTCACATTCTGTCATCTCCTTATCGTATGCATTTTTTTTAACTCAGTGACAACCGGAATGATCGCCATGAGTTTATTCAGTTGTTGTTTAATTTCTGAAAGTTCGCCGTCGCCACCATTATCTGATTTTTTACTTCTCTTTACTTTGGAAGGCTCGCCCTTCTTCCTACCTTCAGTCTTACTCGACACATCACTCCTATTTTCACCGTCATCACTGTTATTTTTGGTTTCATTGTTATTGTTACACGCCGTCCTGTTAAGGAATTGGGTCAGTGGGGCGTCCGACGCCATTGTCTTAATTAATAAGTGCAAGCGCGAAATCACGCACGATAAAATGAAATCGATGACAATCCACTTAATATCTTAATAATTGAAGGACAAAATCATAATCCACGAATCATCACATGATAATTTAAGCACAAAATAATATATTTTCAATAACTATTGCATCAATATAAGTAGGTAATTAATTTTAAATCCAAGAGAATTAAAAACACGATGATTGCTTTGCAAGGTTCACTTTTTAAGTGATTGCGCATGTGCAGGGACGCTTTCTCTCGGGCAAGGCCATATGAATATTCATTGGGTCTATAAAATCAAATTAAAGTATTAAGGCCCATCACACTGGCCTTTCATAGTTCGTGGTTCACTCGCTTTATGAACAAAACAATAAGTAGCGATACGCCGCGCGTACCCTACAACATCAGTGTAACCTTGTTACGCCTGAACAATTACGTGATATCATTTCACTAACCCAAACTATAGCTTTACATTACAGACAGTACATAGTCGTTAAATGATGAGAAGTAGCGCCTGAAATTAGATCTGACAGCCCAACCCCCTGATATGCATCAGTACAGGAAGCGACTCTAAATCCCCACAACAATAAGAGGCATTGACTTCTCAGAAACGAAGGTGTCTGTTGATGTAAAACGTCAGACCACCAAACCACACAATAAGAAACCCTGCTCGCAGCGCCAATTCATGTCACAAGGTGCGTTCGCAACTCGCAATGGATGCGAAGGCCGCTTATGACCTTAAAGTGTGGAGAGGTAGACGTGGACGTTACAATCACCAACAGAACACCGTATCTGACAAGAGAGCCATTATTATTTATTTAAAGTAAAAGAAAGGGGAACAGCTCATAGTTATTGAGCAAAACAGAATAACATTGCATATATTGACAGGAAAAATCAAAAGTACATACAAGTAAAAAGTAGTAATGCAATATAAAATTCATGTAAGTTTTAACCAAAATAAACTATACTTCACCCAGGTTCCAACCGTTTCATTAATTCCCACTAATAATAAAATTATTAATTACAGATAGGGTCAAAATAAACTGTTCATATTCCGAAAGGAGAATAAAATTAATTACAAAATTGTTCACACAGGGTGCGGTGTTCCAGCCTGTTCAAATCCAAAATTGTTCCTAATAAAACACATAGATCGAGTGTTACTTCCTCATCTTTACAAACGTTACATTGTATTTTGTTCATATTTCTCAAAAATCATATTGTTCAAAAGGGTTCAAAACACATTTACCGGGCGCTATGTCCTAGCCCCGTCAAAATTACAAAGTTCAAAGATGCAAACGCATTTACCGGGCGCTATGTCCTAGCCCCGTCAGCTCTTCACAGAAGATAGATATAGATATATTAGTAAAAATGAAATTAACATAGACACAATGATAGCGTAAGTGATCAATTAGTATTTACTTAAAAATAATTCATTTAACTGAGGTCACGTTCTCAATTTCAACACAATTAAACTCAATGAATTAATTATTCACTAAAACAATAAAACTGTTTATTATTTTAAACTTTAAGATAAGTGAAATAATTTTACGATATTAATCACTTAATCACTTGATGATTACTCAGCACATCAAAACAATATTATAAATTTTATATATTCTCACCGAGCACAAATTACAAAAACACAATATCGCTTAGAGCCCATAACCGGGTACGATATACAAAATACTGGCCATATTAGGCCCACTTCGGCTACAATACAGCCTAAAACACAATGCTGGCCAACACACAGGCCCAACACATATCGCCTGAGAGCCCATATTCGGGTGCGACATAAAATACTGGCCACTTTGGGCCCTTTTCACTGTGGCTTCAACATAGCCAAACAGAATTCCAGCCAACACACAGGCTGTACAGGTCTTCCTTCTTCGACCTCAAATCGCAGACTGCCAGTTGAACATCGGCCCAAGCCGAAACATAGGACAGGGTATCTAACGGTATCTCGGTTGATGCATAAGATTGATGAGGGTGTTTTAACACTGATGGAACATGATAACCCTCCGTTCTTTCATTGCCTTCATAGTCTACACCACCCACGGCGAAAACAAGGGAGTCCCTATTCCAACACCCATCCTACACTCATAAATCATTTAATTATATGGGTTTGATTCTACCCGAGACCTTGGTGGGTAGGACAACTATCTCCCTTTGTTACCTAGAAGGCATTTCTTTACAGCGCTTGTTGTGAGTAATTTACCGAAACGCATAGCATCAATAGATGAATAATAAATGTTCACTTTTTAAAGCAAAAAACAAAAAACAAAAAACGAATGATTCGTCATTATTATTTGTAAGATAACTCTTATGATGAAAATAAAGCATAAATTCAACTCACTGTTCAATTTATTTCTTTTCTTTTTTTCTTTTCTTTTTTCTTTTTATTTTGTGTGTGTGTGTGTGTGTGTGTGTGTGTATGTGTGTGTATGTGTGTGTGTGTTCGTCGCCGTGTGTTTTGAAGTATTTTTTAGTGATGTTTAATGAATTGACACAGACCACGACGGACGGCTTGTTCTTGATGCCTCACGTTTACCGTGCATTTGGTTGGTAACCACTGTAACGTATTTCATTCATTCTACTCGAATAATTCAAACAGACCGAGCGTCGGTTTCCTGGCTCAAGTCACGTGGAAAGATAACACCGAATCTATTTCAAAGTTACAACTCGCCGATCGTTATTATTATTATTATTATTATTATTATTATTATTATTATTATTATTATTATTATTATTATTATTATTATTATTATTATTATTATATTTGTGGCGTCTGCGATGCCGAAGTAACGGGCTTGGTATTCTTTGAAGTCAAAAACAAGTTCCTTAGTTCGAACCCATGTGTGGTCTTCATAAGATATTTTGCGCTTGGCTAAGAAGCTCATAACATTGCCATCCGGAAGTATAAATGACGAGCACACAGAACTGTGTGAATCCATGAACGTTTATAGTCAGGTTAATACTGTTCAGTGAGCATTACTCACAAACGCGGATGGCAAAAAAAAAAAAAAAAAACAATAACAAAGACCTGAGTGACGTCATCTGCATACTATCTATATCAGCAGTCCACAAACCTAAAAGTGACGTCAAACTATGAGTCTTCGTGGGTTTTATTGTCAGGCTATCGATATGTCCAGGAAATTGGCACACCTAAACACATCAGTGATTCGTTTCAACAAATATTTCCCGGAAAAGGGTAAATTTAAGAAATTTGCTGGTTTATGTTTTAAACTGTCCACAAATAATAATAATAATAATAATAATAATAATAATAATAATAATAATAATAATAATAATAATAATAATAATAATAATAATAATAATAATAATAATAATAAAATTATAATAATAATAATAATAATAATAATAATAATAATTATAATAATAATAATAATAATAATAATAATAATAAAAAATAATAATAATAATAATAATAATAATAATAATAATAATAATAATAATAATTATTATTATATATTATTATATTATTATTATTATTATTATTATTATTATTATTATTATTATTATTATTATTCAGCTCTTTGTTATTGTTTTTAGCCAGCCATTTTTACGAGCAATTCTCACTAAATTCTATCACTCGGACTAAAAATGTTCACATAATTTTGGGTGTTGGTACGTTATATATCCGGCTGGTGAAATGTGAGTGTTCTGGTTAATCGCATCGAATCAATAACATTGTACATTGCCTCATACAGTTCACAGCTTCTTGTAGCATAGTATTTACTCATCATTTTTAATCAATATGTACAATGATATATCAACGAACATAGCATGCTTCATTTGTAATGATTGTTGTACCGTGGGGTATGTTTGGGTTTGTGTGTGTAAGTGTCAAAAATCGTGATGTGTATGAACGTTTAAAAGCTTTGAAAATTTAACTGGGTCAAAGTTGTTTGTATACCGTTTAAAGCAGGTGGTAACATATCTGGTTATCACTGTTCAAATTATGTACAAAGAACAAAATCAGTTTTAGAGCTATTGCAAGGGTCATAATTCGAAGTAAATTAACGCTTTTTGTGTGTTTTGATACCTTTTTTTTTTCGATTCACTTAATTATTTGACTGTTGTCGTCGCCATCGGCATCATGATCACCATCATCAGCATGAGGTGTAGATATTGTGAAAATTAAAAAATATATAGATAGGTTAGATAGATAAAGACGTGATAAATATATAGATATTAAGGAATTTTCCGAGATTTCTGTAGTCCATCTAGGTAGTTCAGGTATAGTCATCATCTCTCCACACTCTTAGTACACACCAATAGGCTTCAACAGTCGTGACGTCACTTCCCTCGTAATGACGCATAGTAACTTAGTAACTGGTTCTAAATTATCGGATCAATGGCGGACGCTCTTATGAAATACTTCTCCGACGAGCATAAAAGTGTATCCAGAGGAGAAAAACATTTTAAATCTGATCATGTTTTGACTTTTATACATTCTGAGCATGTGAAAAAGTTCTATCCAGCATGAAGAATAAAAAGTACCGATTTTCTTTGTTTAGAACCAAGCTGCTCGTTGCTGGGCGGACGTGACATCAGACTATTGCATCCTATTTGTGTCATAACACAATTAGGTAGATAAATGGATATACCTATAGATAGATAGACAGATAGATCGGAATTTAATTAGATCTAGAGTTTGTTAGTAAACTGGGATAAATTATCATTCCGAGGCTATCGCGCCATGAATAATATCCGTATCGCACTTTAGAGAGCTGGATGAGCTCTCGCTTCATGGCGCCAAAGGATTATAATCCTTTTTAATGTTTTAAACAACAAAATATTGAACTATTGGATGGAACGGTTCGATGTTGAACTCAGTATTGTTTAATTATTCGTGTTCAGACTTTGACTGTCTTTAATGTACACTCGTCGAAAGACAGGACAAGTGGAAACGAAACGTCAAAATCTTCGAAAATTCGCCTTTTCGAGACGGCTCAGAGCATTATTTTCATGTTCGATTGTGGTTATTTACAGGACAAATTAACTAACACGCATTCTACATTCAATCAGCAAGACATGAAATAGTTGTGTAAAGTGACACATTCATTACACACCATACAACTACCCCCCCCCCCCCCCCCCCCCCATTTAATTCCCCAAAATAGACACTACGTAGATGAAACTTACCGCACTCACACACTCTTACACACATACACATAACACACACATACACACACACATACACACACACCTGTCCTCAATGAGAAAGGAGAGAGAGGTTATCCGCGCGAGCGTCCGCAACAAATTTTGCATCTTGAAGGCTTTCGATATGAACTCATGAACTTGAAAGTCGGGGAAAATCCCCGAAACGTAAACGAGAGGCACCCTTATCACCCCTCGTTTGATGCAAAATCGGCAGTCCCAGTCTAGTAATCAAGAGGTGATCTAGCGCACCGTAGCGGGTCCATTGTATGGGAGGGAAATTGGTGAGGTTGTGAGGAGAGGAAAGGCAGGAGGCACTAGAAATTCAGAGGACAGTAAAGAGAGAGTACGCGTGTGTTTTAGCAGTCATGTTAGCGCCAACTGAGAGGTCGTGGCTATCCTCAGTTTCCTGCACACACAATAATAATACACTTGGTAAGGCACACGACACACACGGCACAGTCCAACACACAAACAGACGATCACACACAAAATAGCGGCGGCCCGCTTCTTTTCTCGCATCTTCACACCGCACTCAGACTCATAACAACACACACCAACACCAGCGGACTGTCTTCGTGATCTTCAACAACAGTCGCTGACGCGGTAACACACGAAAACACATTTTCAGCTGATAGCAAGGAGGGTGTTGTGATAAATTGACGACTCGTGTAGCAGTGGTTCTGTGTGTTTTCATTGAGCTTTGTTATTTCTTACCAATCCCATTTTGTGCTGATAGATAAGGATAATAATATTGTTAAGTGCGTTGTTTTTAAATCACGACCATTTAATATTGGAGTTAAATGTGTACTGAACTGTCACCAATTCGGATGGATCAATGATATTTTCTTCGACCTAAACTTAAACCCCCAAATTACAAATTGTTGTCCCGAGAAGGGGTCGATATCAGTATCAAGGGGTGTAAACAATCTTGTATTCTCCACACGGCGATCGGATAGTTACTCGTCTCATTTGTGTGTTGTTTTGCTTGCTACACGAACGCAGATTCAGTTTGGATTGACCCCGGCAGGCGCAACGGGATTGTTTATCTTCAGTGTTACAAAACCTGGAGAACATTGCATAATTGTCGTGCTTTTTTGGTTTAAATTGATTGTAGCAAAGACAAAAGGTGCCAAACGCAAAGTAAGTTTGAAAAGACTTGATACAGCAAATCGTCTACTGCATTGAATACTGAGGTAACATTCTTTAGTCTGTTCCAAACAAGCTCCTGGCCATTCAATGAAAATTGAAATTGAGAAAGAATATTCATTCTTAGAAGTAGAAGACTCCGTGATTATGGGATGAAATATCTAGCCCAGATTTAGCAATTTAGCCATATTTTCAAAATGGTGAAATTGTAAAAGTTAGGCCTAAAAAGCTTATAATTGTTGCCTCCTTTCGAAGTCCACTTGACTTGTGTTCACCTTTATTTTTCCTAGGCCTGTAATGGGACAGGGAAAATATGATGAAAGCATATGAGTTAAGGGGGTCCCGAGCCTGATAGCCCAGTTGATAGAGTATTCGCTTTAAGCACAAAGGGATGAGAGTGATCCCAGGTGAAGTCTAGATTTTTTTCTGACCCCCTGTCCACCCAACAGTGATAGTGATTGGATAGCCAGATCTGTTAGATCTGGAGGAGTGTACTTTAGTATAGTATAGTATAGTATAGTTTTCCAGCGTATTAGGCGTTTTGTGCCTTTGCTGATCTTGGCATTCAGTTCATCGAGATAAAAGTCAATAAAAAGCCCTAACAGATCTTTTGACCTGTATCTATAATATATAAACTTTTTGATAAATTGAAGGCCCTAACCCTAACAGATCTTTTGACCTGTATATACGTCTAACCCTTTGATGGGATCTTAATGGGCGGTTCAACTATGCTAAACATGTAATCTGCTAAGTGGCTATCTAAGCTATTTTTGAAGGCGTTGACACTTGGAGCATTGGTCACCGTTTCAGGGAGACTGTTCCAGCGGTCGATCACACGTTGATTAAAGTAGTGTTGCCTAAGCGATGTGTTACACCTTGGTTTATGCAGCTTGTAATTATGACCTCTGGTTCCATTGTTTGCAAACACGAAAAGTTTACTCTCGACTTGATACAAACTGTGTGTAAACTTGTATGTTTCAATCATATCACCTCGTACTCGTCTGTATGTCATGCTTGGAATTTCAATACGTTTCAGTCTATCCTCATATTGCTTATCTTTCAACCCAGGAATTACTTTTGTTGCTCTGCGAAGCACGCCTTCAATAAGTTTCTTATCTTTCTCAAATTGTGGTGACCATACTGAGTTGCTGAACTCGAGATGGGGTCTGACTAATGCAGTAAATAGTATTTTCATAGTTGCTGCATCTAAATAGGTAAAAGATCTATTGATGAGTCCAAGGATTCTATCCAAAGGGTGGTAATCAATTGCTATTATCCATTTCACGCTTGAGGAATGGGGTAGAGTAGACTCCAAATCCATGGACCTAATAATGGTTCTAAAGGATTAGGGTACTACGTGAGCTGAGAAAAGGGTGCCAAAAAAGCGTTATCAGGTTCTAGTAAGAAGATAAAGAATTGAAAAGGTGTGTGTGAAAGGTGCCAGACAAAGCAAGAAAGAAAAATACAAGAAAAAAAAACATCCCAAAAAGTCGGTTGGCCTCGACTGGGGATCGAACCTCAGAGCTTGTATTCTGGTATTTTTCTTTCTTGCTTTGTCTGGCACCTTTCATACACACTTGTTCAGATCTTACACCGGTGCCAGCTCCTTAATTTCTTAGTAAGAGAGATATAAGCGTAGCTGCATTCTATTTTGTGCTAGCGGGATGCCAAGGAAACTATAGCATAGCCCTAATGTTAATTACCATTGACAACGAAAAACAACTGATAACACCCAAATAAAAATGTTTAAAGAGGATCTTTTTTATTTATAAGGTCTGCCTACATTTCTTTTATCGATGTTACGTAAAACTATCAAATTGAGTATACTAGTTAAATATAGTGTTGTTCTCTTCTTGACTAATTTAAACAAATCAGAAATCCATGGTGCCAATCTGATAGTGGAGGTTTCTATTGTATCACAAAATGTCACAATATTGATCAGTAGTTTACTTTAACTACAATGAACACATAGTAGATTGTTCCATGAAAGAGAAAGGAACACATTTGGAAACAATGGGTGTCTTACAATGACAATTGCAATCAACAACTTAGTTGAAACCTTAAAAAATGCTCTACATTCTTTCACCAGCTAATCAGAAATGCACTGCAATTTGTATTTATATGTGTAAAGAATATAGCTGATGTATTGATGATATAATGCACTCCAGTCTGACTTAGTAGATTTCTATTACGAAGAAGGAAGCAAAAATCACATGACGGTTCTTATGCATGAAAGTGGATGCACTTTCTAACTGGAAATGATCAAATTGTCATTCTTCTGTTCATTGCCAGCAATGTTAATTAAGCTTTTGCTCTGCTGGGGATGTAAGTCATCACCGAACCGACATGCATATATTTTATGGTTTGATAGTAAACATTATTAATGGGCATGATTTAAAATTGTTGTGACATGTTGTAATGGAAAGTGATATTTTGTATTGGTTTGAAAGCGTTTCCATTCTGTTGCTAAAGAGCCCCCCCCCCCCCCCCCCCAATCCAACAAATAAAAAAATAAAGAACTTTTTTTATACAGCGCAAATGCTCAATGTGCTTTAGATACAATGGGTCGAAAGCCAACAGCAACACTTAACGTGTAAGATGAGTCATGACATGCACATTATTACAATGTTTTCGACAGAGACGATGCTGTTATTGCCAGCAAGGTTAGCATTTTCTGACTGGACATGGTTCTGTCCATCACCGTCACAATTCCGCTTTAAAAAAAAAAAAATCTGTGAATTAAAAAGACTCACCACGACTACTACATCAATATTACTACCACTACTTCATCAACCTACCAATACTACCACAACATCATCATCCATACCACTACATCATCATCCATACCACAACATCATCATCCATACCACCACATCATCATCCATACCACCACATCATCATCCATACCACCACCACATCATCATCCATACCACCACATCATCATCCATACCACCACATCATCATCCATACCACCACTCACATCCATACCACCACATCATCATCCATACCACCACATCATCATCCATACCACCACATCATCATCCATACCACCACATCATCATCCATACCACCACATCATCATCCATACCACCACATCATCATCCATACCACCACCACATCATCATCCATACCACCACATCATCATCCATACCACCACATCATCATCCATACCACCACATCATCATCCATACCACCACATCATCATCCATAACACATCATCATCCATAACACATCATCATCCATACCACCACATCATCATCCATACCACCACTACTACAGTTAACCTGTTAGCTGCCATACTTTGGAAAAACATGTATTTAAATATTTAGCCAGAGAACTAGTTCTTCAAATATCGATTGATTAAAATGACTCTTATCTTTAGCAAAAAAAATTAGAATTTGAAGGACAAGTTGGCTTGCTAAAAATGTTTAAATACACGTTTTTTTCAGAGAATGGCAGAAAACTGGTTACAGAATGCCAGCTCTGGACCAATGACAGCATCTGACAGTCCGTCTTAACAGGTACATACAGTAAAGACTAAAAAGAACATTTTTGAAAATGAGCTTTTATATAACACAATATCCACTGAACATGCTCAAAGCACTTTACAAAGGCTCCCTGGCCAACAGCAACACTTAACATGCAGGGCGGGACATGATGCCTTTTTGGTGATATTAAATTTTTTTTCGGACAGAGGCAACGTTGTCAACGGCCTGGTACTCATTTTACACCTGAGTGAGAATGTGAGAAAAGAGCCTGTTCCAAGGACTCGACGATGCGCTGAGTGAGGCTCGAACTTTTAGGACCTTCCGATCCGAAATCGGGTGTCTTACCACAAGACCACATACCCTGCACTAAGGATTTCTTCACATCGTCAACCTGATGTCATCACCAATATAACAAGTGCCAGCCTCTAAAATAGCCCTTCTAGGGGCCACTGAAAAAGTCATGATTGTCACGTATTGCGTTTTGCCTTCACTTTCTGTTTATTTTATTTATTTATCAGACATAGTAATTTTTAGTTATAATAATGAAATAAAATCGACCATCCTGACGACGTCATTATAAGATCATTCCACTGTATCTTTCTTACTTTATTACTTATCCCAACCAGCGAACAGCTGAGTACAACAAGCTCTTCGGTCTTTTAGCCTCTCTTAAACTGATGCCCACTTCCAACTTTTCTCAATAATTTGTTCTTTTTCTTTATTATTGCCAATTATTATCATCGTCATTTAATTATCTTGGCCAGAGTTACATTGCTGTGACTCTTTGTGAAAAGCATTCAGATCGATGTGCACAAATTTGCAGGTCTAATAACCGAACGCAATTATGGGATTGATTTAACATTGTTGTAATGGACAATATTTTGTGTTGTTTTTAGAGTATTTCCATTACGACAATGAGCCCATAACAGTTTGGGTCATCGTCGAGTAAGATATATATAACCAGTCAAAATTTGATTCTTAAATCTTTCTTATTTCAATCTTCTCTTTTTCTAGGTCCAAGTGTGAGTTGTTTTACAAGCACGTGAATTGTCGGGGACGTTTTATCTGTGAGAGATTGAACATGAGAAATTGCCACCAACGACTCAACTAGAATATGTTATTGTTGTAGATACTTCCATTCATTCATCCTTGGGCCTCTTGCACATTCAGCCTTGGACCTCTTGCACATTCATCAATCTGAATATAATCTACGGATGACACGGTGGATCTTTTCAACCAGCAGCAGCAGCAACAGGATTATCCTGGCCCCACCCCTATCAACGCCATACCCCAACCACAGCTGTACACGCAACAACATCAACAACCACCACCACCATTACCTGTCTCTATTAGTCTTCCAATTCCTAATTCTGCCTTACCTCAAAGTGTTGTATCTAGTATGGGGGATTTCTTTACCCCCAAAAAGAAAGATCTCTGTGACAAACTGAGAAGACGTTTTAACACTTATCGTCAACACCACAGCTCTGCTGAAAATCGCTATCTAAACTCACGGACAGCTGTTTATGAGCAGCAGAAACAGGAGACTCAACAGCTTCGACAACGTTGGTTGGACAGCCGGGCTAAAAAGACTGCTAAGCAGTCCAAAACCAATCGTGATAATAACAACTCTCAAAATGACCATCGGAGTAATTTAGTCGTAACGGTGAGTACGTTTTATTCTGTGTTTTTGTCTTTCTCTTGAAGAAGAAATCTAAATTCAGTCGAATCCGCTTGATTGGAATATTTCCATTAGACTGGTGTGATTTCTAGTTAACCCATTCCACGGATGGACATCATTATTGGAACGACACATCAAGATTTCACACATGTTGTAACTATTATAGAGTGGTGGTCCCGACACAAAGGGACCAAGATCGATCCCTGGTTCAGTCGAGATTTTTTTTTGCGCACGTACCTGTCCGTCCCCGTAGCAGTTATTGGGTAGCTGGGTCTGTTCAGTGAGTTGTAAAGTTGTTTACAATACATTACATACAACCATTTGTATTGATATCTCTGATCTCTCTAATTATTCATTGTCGCCGCCCCCCCCCCCCCCCCCCCCCACATCACTTAGTTTTGTGAAGTCTTGTTTATGTAAATAAGATAACAGTGATTTGATTAGTTTATGACTCAATGGCGTTCTAGATTGTGAATGATTATTGTTCTTTAAAAGAAAAAGTGAAAAGAAATTTGTATTTATGGTTATTGAAAAAAAAAAAAAAAAAGGAAGTCAGGGGAAGTGGGATGTGGTTAAAGTCAAGTTAATGGACTTTTTTTTCCTTGGAAAATTCTCGGATGACTGAGTGTTATAACCGACGGGTGGGGAACCGTAGTAAAAGAATTATCAATTTTGGCTAATAAGCAGATTTTTTTGTTTGTTTGTTTGTTCTTTTTTTTTTTTGATGGTTAGGTTGATGGGTTTATTGGTGGTTGAGATGTAGTGTTTGTTGTTGTTGTTATTCCAATCCCAAATAGTGTTGTGCCATTATGGAGACACGTAGTAGACGTGTTGTGACAATTTCCATCATGTTATGTGTGTCCTCTAGCAACGAGTGTGATGGTTATGGATGGCTCAAACATCACACAGAGCTGTCTATTGGAAATTTCAAGGGAAAAAAGATAGAAATTCTCTTGAAATAGCTTTAGAAATTAATAATTTGCTCTCAGCATGGTCCATACATGCTCCAAAGTCCTGAATATAATAATAATAATAATCATTATAATAATGATAATAATAATGATAATAATTAATAATAATGAATTTATATAGCACATAGTTCCAATTAAGAATTGCTCACTGCGCTTTACATTAACACATCATGTATCATACACAAATATTATAGAACTGACATGTTAAAAACCCACATAAATACGATGATAAAGTAATATATTATAATAAAATACATACTAAGATATTCTCTGTAGAAAAGCTTGCGTTTTTAACCGTTTTCTAAAAGTAAGTGGATTTTCACTATTTTTAGATTCAATACTTTTGGAGTTCCACAATCGTGGAGCATGGTGGTCAAAGCATTTCTCATAAAAAACTAACGATTTTTGGGGGTTCCCTTATGAGGTTTAAATTCACTCAATCCTAAAGATTTTTGCTACTTTTCAAAATTTGAAAAAAACAAAAACGATGTATTAAAAATGAGCATGTACATAGATAGTTTTATTCAACTATCATTAACGTGTAAAATCTAAAAACATTAGCTTTGATACAACGCCTATAATTTGTCTAAGAAACATGTAATAAATAGGCATGGAGTAAAAGTAACCCGGGTAAACTACGGATATAGTCGGGTGTTAGGGTTGAGTGAGTTAAACTTCGAATGGGTTCATAAAGGTGGATTGGATAAGTTCTTGAAGGTAAACAGGAACAATTGAAATCGGGGGAAATTATTTTAAATTCAATTCTAAACTTTATAGGTAGCCAGTGTAGGTCCTCCACAATTGGGTAATATGCTCGCGCTTTTTAGGGTTTACGATGCTAAATTTCCCTTTTCAACAAATTTTATTGAGTCAAAGAGACCTATGTAGCTCTGTAGCTGGAGGCAAAAATTCGTATTTCTACGAATTGTTCGTAATACTCGGCAGGTCTGCATCTTTCGATTATTGATTCTATTTTAAAATTATTGTTTGCGTTGTCGCTTCATTTTGTTTATTTTGATAAACACCAGGTGTTCTGTTGCCGATATAGATGGTTATTAATGATCAACAGTACTCGCCAATTTGATTATTTTGCTTAAATCGGCGTTTAAAAAATATATATTATAGTATATTGATGCTATGCGTTTAGGTAAAATAATGATACCTTCCACCAGCGGAATATAACGGACCAACACACAAAATAAATATATGTAACCTTACGGAATTGGCTGTTTAAAAACAATAAAACAAAGCGGTGTGACGTCAATTTCATTCCTTTTATACTATGCAACCAAGACCATGCCCTGGTCAATGGCCATTCCACTTTGCTTCAGAAAAGATTTGTCAGGGAGTGGACGTTGATATCGTGAGCGCTAGGAAAGACGTTTCCCCGTTCGTCAATAGCATGAGTAGTAGTCACGTTCTAGACAAATCGTGGGCCTGTCGATCTGCGGCCACTGAACTCGGGCGGCGTTGCCCTTTGCGGTCGGTAGTCCGAATGGAACCGGTCAGTAGATTTCTGACGGGATCAGAAAGGTACGTGAGTGGTAATCAACTTTCGTGGAATGGATGGATGGGTCAATCTCTGGGTGTAGGTACTTATATATTTGCAGGTATGATGAGCGGACGCGATCTGGGGCTTGATTTAGCTGACATTGTTGTAATGGACAATATTTTGCGTTGGTTTTGTGAGCATTTCCATCGCGACCTGCAGTGGGTAGGAGGGAATGAGATTCTCGGAAGAGTAGCGTCCCTTGATTGGACGTCACCCATAGTCTGTGACGCGGAAGCGAGGACGAGAGACGGATGCGCACAACCAACATGACGTTCTCTCTCTAATAACTTTTCCGCCGGTGACGTCACAGACTATGGGTGACGTCCAATCAAGGGACGCTACTCTCATTCCCTACATGTCGTCATTCGACAAAATATCATAATATTGGCAGAGTATCAAATAGATAACAGCTGCTGTTCCCCAAAACTGTTTTGTATTTATCTGATTTTATATATTTTTAAATGCGCCGTCTATCGGTGAATAAATTTACGAAATGGCCCATTCAATGCAACAATAACGACATCAGATTTATTTTCATAGAGGCGTAACAAACTTGTGTGTTTCAACAATTGTGGTTACCATGGCAACAATGGAGTGTGGTGTAATAATCGAGCAAGACCTTTAATAATCAAGACGATTTCTCGCCTCGCCTGATTCCCTGTTAATTGTTTTACTTTTACGTTGATACGATCCAGAATTTAACTGATCGTTCCTTTGACACTGGATTGAATGTTTACACATACATAGGGTCATTGATCTTAGGAATGAAGTGTGTGTGTGTGTGTGTGTGTGTGTGTGTGTGTACACATTCTTGATACTTACGTTCACTGCACATACATACTCCCGTGGTCGGCAGGCGTTCATTTACTATGTCATCTTTTATCCCCTTATAATATCTCTTATCCGAGTTGCTTTCTATCTTTGTCTTTGAATTAGATTACATGGTTTTTGTCCTGGCCCTTGCCGGAGTCCATAGCCGAGAGGGAGACAGTCATATGTTTAATATTAGTTTTGGGAGATGATATTTTTTATGCTTGTACATCATCTCTGTTTTGTATATTCTGATTTTGATATACTCTGTAAACAGTTCAGTGTGTTCCTCTCAGAGGGATTCTGTGCTTGTGTCTGGATGAGACTTTTAGGTGATCTCAAACTAAGTACATTGATATTGTGCTCTTAGAATCAACATCTGTTCCATATTTGAACCAATTCCTCATTGTTTTACTTTTTCTTTTCTGCTTTAATTGTGAATGTTGATTTTTTTGACCATTCCTATTTCTTCTTTTTATTGGCGCTGATATGACCTGAATCGTGACACCCTTAAAAACATACATACATACATACATACATACATACATACATACATACATACATACATACATACATACATACATACATACATACATACACACATACACACATACATACATACATACACATACATACATACATACATACATACATACATACATACATACATACATACATACATACATACATACATACATACATACATACATACATACATACATATCATACATAACAATACAAAATTACAACATACAACATACAACATCATCCTAATCAATGACCATGATGCATCCGTATGCATACATACATACATACATACATACATACATACATACATACATACATACATACATACATGTGTGTTTTAGACCATTTTAATGATTCGTTCCCACAAAAGTATATCAATCAGATGTGCATGTTTAAGGTTACACCTGTTTTGTTTTTTTTGTGTGTCGGTACGTTATATGCAGATGTTGTGAGTTATTTTTTACCTAAACGCATAGCATCAATAGGTCATTTAGTTCAGCTTGACCCATAGTTATGTTTAAAAGTTTCATAAATGAGCATCGTGCAAATATCCAATCCTTGGGCAGCAACACATGTCATCGATGCCGGTGGGATGAACACCTGAATTGGATTGATGTCACGTTGCCCAGTAGCGGCGGCCATCTTGGTTCTAAACAAAGAAAATCGGTACTTTTTATTCTCCATGCTGGCTAGAACTTTTCATGTCTTGTGATCAGAATGTGTAAAAGTCAAAACATGATCAGATTTATAATGTTTTTTTCCTCTGGATACGCTTTTATGCTCGTCGGAGAAAGATTTCATAAGGGTGTCCGCCATTGTTCCGATAGTTTAGAGCCATTAACTAAGTTACCATGCGTCATGACTGTTGAAGTGTATTGAGATCGCTCCCATTAAACTTGGTATATATCTGTGGAACTGTACAACACGGGTTCATATATTATTTTTTAAACACACAGCACGCTCATTCGCTCATTTCAGTTGTGTGACTGTGTTGCGAGTCGTGTATCCACTTGAACACAGTAATGAACCAGGGAACAATGACGACCTAAAATTAAATGTTTGTTATGTTGTTAATGTAGTTTGATGTTTCCTCATTACAAGAGGTAGCGTGCAGAGATAAATGGGAGCGATCTATATTCATGTTTTCGTCCAACCAAATCATCAATCACATGATTTGTTGCTGTACAACGATTGGATATTTCTTTGACAAATGTAAACACGTTGCTTTGTTTACGTAAGTTGTAAACATACCCTTTGTGTCAAGCTGAATAAAATGACCTATCGGGATGTTAGATAATATTTCAAAATCTGTGAACACTTTTCACACTGGAGGTCACTTTGAGCACACTTTGCAATGTGACCAATGACCTTGAGCACATGGAATGTTAATATTATAGATCAATCCCATTCGTTGTCTGGAGACTGAGTCTTATGTGCTGCTATGTGGTCTATTGGTATGGCACTCGCTTTCAATCGGAAGGTCCTGGGTTCGAGCCTCGCTCGACGCATAGTTGAGTCCTTGGAAAAGACTCTTTACTCACATTCTCTCACCGTACTCAGGTGTAAAATGAGTACCTGGCCGTTAACAGCGTTGTCTTTGTCCGAAAAATTGTAATATCGCCTAACAGGCGTCATGTCTCGTCCTACATGTTAAATATTGCTGTTGGCCAGGGACCCCTTGTAAAGCGCTTTGAGCACGTTAAGTGGATATTGCGCTATATAAAAGCTCAATTTAAAAAAAAATGTATGCGGCTATGTGGGTCTAGTTCTATGACACTCGCCTTCGGATCGGAAGGTCCGTAGTTCCTATTCCTAGTCCCGCTTTGAGCATAGTTCTCTTTGGAAAAGTCTCAAGGCGTCATATCTCGTCCTTGCATGTTCACTGTTGCTGTTGGCTAGGGGCTACTTGTAAAGTGCTGTGAGTACTTTAGTGGACATTGCGCCAAATAAATGCTCAGGTTTTAGGTTTATTTTACAGTCAGGGGTGTCATTGAAAAAGTTCCCCGTGTCCAATTTAGTCTTCAAAAGTAGCCAAATAGAACCTCACGTGACCAAATACCATAACCCTCTGACCGTAGCCGTCGTTAACTTATAGCCTGACACTAACACCGTAGCCATCGTTAACTTGTAGCCTGATTCTGACCAAAAAAGTACGTCAAAAGACAAGTCTTTGGTCGCAAAAGAACACAAATCGTGAGTTGTGTTCAACAGATCAACCAATAGGATCACTCGTTTCCTTGGGCACTACTAACAACTCACAAGGCGGTCCACAAACCTAAAAGTGACGTCAGAAAATGGGTCTTAGTGGGTCTGAGCGTAGCCATCGTTAACTTATAGCCCGACACTGACCAAAACATGATGTCAAAATGCCAGTCTTTGGCCACAAAAGAATACAAATCGTGAGTGTGTGTGTGTGTGTGTTGTGACGTTGCATCTGGCAATGAGATGTTGTGAGTGTTTTATCTGACCTCATGCATCAGTCTTTGACTGGAAGCGTCGCAGATATATTACAATGAAGTTCTAGAAAACACGAAGCGCGTTACTTCCTCGTTCATCATTTCACGCCCACTGCAGCTAGATCTATGTTTGTACTTTCTCCTTCCTTATTGGATTATGACGAACACGCTTTAAAAAAAGAAAGAAAAACAAGTTGTTAATGATGATGTTTATATATTTATTTATTGTTTTCTCGTTGGCTGTAACGGCGGCTTGTTTGTTCTCTACTTGTTTACACATCACGTTTCTGTATCACGTTTATATATATATATATATATATATATATATATATATATATATATATAATATATATATATATGTGTGTGTGTGTGTGTGTATATATATACATTAAATTAACACTACGCAAAAGCCGTGTTACGTCATATTATTAATTGGATTCAATAGTCTGATGTGTTGTCGCCCAGTAACGGCGCCATCGTGGTTCTAAACAAAGACAATCTGTACTTTTTATTCTTCATGCTGGCGAGAACTTTTCATATGTCATGTGATCAGAATGTGTAAAAGTCAAAACATGATCAGATTTATAATGTTTTTTTCCCCTCTGGATACGCTTTTATGCTCGTCAGAGAAATATTTCATAAGGGCTTTCGCCATTGTTCCGATAGTTTAGATCCAGTTACTAAGTTACCATGCGTCATTACGGGGGAAGTGACGACTCTTGAAACGTATTAGGTCGTAGCCATCGTTATATTATAGCCTGACATTGAAATCCAAAGGGACTGGCAGTTTGACGTCATTATTTGGTTTTTGGACCGCCTAGTGAGTTGTCGTTAGTAGTACTCATGGAAACAAGTTATTTCATTGGTTGAACTATTGAATACAACTCACGATTTGTTTTCTTTTGTGGCAAAAGACTGGCATTTTGACGTCATTTTTTGGTCAGTGTCAGGCCATGAGTTGACGAAGGCCACGATTAGGTCCACAGTTTGTTAAGCTTGTATATCGATGTAAACAAACAAAAAAAAAAAAAGGCACCGTGGACATGGTCAGGATCCAGATGGATGACAATGGTCGTGGACAATTCTGGTCCCGACGTTGTGTCCTTGGGTAAGGCACTTAATACACGATATTCACTCGACTCAGATGTGAATAATGAGTATCCGACTTTAGGCAGTGACGTATATTGTTAGAGCCGTGTTTTAACACGGTTTCTATGGTGTTAAACGGATGAATTGAATTGCTGATAAGACGCTGTGTTTTACATGTCCTCCAATCAAATTGTACTGGCAGTGAGAGACTTGATGTATAGGGTGGAACAAAAAGGTGCAGTTTCCCACTCTACCGCTGTTTAAGGCGTCACGCCGGACTAGAAAGATTGGCTGACTTTATTCATTTATCAATGGTCATCATCATCATCATCCATCGTGGCTTGTGCTCTTGAGCACGTTGCCGGTCAGCTGTCTCCACGATCCTCTGCGGTGCGCATGAAATCTGTTTTGCTTTTTAAGTCACATCAATGGTACACACTTAGATAAGGAATGGAATTTTGGGAACCGATAAGCAGAAGTTGACTTTAAGAGTGTTGACTTGATGCGGGATCCACTGTATATTATGTGATGAGGAGAAGATTACGGAACACCGACATCCATTTCTGACATTGTCGTCGTCGGCGAGTGTGGCACCGGCACGGAATATTCTTTAGTCTTTACCAGTTGAACTGGCTGGACTCTGGAAACACACGTATTTACAGTTTTTGGCCAGAAAATTCGTCCTTCAAATATCGATCGATTTAAATGACACTCATCTTGGCAAAAAAACCCTCTCAAACCTCGCTTCGAGGACGAGAGACGCATGCGCACAACCAACATGACGTTCTCTCTCTTATAACTTTTCCGCCGGTGACGTCACAGACTATGGGTGACGTCCAATCAAGGGACGCTACTCTTCCGCTAATCTCATTCCCTATAGACACCTCACACAAGACAATGATAATAATAATTAGGGGAAAACATGAGACGATTAAAAGCGTCGGCGTGCGTCATTCATGGACAACTCTTTGTTGACGTAAGTAAAACGTGTTATTTATTGTAGCCATGGAAAGACAATGATGTCCTTGTCTCATGACGCGTGAAAGAAGAAAACAAAATAAAATGTACAAACAAACGATCATTAGGCAGGTCGACATTGACGGAAATGTTGGCGATAATGACTTCTTCTTCTTCTTCTTCTTCTTCTTCTTCTTCTTCTTCTTCTTCTTCTTCTTCTTCTTCTTCTTCTTCTTCTTCTTCTTCTTCTTCTTTCTTCTTCTTCTTCTTCTTCTTATTCTTATTATTTATTATTATTATTATTTTTATTATTATATAGTATTTATAGTATTATAGTAGTAGTAGTAGTAGTAGTAGTAGTAGTAGTAGTAGTAGTAGTAGTAGTAGGTTACCGGTAATCAGAAGGTCTGAGGTTCGATCCCCTGTTTGAGGTAGACTGATTTTTTGGGATGTTTTTTTTTCTTCTATTTTTCTCTCTTTGCTTTGTCTGGCACCTTTCATACACACATGTTCAGATCTTTATCTTATTTGCCATTTTTTTTCTTTGATTTTTTTTTCCTGGATTTGTTGTGAAAAAAAAAAAACAACTAAATTTAGAGATATATTTTGTGTGTTGCAAACTTTAAAAAAAAAAAGTCAGTGCTACAAGTCATCGATCGCCCTATGGGCTTTATCGATTGTCATATATCTTCGATCCCTAGTCATGGTTTGGTCTCTTAGTCACGTGTCTGACACTACGAATATACCCCCCCCCCCTTCTCTCTCTCTCTCTCTCTCTCCCTCCCACAACAAATCAAAACAAAACAAAAAGACAGACCGATTTCCCCCTTTAATCTGTTAACTGCCATACCCGAAAAAAAAAAAAACCCAACAAAAACATGAATTTAAAACTTTGGCCAGAAAAGTCCCAGGTTTGAGAGTTTTTGCCAATATGCATGACAATTGATTTAAATCGATCGATATTTGCAGGACGAGTTTTCTAGCCAAAGTTTTGAATACGTTTTTTTCTAGAGTACGGCAGTTAATTGATTTTAATGGAATTTAGGAATTAATTAATTATTTTTTAAAATTCAAGAGCCCGTCGTTCAACTTGTTAAATCATTGTCTTTGAAATCCATGGCTGGCGATCGATTGCTTTAAGTACAAACAGGACTTTATAAATTCCTGGAACGTTCGATAACTTTCACGCCGATGAACACTTGACTTCATCAGTTCTGTAAAACCTTATATCAGCCTCGCTATCAAACGAATTCACGACATCGTCGTTGTCTCGGTTACTGACCCCTGACCTTTCACCTCCCATCTCAGGTCGGTGAGATAAAGAAAGGGGATTTCCAAATCAAGTCAAAATACATACATACTTCTATCCAAGGTAATTTCTTTTGCTTTAATAAACTGTTCCTCTTTGACTCGGTGGACTTGGGTTCCTGTCCAACCTTCAAAATCCTGGTTCTTAAAAAAGATTTAAAAAAAAATTAAAAAATTAGCAGAATGCTCAATGTTTGTTTTTAACGTTTCATGAAATGATTATTTTTATTATGTTGCAAGTAATTATGTTGTCGATTAGCCGAATTGTTTATTTAAGAGGTTTGATCCCGAGTCTGTCTGACTGACTGGCTATGATCCCCTCAGAAGTTGAAATATTGAGTCCACACGAAAGGTACTAAGTTTGGAAACCATCTCTCTCTCTCTCTCTCTCTCTCTCTCTCTCTCTCTCTCTCTCTCTCTCTCTCTCTCTCTCTCTCTCTCTCTCTCTCTCAGCTAGGCGGAGAGTGCAGTGTCATTTGGACCCCGAGTTTTCTTTTCGTTCTATGAATGGGCATCTTTACTCATTTTTATATACCTAATTGCTGTCACAAAAGCCTATGCTTCAACAACTTTTAACAACAAAAAAAAAAAAAACCCCAACAAAATACTCAACTCAGAGCATTTCGGGCTCAAAACCCTTCATCAGCCAACAACAAAAACAATAGAAAACATTAGTGCATCACTTAAAATATAACTATTTAAATCTTGATAATGCAAATGTAATTCATAAAACATATTTCCTTTTCTTGTTTACATGAAGAAGGCCAGAGGCCGAAACGTCGTTTATTTTATTTTGTATCTTTCCTTAGAGTCATTTTTACTCCCTTTATTTAACTATATTGCTGTAGTATTTATGCGCTTAACTAAGAAGCTCGCGACATTGCCATCCAGAATTATAACGGACCAACACACAAAACTATGTGTAACCATGAAATTTTATTATCTGGTTAATACAGTTCAGTGAGAATTAACCAGTAGATTTTTGACAAATCAAAACATGGAATTTGTGACACACCCCCACATGTGTTCGGACAAACGTGGTTGCTTGTTCAATAACAGTAACGTGAATGAAATCGACCAATCACTGATCAGATCATTGTTATTGTCTTTATACCACCAAATGGGTGACTAGTTATCACACAATTTTCTCGATCAGATAATAAACGTTTAAATTTACACATAGTTTTCTGTGTCAGTTCTATTGATCAAGCGGTTGAACAGTGGATATTTTACTTAAACACATACCATCGATAGTAAAACCTGTGTAGTTTGCTGTGTCTACCAATCACTGCGATTGTTTACATTATGACGATTGTCCGAGGGGCGTGGTTATATACCTGTCTATTGCTCATAAACATGGATGGCAAAAAAAAAAAAAAAACATTAACAAAGACCTGAGTGACGTCTATAGATAGTATGCGCTTGGCTAAGAAGCTTATAACATTGCCATCCGGAAGTATAACGGACCAACACACAAAACTGTGTGTATCCATGAACGTTTATAGTCTGGTTAATACAGTTTAGTGAGAACAACTCACAAACGCGGATGGCAAAAACAATAACAAAGGCCTGAGTGACGTCATCTGCATACTATCTATAGGTAATTATTTGATGTGTCTTGTTAAATTCATTTTTGTTTAATAGGCATCTCACGGTCCCGAGCTTCCACCTGCTTAGTATCATTTTGATGTTTAGTAAAAGGGGGCTTTGATTGTGGTGAATAAAAATAGAAAAAGAAAGGGGGGGGGGGGGGGGGGTGACTGTCCTACCTCATACGCCTGGTCACTCTTACTCCGACATTGTTCCTCCGGACAACACATCACACGTTACGGTGGGGTGGACGGCGGTCAGTTGACACGGCGAAGGACGATTGAGGAGTGTCGAGGGGGGGGGGGGGGGGGGGGGTGTCAGGTCGTTTTAAAATCGTGACCGTTTGTTGAATTAGAGAGTTGGCGATGACTTTTCATTTTTGGATTGAAAGGATCGAACCCCAATCAATGTGAACCAAAATGAATGTCCATTTGTTTGGACAATAAAGTTCTATCATTATTACCCCCCCCCCCCCCCCACACACACACACACACTTTCCAAGTTTGATATGGGGAGTTATCCATTTCGCCAATTTTCTGTTGCTGGTTTTATCGATGGTGGCCGGGCCGATATTTTGTTGTTTTAAGTAGTCAAGCGATCTTTAGCATTGTCAGTCGCATAGTTCCGATTCCTAAAAGCGGCAATGATATCGTAGCACTCTTACTATGTCCGTCAATGCGGGCACCGATTCACACCTGAGTCGAAGTGAGGTACACTCATCATTCATCCTCATCCAATTCATCTTTGTTCTACCCACGTGACGTAGATAGATAGGGAGTACCGGTGGTGATAGATCACTCGAACACTTTTGTATTGGTCGGGGATTGTCTTCGTGTTTGTTGTCAGTAGGACGTGTGTCCTGTGTTGGGACGTGTTATGTTGTGTCTCCGTCTTGTGAAGTACGTCATGTTATTGTGATGTGTACTAGATGTGTCTGCTGTGAGGTGTGTTGGTTTTGTGTGTATATCCTTATGTGTTGTATGTGCATATGATGTGGCTGCGACTTTGTGTGTGTGTAAGTGTGTGTGAGTGTGTGTGTGTGTGTGTGTGTGTGTGGGGTTGATTATGTGTTATATGAACAAAGGTGAATAGCCGACCAAACGAATCATGTACAGTACCATAGAACCTGTTTGAGTGGGTAACCTCTTATCCGGGATACACGGGAAATGGGGATAGTATTTAATAGAACTGACAATTATTATTGTTTCAATGTTTTCACGATGGGGACGTACGGTGAGCTTGTAGAACGGAGATGACGTCACTCAGCCTTTTGTTATTGATTTTTGCCATCCACGCTTATGAGTAATTCTCACTACACTGTAATAACCTGGCTATAAACGATCATGGTTACACACATTTTTGTGTGTTGGTCCGTTATACTTCCGGATGGCAATGTTGTGAACTCCTAAGCCAAGCGCATTCTATCTATAGGATTAAGGATCATGCATCATTTGCAATGTCCAATTACACATTTGTCACATGTTTGTTGAGGTTATACACATCCGTTTGTCAACATATTTAGCTAACACGGCTAAATTTGGTCTAGTGGTATAACTAACACTCGCCGGAAGATCTTGGTTTCGAATCCCACTCTGAACGGCGCATAGTTGAGTCCTTGGAAAAGGCTTTTTACTCACACTCTCTCATCGTACTCAGGTGTAAAATGAGTACCTAACCGTGAACAACGTCGTCTCAGTCGGAAAAAATAAATTGTAATATCGCCTAACAGGCGTCGTGTCTCTTCCTATATGTTAAGTGTGGCTGTTGGATAGGGACCCTTTGTAAAGTGCTTTGAGCACATTTAGTGGATATTGTTCTGTATAAATGTTGAAGATTAAAAAAAAAAAATACATGAGGCTTGCCTTTTTTTTTCGTAAGTTCGACACAATAATCAGTATCTAGTAAGGATTTATTTTCACAAGAGCTGTAACATTTTAAAACGTTTTTATTTTATTTCTTTGTGATGATTAATGAAAAGTAAGTACATAAAGAGAAGAAAAAAAAACAAAAAAAAAAAAAAAAACAAAAAAACTCCAAAAACAACCTGATTTCCGGATAACCGGAATTTTGCTTGTTTCCCAGATATTCGTATCGTCGTGTCCAATGTACAAAGCAAGGTGTGTTTGAGAAGTGGCAGGGCAGGGAAGGGGGAATGACTAAAACTAAAACAAAGGTCGGTGTGCTTGGATGAGGAGAGAAACAGACTAATTAATTATCGTTTATTGTGATAATCAACACGAGTGCCTGTATCGTATTACCTCCCCTTCGTCTCCAGTCGCCTGCCATTAGAATCCAACTACATCATGGCTGCTATAAAGCTTCGGCCAGTAAAACACTCTCATCAACCTCTTCTGAAATTAACCCCTCACACACGGAGTTTGATTTTGCTCTCACTCCGACATATAGATAGAATGAAGTTGCCGTCAGTCAGGTATTTGTTATGGTTTTTGCCATCCACGTTTATGAGTAATTCTCACTCAACTATATTATCCAAACTATAAAAGTTCATGGTTACACAGAGTGTTGTGTGTTGGTCCGTTATATTTCCGGATGGCAATGTTGTGAGATTCTAAGTCAAGCGCATACAATCTATATTGTAGATCAGGCTAAATTTATGACAGAGCTGCCAGATGACCAGGTGCGGGGCCAAAATTGGCCACAAAGAGAATCCGGTTCTAGTATTTGTTATTTAATATTTTTTATATTACAATTTTTCAAAATACTAGGATGTCCGACTTGCTTCTCTTTTTCAAGCGTCATCACGTATCGTCTGCCATGACTGTTTGCTTTGTATTGCCTGTTAGTTTTGCTTTTACCAGATAAGATACATTGGTATAATAGTTAAGTCTCGTGCTACAACCAGATAAATATATAAATTAAATAACGCCCTTCCGCTCAGCACCATAAGATCCCGTCGCCTTGGCATTCCATGAAGGAATATAGATAATCCATGTATGATGTCAACAGGAATCATCCATGTTGTCCAAGTGAGGAGATTGGGGGTTAATAATTTTGCCCAAGAAAAAACAAAACAAAACCGAAAGTGCTTGAAGCGGGGCTCGAATCCGGAACCTTCTGGATCACAATGCAATGCCTTAGCCACTCGGCCACTCCCCCCCCCCCCCCCCCCTGCATGGGAAAAGTTGTGATTTGAAAACAAAAATGATTTTTAAATATCACTGTGCCATGAAAGGGATGCTCTCCCTCCGATTTGTAGCTATCCCACAGCCACTGAAATTGTTACATCTCTTTGTTTCCAAAATTCTTGACTGCAGATCGAGCTTGCGCTGCCATAGGGCGCAGCCTTTGTAAAATCATAGCCTGGCACTGACCAAAAAAAAAAAAAAAAAAAATCCGTCAAAAGACATGTCTCCGACCTCAAAAAGATTCGTGAGTCGTATTCAATAGTTCAGGCAATGGGGTCATTTGTTTCCCGGAGCACCACTCACCTCGCTTCGCGGTTCACTGATCTGTAGATAGTGTACGCTTGGCTATGAAGCTCGCTCACAACATTGC
>NC_088363.1:11072962-11082962 GCF_034508935.2 Berghia stephanieae | reverse complement strand
GAGTTCATCATGCTCGATTTTGTGTTAAGTTTTTAATAAACGGGGTTCGTGGTGCGTATAGATAGAATGCGCTTGGCCAAGGAGCTCACAACATTGCCATCCGGAAGTATAACGGACCAACACACAAACCCTGTGTAACCATGAACTTTTATAGTCTGGTCAATACAGTTTAGTGAGGACAACTCACAAACGCAGATGGCAAAAACAATAACAAAGGCCTGAGTGACGTCTATAGGTTGGGTTGTATTGTAATTGTTGTCAAAGGGCGACAAATTATGATTGTTGTTGAATTCTCTCCCTTTGATGTGACACAACTCGGTGGAACGGCGCCCTGGCAATGGCCGACCAAGAATTAATATGGGTGGGTGGCCACCATGATGACGGAAAATAAATGATTAAATAAATGAATAAATAGATTGATAAATAAATTAATTAATTAATAAATAAGTAAATAAATAAAATAAAAAGGACCAACCAAACATTAACAAAAACGAACAATTCTTTTTTTTTTTAACTCATTAGTTAAAGACGATGATACCCAATGTAAATTTCCACAAGTGGACAAATAAAGTTCCATCTTCTCTTAACGACAGGTTAGGACATTTTTTGTTTCTCTCTCACTCTGGAACTCTCAACTTGTGTACCCACAGTAGAAATATTTTTTGTACAAGCACTAACAAAAGTAAATAAATGGACAAATAAATAAATAAATAAATAAATAAATAAATAAATAAATAAAGGGACACATAAATAAATAAATGGGCAAATAAGTAAATAAATAAATAAATACAAACAACGAAGCACCATAAAAAGAATTCAACCCCCCCCCCCCAAAAAAAAAAAAAAAAAACCAAAACAAACAAACAAACAAACAAACAACAAAGCAACTACTGTACAAATCAAAACCGAAACAAACAAAAATTACACACACCAGAACGTTTTTTCTTAGCCAGATCCCTTCCTTGGTGGGAAGATCAAGACTACTCTAACAAGTTGAACTCTTGTGACCACAAAACTATATCGATAATCAGATAATATATAATATATCCGTTTGTTTCCTCCGCCGTGTCAGGTGACACAGAAGTAATGGGCATGATCTATATTCCCTTTCCATGTGCTCGAGGTCATTGGTCACATTGGAAAATGTGCTCATAGTGACCTACATGGTGAAAAGTGTTCACATATTTCAAACTATCTAATATTACGATTGGTCATTGTGTTCAGCTTGACACATGGGTATGTTTACAACTTTTATAAACAAAGTAGCGTGTTTACATTTGTTCAGAAATGTCCAATCGTTGGACAGCAACAAGTCACGTGGTCGATGACTCGGTTGGACGAAAACATGAATATACAACGCTCCCATTGGATAATTTCATGATTCATGGGTATATTTACAACTTTCATCAACAAAGCAGCGTGTTTACATTTATTGAGAAATGTCCAATCGTACAGCAACACATCATGTGACTGACTGACCAACAACGAGGTCGGACGAAAACATGAATAGAGATCGCTCCCATTGATTAATGCCAGGTTGAGTAAGGTCGTTAAATCGTCGTGTTTAAATCTGTGATGACGTACTTCCTTCTTGGCATTGTTGTCTACGACTACAACTGCTGCTGCTTTCCTTTCCAGTCACGACCTGGAGCAGGAATCACGTCACGTCTTGGTGAGCGAGGTCATTGACCATGGCATGCAGCCTTCTCCACGCCCATGCCTCGTTAATCCTCGTCGTGTTGATTCTAGAACTTATCCCCCCCCCCCCCCCCGCCTCCCCTACTCCATCCTGCCTTCCTCCCCTCCCCGTCTGGTGGAAATGATTACAGAACTATTTTTTTCTTCTTAATTGATGTTACATGTTGTCTTGCCACTAACTCTCTCTCTCTCTCTCTCTCTCTCTCTCTCTCTCTCTCTCTCTCTCTCGCTCTCTATCTCTCTCTCTCTCTCTCTCTCTCTCTCTCTCTCTCTTCTTCCCTCGTCTCTTTATCTATCTATCTATCTGTCTATCTATCTATCTATCTATCTATCTATCTATCTATCTATCTATCTATCTATCTAACTAACTAACTAACTATCATCTGTCTGTCTATCTATCTATCTATCTATCTATCTATCTATCTATCTATCTATCTATCTATCTATCTATCTATCTGTCTGTCTGTCTGTCTGTCTGTCTGTCTGTCTGTCTGTCTGTCTGTCTGTCTTTCTATCTATCAATCTGTCTTTCTCTCTATACATATCTATTGAGTGTGTAGGACGAAATATATACCCTGGGAGAGGCTATTGTAATTTCTTTTCGATCGAGACAACGCTGTTACCGGAAGAGTACTCACTTTCATCTGAGTTTTGATAGTTCGAAGATGACGTCACTCGGGTCTTGGTTATTGTTTGTTGCCATCCGCGTTTATGAGTAATGCTCACTGAAATGTTTTAACCCGACGATAAACGTTCATGGATACACACAGTTTTGTGTGTTGGTCCGTTATACTTCCGGATGGCAATGTTATGAGCTTCTTAGCCAAGCGCATACTATCTATACTGTAGAGAACGTGATAAAAGAACATTTTCCAAAAAATCTCAACGTTATGCAGCTCACAGCTCCCCACACTCTCCCCCAATTCCCTGTCTGTTGTCCGATCTAAAAAAAAATCTTGAGCTTTTTTTATATAGCGCAATATCCACTAAACGTGCTCAAAGCGCTTTACAAGGGGTCCCTGGCCAACAGCAACACGTAACATTTAGAACGGGACATGACGCCTGTTAGGCGATATTGCAAATTTTTGTCTGGACAAAGACAACGCTGTTAACGGCCAGGTACTCGTTTTACACCTGAGTACGGTGAGAGAATGTGAGTAAAGAGCCTTCTCCAAGGACTCAACTATGCGCCGAACGCGAGGCTCGAACCCATGACCTTCCGATCCGAAAGCGAGTGTCATACCACAAGACCACATAGCCGCACATATAAACCTTAGACGTACGTGTATACATATATCCTGCCGTTTTTGTTTCATTCCAACGGTCATTGACCCTTCCGTGTTACCAACTCTAGTACCGTATCGACCATCCTTGCTGGTCATCAATTATTATCATTAGTATTAGATCTACAAGTACAAACCAACCATTCTTTTTTTTTTTTTTTAATTTTTTTTATTCATTTCATTTGCGTGAGGATTCGTTAGCAGGTGTCTGAGATAGGAGGCGATGTTAAAAGATAGTTCGAAGATGACGTCAATCATGTCTTTGTTATTGTTTTTTACCATCCGCGTTTATGAGTAATGCTCACTGAACTGTATTAACCTTACTATAAACGTTCATGGATACACATAGTTTTGTGTGTTGGTCCGTTATACTTCCGGATGGCAATGTTATGAGCTTCTTAGCCAAGTGCATACTATCTATATGGTTATTTGAGTGTGCTTTTCCCCTTTATGTTCGATTTGACAATGGGAATTGCCTGGTCGAAAGTTGAGCGGTTATGTGGTCTAGTCTAGTGGTATGACACTCGCTTTCGGATCGGAAGGTCCTGGGTTCGAACCTCGCTCGGCGCAGAACGAAACATGACGCCTGTTAGGCGATATTACAATTTTTTTTTCTTTCTGACAGAGACAACACTGTCAACGGCCAGGTACTCATTTTACACCCGAGTACGGTGAGAGAATGTGAGTAAAGAGGCTTTTCCAAGTACTCAACTATGCGCCGAGCGAGGCTCGAACCCAGGATCTTCCCATCTGAAAGCGAGTGTCATACCACAAGACCACATAGCCGCACTTAGTGCATTGTCTCTGTAGTCTTTTCTGGGTGGGGATCCTGACCTCCCATAGCGGGCAGGGAGGTACATACTGTGTCTTCTATCCCCTTATATCTGTTATCCAACATGCTTTCTGTCTTTGTCTCGGAATGAGATTACTTGGTTTTGTCCTGGCACAGGCCGGAATCCTAGCTGGGAGGGAAACAGTCAAATGCAGTTATTGTTTTGGGAGATGATATTTTTTTCCTTGTAAATCATCTCTCTGTTATGTATTATTATTTTTATTTTGAATGTATAATGTAAGCATTTGAGTGTGTTCTTCTTTGTTGGGTTTTGTGCTTGTGTCTGGATGAGACTTGTAGGTGATTTCAAACTAAGTACATTGGTGGTGTGCTCTTGGAATCTACATCTGATCCCTATTTGTTCTCTATTCCCCTTTGTCTTACTTTTTCTTGGTTGCTTTAATTGTAATTCTAGAACTTTTTACTATCCCATTTTCTTCCTTTTTACTGGCGCTGATATAACCTAAATGTGTTGCAAGCGCCGTAAAACCCTTAAAAACAAAAACAAACTGTAGTCTTTTGTATTTATATTCAATGTCCTGACACCTTCCGTCAAACTCAATTCTTATAAAATCTTATTTTATCCTTCAGTGGTAGTAATCATCCTATAATATTTGACTTGCTCGAACCGTTTTCGCGATGGAGGCTCCTATAGATAGAATGCGCTTGGCCAAGGAGTTCACAACATTGCCGTCCGGAAGTATAACGGACCAACACACAAACTCTGTGTAACCATGAACTTTTATAGGCTGGTTAATACAGTTTAGTGAGAACAACTCACAAACGCGGATGGCAAAAACAATAACAAAGGCCTGAGTGACGTCCTCTTCGAACTATCTATAACTTGGCTGGACTGTCACACGTCCCCATAAAGTAGCGTCAGCGTTACGTCACGTTGTCTCAC
This sequence comes from Berghia stephanieae, assembly GCF_034508935.2. Taxonomy (NCBI): domain Eukaryota; kingdom Metazoa; phylum Mollusca; class Gastropoda; order Nudibranchia; family Aeolidiidae; genus Berghia; species Berghia stephanieae. The sequence goes on along the minus strand of NC_088363.1, from coordinate 11,078,245 downwards.
GTTACGTTCCCGTTGCCTTACGTTATTTGGAAAACGCAACCTCACCTTGTAACACGACCTGCTCTGGTGTTGTTGTAACGAACGGGATAACAGTGGAGGTGAAAATTGTCAGTGACGGATATTATAGGAATGTAATGGATAGGCGATGCTCAGTGTTAGGCAATGTAATAATAATAATAATAATAATAATAATAATAATAATAATAATAATAATAATAATAATAATAATAATAATAATAATAATAATAATAATAATAATAATAATAATAATAATAATAATAATAATAATAGATCTTTATTGTCCATAAATATGGCAATTTGTCATTTAGTTACACTTGTTAAATGATAACTGTAACATTGAACAGATATTTCACTCCCACTTATTCTCTCTCTCTCTCTCTCTCTCTCTCATTCTCTCTCTCTCTTTCTCTCTCTCTCTCTCTCACTGTTCTGTCGGTACTGTGAAAAAAAAAAAAAAAAGAAACCCACATTTTTTGGGAGTAATGTTGGCCATAAAACTCATCCTTTTAATATCAATTGATTAAAATGACCCTCTCGTCTTGTTTAAACTTCTCAAACCTGGGACTTCTCGAAGTACCAGGTTTGAGAGTTCTTGCCAAGTTAAGTGTAATTTTAATCGGTTGATATTCGAAGGACGAGTTTTATGGCCAAAAATTAAGTAAAAGATATTTTGGAGTATGGCAGGTATAGATAGTATGCAGATGACGTCACTCAGGTCTTTGTTATTGTTTTTTGCCATCCGCGTTAATGAGTAATGCTCACTGAACTGTATTAACCCGACTATAAACGTTCATGGATACACATAGTTTTGTGTGTTGGTCCGTTATACTTCCGGATGGCAATGTTATGAGCTTCTTAGCCAAACACATACTATCTATCCTCGTTGCAGTTCATTTTGGTCAGTTTTCTTTGGTGGAAAATCACTGGTGCTTGACAAGGATTGGTCAACTTTATGGGTTGTTTGACTTGATTCTTATTGCAGTGTTTCGATGTTTGGGTCGATTTTGGCTCACGGCGTCTATGGTGACCATATAGTGATGTCGATGATGATGATGATGATGATGATGATGATGATGATGATGATGATGATGTGAGAATGGGAGGTAGCGATCGGAGCAGGTGTGAGATTAAAGGTGTGTGTGTGTGTGTGTGTGTGTGTGTGTGCGAGAGAGAGAGACAGAGAGTGTATGTGTGTGTGTGTGTGTGTATGTATGTATATGAGTATGTGTGAGTTTGTGTTAGATATTTCAAGTGGGTCGTATGATTGGGCAGTATTGGCCATTAGAGGAATGAGAGAGAACTTTTAAGGTGGGAAGCAATCACTTCTTTAGACTGATTGCCCTAAATTGGCCAACACTAAGTACTGTTTGCATGTGTTTGTGCATATGTATATGTGTATGTGTGTTTGTCCCCGGAGGCATTCAGATCTTAGTCATATCTCACTTGGTAAAAGTGTGTACGATCTATTTATTACCGATTCCACGCAGATGTTCGTTCAGTAAGGGGAGAAGTCGATGGTCATCGTTATTAGTTGATGTTTACATTTTCTTATCTAATTATTTTTTACAGGTGGTCCTGTCATGGTATATAGTTAGTGGTGTATTCTCGTTGTGGTGGTGTTGGTTATGGTTTTAACGCTGACGATGGTGATGTTGGTATTGGTTGTGGTATTAATGGTGATGGTGGCAGTGTTGGATGTGGCTCTAATGGTGATAAAAAAATAAAGTGAGTAGATGTGACTCATATATAAGGGAACAACACAAAACAAACAACGTTTCGGCCCTTGGCCTTCGTCAGGAGACAGTAAACACAAACACATATGTAAATTTACAAAATATCACATTTTGTCAAATGTGGAAATAAAGTTAATGTGAGGAAAGGGCGTCGAGTGTGGATGCAAGAAGAGGCGCGAGATAAGGAGAGAGAGAGAGGGGGGGGGGGGAGAGAGAGAGAGAGGGAATGGAGAGGATATGTATATGTTTGTGTATGTGTGTCTGTCTCTAATGGTGTTGATCGTGGTTCTAATGGTGATGGTGGTGGTGGTGACTGTGGTTCTAATGGTGATGGTGGTGGTCGTGACTGTGGTTCTAATGGTGATGGTGGTGGTGGTGACTGTTGTTCTAATGGTGATGGTGGTGGTGGTGACTGTTGTTCTAATGGTGATGGTGGTGGTGGTGACTGTTGTTCTAATGGTGATGGTGGTGGTGGTGACTGTTGTTCTAATGGTGATGGTGGTGGTGGTGACTGTGGTTCTAATGGTGATGGTGGTGACTGTTGTTCTAATGGTGATGGTGGTGATGGTGACTGTGGTTCTAATGGTGATGGTGGTGGTGGTGACTGTGGTTCTAATGGTGATGGTGGTGGTGGTGACTGTGGTTCTAATGGTGATGGTGGTGGTGGTGACTGTGGTTCTAATGGTGATGGTGGTGGTGGTGACTGTTGTTCTAATGGTGTGGTGGTGGTGGTGACTGTTGTTCTAATGGTGATGGTGGTGGTGGTGACTGTTGTTCTAATGGTGATGGTGGTGGTGGTGACTGTGGTTCTAATGGTGATGGTGGTGGTGGTGACTGTGGTTCTAATGGTGATGGTGGTGGTGGTGACTGTGTGTTCTAATGGTATGGTGGGTGGTTTGGTGTGGTGTGTACTGTGGTTCTAATGGTGATGGTGGTGGGTGGTGACTGTGGTTCTAATGGTGATGGTGGTGGTGTGGGACTGTGGTTCTAATGGTGATGTGGTGGTGGTGACTGTGTTTCAATGGTGATGTGTGGTGGTGTTGAATGTGGTTGAATGGTGATGTGTGGATGTGGTGCTGGATGGGTGGTGTGGGGTGGTGGGTGGTGGGGGACGGGGTGGGTGTCAATGGTGATGGTGTGGTGTGGTGATGTGACATGGGTGGTGTGTCTAATGGTGTGTGTGGTGGTGGTGATGTGTTTAATGGGATGGTGGTGGTGGGACTGTGGTTCTAATGTGTGTGGTTGGTGGTGTGACTGTGGTTCTAATGTGTGGTGGTGGTGGTGATGTGTTCTAATGGTGATGGTGGTGTGGTGACTGTGGTTCTAATGGTGATTGGTGGTGGTGGTGTGTGGTTCTTAATGGTGATGGTGGGTGGTGGTGTGTTTAATGGTGATGGTGGTGGTTGCTATGATGGTTCAATGGTGATGGTGGTGGTGGTGTTCTAATGGGTGTTATGTGATGGTGGTGGGTGGTTCAAGGTGTGGTGGTTGATGTGTCTAATGGTGATGTGGTGGTGGTTTGATGGTGAATGGTGTGGTGGTGGTGTGACTGTGGTTCTAATGGTGTGGTGGTGGTGGTCATGGTGGTTGATGGTGGTGCTTTTAATGGTGTGGGTGTGGGCTGTGTGGTGGGGGTGGTGGTTGTTGGTGGGGGGGGGTTATGGATGTGGGGGTGATGGGTTTTGGTGAGGGGTGGTGGTTCTTGTAGGTGGTGGTGTGATTGTTTAATGGGGGTTGTGTTGGTGATGTGTGGTGAGTGTCTAATGTGGGTGGTGGTGTTGAGGGTGTGATGTGTTGGTGGTGGTGTGGTGGTGGTGTGGTTCTAATGGTGTGGGGTGGTGGTTTGGTGGTGTTGGTCTGTGATGGTGGTGTGGTGGTGTGGTTCTAATGGTGATGGGTGGTGGTGATGTGGTTTAATGGTGATGGTGGGTGGTGGTTAATGGGATGGTGTTGTGATGTGTTCTAATGGTGATGGGGTGGTTGGTGGTGGTTGTGGTGGTGGGTGTTCTAGGTGGTGGGTGTGGTGGTTCTAATGGTGATGGTGGTGGGGTGTGTGTTCTAATGGTGTGGTGGTGGTGGTTCTAATGGTGAGGGTGATGGTGGTGGTGGTGTGTGGTTGCTAGGTGGTTCTAATGGTGATGGTGGTGGTGGTTCTAATGGTGATGGTGGTGGTGGTGGTGACTGTGGTTCTAATGGTGATGGGGTGTGTGGTGGTGGTGGTGGTTCTAATGGTGATGTGGTGGTGGATGGTGATGTGGTGACTGTGGTTCTAATGGTGATGGTGTGTGTGGTTTATGGTGATGTGGTGTGGTGGTGTGGTTTGTGATGGGTGGGTGGTTGGTGTGTGGTGTGTTCTAATGGTGATGGTGGTGGTGGTGGTGGTGACTGTGGTTCTAATGGTGATGGTGGTGGGGGTGCTGTGGTTAATGGTGTGGTGGTGGGTGATGTGGTTCTAATGGTGATGTGGTGGTGGTGTGATGTGGTTCTAATGGTGAGGTGGTGTTGGTGATGTGGTTTATGGTGATGTGGTGGTGGGGTGGGTGGTTTAATGGGTGATTGTGTGGTGGTTCTAATGGGATGGTGGTGGTTGGTTCTATATGGTGATGTGGTGGTTGGAGTTGGTGGTTCTAATGGTGTGGTGGGTGGGTGTGGTTCTAATGGTGATGTGTGGTGTGTGGTTCATGGTGATGGTTGGAGGTTGGTTTAATGGTGATGGTGGTGGTGGTGTGCTGTGGTTCTAATGTGATGGTGGTGGTGTTCAATGGTGATGGTGGTGGTGGTTCTAATGTGATGGTGGTGGTGGTGACTGTGTTAATGGTGATTGGTTGTGGTTCTATGGTGTGTGTGGGTGTTGGTGTGGTTTGGTGGTTAGAGGGTGGTGTTGTATTGGTTGGATGGTTTGGTTTTATGGTGGGTGGGTTATGTAGTGTGGTGTGTGTGATGTGGTTCTAATGTTTGGATGGATGTGTTGTTTGGTCATGTGATGGTGGTGGATTGGTTATGGATGTGGGTTCTGAGTGGTTGGGGTGTGTGGTGTGGTGGTGTTTGGTGGTTGGATGTGGTTCTAATGGTGAGTGGTGTTGTTTGTGTTGGTGTGGTTTCTAATGGTGATGGTGGGTGTTGGTTTGTGGTTGGGTTATGGATGTGGCTAAGTGGTATGGTGGTTGGTTTAGTGGTGGTTTTGGATGTGGTTTAATTGGTGATGTGGTTGATGTTGGTGTGGTTTTGGTGTTGGGTGAGTTGGTGTGTTCTAATGGTGATGGTGGTGGTGTTTGGATGTGGTTCTAATGGTGATGGTTGTGGTTTGGTGATGGTGGTGGTGTTGGATGTGGTTCCAATGGTGATGGTGGTTTGGGGGTGGTGTTGGATGTGGTTCTAATGGTGATGGTGTTGGTGTTGGATGTGGTTCTAATGGTGATGGTGGTGGTGTTGGATGTGGTTCTAATGGTGATGGTGGTGGTGTTGGATGTGGTTCTAATGGTGATGGTGGTGGTGTTGGATGTGGTTCTAATGGTGATGGTGGTGGTGT
>NC_088363.1:11062962-11070462 GCF_034508935.2 Berghia stephanieae | reverse complement strand
TTTTTGAAAATTAGAGTCGTGGGATTGGGGTTGGATGAAGGGATGGGAAAGGGGGTGGGGGGGGGGGGGGTGTTTTATGGGATCTATTTGTCGGGAAATAGCTATTTTAATCTATAAAACTTTTTTTTTAAATTGAGCATTTATACAGCGCAACATTCACTTAACATGCTCAAAGCGCTTTACAAGGGGTCCCTAGCCAACACGTAGGGCGAGGCGTGACGCATGTTAGGCGATATTATTAATTTTTTTTTCCCCGACAGAGACACCGTTGTTAACGACCAGGTGCTCATTTTACTCATGACTATGGGGAGAGAATGTGAGTTAAGAGCCTTTTCCAATGACTCATTGACTATGCACCACTCAGAGCGGGACGACTCGAACCGGGGACCTCCTGGTCCGAAGGCGAGTGTCAAACTTCAAGATGACGTAGCGGCACTGATCCCTCGTTTTGTCTTGGGTCGGGTCGTGCGATGTTTACATCAACGTCCTTTGATAATGAATTGAAATTATTGTATTGTCCGTTCATTCCTCTGACGCTTTTCTATGCGTCATTCATGCTCAATGCGCTTTACAACGCTTCATTTGTTTAATTCTCCCATCATGTCAAATGGAATGCAATTGCAATTTCGTTCAGTGCAAATCGCTTACTCTCTCATACTGTGGAAGACCCCCCCCCCCCCCCCCCCCACCCTCTTCCCCAAAAGAAAAAGAAAAAAGTAACAAATCAGCAAACCAACAAACGAAACCAAATTTTAAAAAAAACACACACACAAAAAACCCCCAACAAACAACAAACAAAAATAACACACACACAAAACAAAATAAAACAAAACAAAACCCACACAAAACAAAATAATAAAAGAAAACCCACACAAAACAAAATAATTTTTAAAAACCCACACAAAACCAAAACAAAAAAAAACAAAAAAAAACCCCACACAAAACACAAAAAAAAAAAAAAACAAAAACCAAACAAAACAAAACAACACAAAAACCAAGAAACAAACATCCATTCAAAATTTTGGCCTGAAAACTCGTGCGTGGTTCAATTATGGACAGATATTATAAATGACCGTCTTTTGCCAAACGCGAGTCCAGGGTCATTTTAATCGATCACCCGCCGCTGCGCTGGGTGTCCTTGAGCAAATCACATCGCTCTAACTCAATTTGCGGTGCTGCACTGCGGCTCACGCCTGTGTTATTCTAGTCTTCCCCTGGAATAGACCGTAGAGAAAAAAAATCTCCTATTGGATGGGATGAATAAAGGGAATTTAAATTTAAAATTAGAATAATTGTGCTGGCTGTCCCTGGTGGCGGATCGGTCCGATGTCTTGTAACTTGTAACAAAGTCAAGGCTGTGTTGGGCATGGTGTGTACCTGGATGAGTGACAAGACAATAAACGCCGAATTCCAGCTTGTGTTTTTTAATAAGACATTTGATTTACATCACTTATCTCGACTCAAGTGTAAATGGGTTCCTTGTGACGGAAATAAAAGACTCTGATATTACAAACTTTAGGTCTGTAACAGGCGACTTGTCTCAAATAATGTTAACATGTAGCTATAATAGCAAGCTAAGATTTCTAAAATTATTATTAAAAGGAGGCGGTGGTGGATTGAACTAGCTACTGCTCTTGTATTGCCAAAAATCCGAATATTATATGATGTGTGTCCCGTGTCCACGGTCCGTATTAAGTGATCAATGTAGTATTAGTATAAAGACGAGAACTCTTGAAGACATGGAGTTAGACAAAGTCTCTTTCCCCGCCTCCCTCCCGTCTCCCCCATCATATTCCCACTTCCGTTGTTTATTTTGGACTGACTGTCTGCTGAGCTCGTCTCCTCGCTCGTCCCCCCTTTTTCAACTGTCTTGTCTTGTCTGTCTGTCTGTCTGTCTGTTTGTGTCCAATGGGATCCTTCATGTCACTTCCCCCCCCCCCTCTCCCAGTAGTCTGCCGTGATTGTTGTTATGGCCAATGCCAAAAATTATTGACCAGTGATTTGCTCAATAATATCTGATACAATTTACTGTGTTATTTCTTCTTTTCTTGAGAACACAGGTGAGGCCAGCAGCCGTTCCGTGCCGTGCCGCCCTGCCCTGCGCCGGTCACCTGCTGGTCCAGACTCCTGTACTGCCGTACTCTGGAAAAATCCCATATTATTTAAACATTTGGCCAGAGAACTCGTCCTTCAAATATCGATCGATTTAAATGACCCTCATCTTGGCAAAAACTCTCAAACCTGGGACTTCTCGTACTCTGGAAAACCCCATATTTAAAAATTTGGTCAGAAAACTCGTCCTTCAATTTATATCGATCGATTTAAATGACCCTCATTTTGACAAAAAATCTCAAACCTAGGACTTTGTCGAAGTTATTATTGTTTTTTATTATTATTATTATTATTATTATTATTATTATTATTATTATTATTATTATTATTATTATTATTATTATTATTATTATTATTTATTATTATCATCATCATAATAATAATAATGATGATGATGATAATAATAATAAGTGTCCTATTCTGTTTCGTGTCGTACAGATCTTATATCGTAATACTGTAAAGATAAGATTACCAGTTAACTCACGGCTAGGAAAAGATTGTTTCATTTCACAGTTCATTGTACGTGAGTGGGTGCACGAGATGTGCACGCGTAAGATTGTCTCTTTACTCTCTCTCTCTCTCTCTTTCTCTCTCTCTCTCTCTCTCTCTCTCTCTCTCTCTCTCTCTCTCTCTCCCTCCCTCTTCTGTTAATGTTATATGATGTGTATGTGGGTGTTGGTGTGTGTGCCTGAGATAAATAGATAGTGATAGCTTGGTAGGTAGGCTGATAGATAGATAGATAGATATATATATATATATATATATATATATATATATATATATATATATATATATAGTGAATGGATAGAGCTTGGTAGGTAGGCAAATAGATAGATAGAGAGAGAGAGAGAGAGAGAGAGAGAGAGAGGATGGGGGGATAAAATGCTTGTTTTAAGGTAATTTAGAGTAAGAACTAGATATGAATAGACTATTAAGAGTGAGTGAGCGAGAGTATGAGAGAGATAGATAGATAGATAGAGAGAGAGAGAGAGAGAGAGAGAGAGAGAGAGAGAGAGAGAGAGAGAGGGTGGAGACGGGGGGATAAAGTGCTTGTTTGTTTTAATGGGATTTAGAGTAAGAACTAGATATGAATAGAGACTATTAAGAGTGAGTGAGCGAGAGTATGAGAGAGAGAGAGAGAGAGAGAGAGAGAGAGAGAGAGAGAGAGAGAGAGAGAGTACTAGTAATTGGGTTATATTATACCAAAGTAGGTAACTCGATCCTAGATAGCAGCCGTTACGATTGCGTTCGTTTTATCGCCGTGACAGATCTGGACAATATGAAAACACAACCATGTTATGGCGCCCTGCCTTTCCTAGCGTTGTTGTAAAACAGTTTGAAAAGTTTTCAAAGAGATTTTTAAATGGATAAAATATAAAGGGAATAGAAGGCGGAGGCGGGGAGTGTTGGCGGTGAATGAATTTTGCAGCGTGGCGGTGATTTTTTTTTTTTTTTTGTATTTGTAGAATATCATAGTAGATTCATCGGTAAAATAGTTGGTTTATTGGAATGGTGTGTTCGTTTATTTGGGATGTCGTGTAGACGAGAGTAAGGGCTGAGAGAGTAGGGCGGATAGATGGGACACACATACACGCGCGCGCGCGCACACGCACTCACTCACACACACACACACACACACACACTCACTCACAGATGGGTAGGTAAGTAGTCAAGCTGGCTGAGAGATGGAGGTTAGATAGATAGATAGAGAGAGAGAGAGAGAGAGAGAGAGAGAGAGAGAGAGAGAGAGAGAGAGAGAGAGAGAGAGAGAGAGAGAGAGAGAGAGAAGAGACTATTTCGCTTTAGCTACGTTTATTTTGAGCATTTTTACCCCCATCTATTAATTGGTTAGTGGCAAGCCTGCCCATCAAATCATTTGGCATTCCAGTATATGAGCATTTATTGAATTTTCACATTGCTAATTGCGTTTACTACCTAACCTATATCATCAAGAAAACAACTACAACTACTACTACTACATAGCCAAAAACAAAACAAACCAAAAATATTTTTTAAAAACAAACAACAAAAACAACCAAACGTTGCCATAGTGATATTCATGAGACACACTGACCTGTACTATTGTGTAGGCACATATTATATCCACGTATTTGTCCGAAATCGGTTATTCAGGAATTCAATATCCCTCACACCTATGTCCCAATTAGACGATTCAATCCTCCACTCTTTGGCTTTTGAGGCTTTGAGGGTTGAGAGTCTGAGAGGATGAGAGAGGGCTAGAGGGTTTTAGAGGTGTTACGGCGACCGTGGGAAGGGAAGGCGTTTTTGTGTCGTTGATTGGTGGAAAATGAGGTAGGAGGAAGGATGGAAGATGTGAAAAGAGGGGGGAAATGGTAAATTGTGTCAAGTGCAATTTCATAGATTTACCATGCACAATGCGGTTCGCATTTATTCTCCCAAATGGCCACAATGAACAAAATTTTCATTTCAGAGTAGTTTCTGCAAAGGCCATCTCTCTGTCTTAGCTTAATGTTCATTCATACCTGAGTCGAGTGAGACAAGGGAGTCGAGTTGACGGCCGGGGGACGGGCTTGGTTGCATGAACCATTTGATGTGAATGCGTTTCGCATAGTAGTAGAGAGTCGATTGGATTTGATAATACACATATTGTAGTTTGCATGTCGGAAGTCGTCCCAGGTTTGGGAGTTTTTGGCTAAATGTGAGGGTCAATTTAATCGATCGATATTTGAAGGACGAGTTGTCTGACCAAAATTTTAAATGCGTATTTGTTTTCAGACTTCTAAGGCAGAATTGTCATTCAATGGTTGTGTGGCGTAGTTGCACACATATGTAAAGGCTTGTGATCGTAAAGTGTTTTTATGATAGATGGTAATGATATTTCGTTGCGTTGTGTTGTAGATGTTAATAATGGCCAAAGAGTTCAAGAGCCGATGATGATAATTGAATGTACAACATCAAGACATTCAAATAAAAGTCCAGATTCCAAGTTTCATTTCTTACTGTTTTATTTGTTGTGATAAATCCCAAATCCAAATCAAATATCATAGTCATAGTTCAATCAGTTTCATAAATCCCAAATCCGTAAAATCAATCCAAATGTAAAATCATATATTTTGCCTAAGTAACCATTTTCAATATGCGTTGAATATTTTCTAAGTCCGTAAAATTCAATTAATGATGGTGAGCACAAAAGTTAACATGTGCAGCTCATAGTCGAGTCGAATGCAGAATAAAAGAATGACATATAGAATAGAAACACCCTGTTTTGAACCCTATCGTAAACTATCCCACAATTCTTTTTGGCCACTCCTACTGATCTTTGACATCCCAAATTAATATTCAAAACCTGCCTCTTTCAAGTAATAGCGAATCATGCTCAACTTGTATGTTAAAAATAACAAGAATTTCTCGAACATTACTATCAAACCCCGCCTCTTATGACATAAAAGTACTTTGATAAATGACGCATTTTATGTATAATAACCAAAAATAGCATCAATCTGTTACTGATATCCGCTGGGTTTTTTAACGTATCCCCTAAACCCTCTTCCGCACTAGGACAGGACTGTCCTGGGACAGTCCTGTCCCAAATCTGTAACATATAGAATTTAGAGAAATCTTCCGCACCTATTGGGACGGGACAAAACAGTCCCGTTGTGTCCCAAGCCGTTGTGAAATGCTACAAAATCAACGGGACATGACTGTCCCAGTCCCGTGTTCATATCGTTTGTGATAGTAGAAAAATATAGCAGACTTCCGCACTAGGACAAAAAAGTCCCAGACTTGGCGGCGCCGTGTCAAAATTGAAATGCCTGTCTTTATTTTCTGCATCCCTACTACTCTACTACTACTTCTACTACTACTACTACTACTACTATAACAACTACTACTACTATACTACTACTACTACTACTATACTATACTACTACTACTACTACTACTACTACTACTACTACTACTACTACTACTACTACTATACTACTACTACTATACTACTACTACTACTACTACTACTACTACTACTACTACTTACTACTACTACTACTACTACTATACTACTACACTACTACTACTAACTACTACTACTACTACTACTACTACTACTACTACTACTACTACTACTACTACTACTATACTACTACTACTACTACTACTAACTACTACTACTACTACTACTACTTACTACTACTACTACTATACTACTACTACTACTACTACTACTACTACTACTACTTACTACTACTATACTACTACTACTACTACTACTACTACTATACTACTACTACTACTACTACTACTACTACTACTACTATACTATACTACTACTAATACTACTTACTACTACTACTACTACTACTACTATACTACTACTACTATTTCTACTGTTGCTTCTGCTGCTGCTAATGCCACTAATATATTAATACCTACATCCCTTACATTTTGTATTTATTTCCAATTCCATTGTATTTATTTTCCAACAATAGTCCACACTTTATTTTAGTTCACTGTCTTCTATACTGCATTACACAGTTCCTACCCGCCTCCCCTCTTTTGACATAATTAAGTACGCACCTTTTATAAATTTCTATTGCTCTGTTTTAATTCGCGCTTCCTCACAAAGTAGCATACAATTTCCTGCCCATCAATGTTTTTGTTTATGCATCTTAACAACGCCACTACCACTTTATCTCATTTGTCTGTAGTTTTTAATTCATCATGTGTTGTTGATGAAGGGGAAACCCGAAACGTCCATTTTATCTGTTTTCGTATATTAAACTGAAGCTTACATTCAATTTCAAAGTTATGATTTATTTATTTATTTCAATTCTGAATATAAAAAGCAAGAACAATTCAAAAAATAATTCTATGTGATGAAACCACGTACAGAAGGCATAGCAACATAAACATTTTCGGCAATTTAAAAACGTATGTTTATAAATATAATTTAAGAAGTGTCACACTTTGTGACACAGCAGTAACGTGTCTAAAACCGGTCGCACATCTATTCGGTACCTTGTGGGATCAATTATCTTTATCATTTATTTCGGGAATTTTCAATGAAAATATTTTTAAGTAAATCCTTCTGAGCCACTTGGACTCATTGTAACTCTTTTAGAGCCTTGTAGCCAATGGTGCAGGAGTTATTCCGGTTTCAATAGCGTGAAGCGGACAATTAACGTATTTGTTTGAAAACCTTTGAACAGGACGCTAGTCTATCGCAGATTACTATCCCAGCTTGACAGGTACCCTTTTACACCTGAATGGAGTGAATGATTGGAGTAAATTTTCTTGCTCTAGAAAGTACAAATTGGCTTCGGTCGGAATCGAACACAGAACCTCTTGAGTCCAGAGTACAACGCGCTAACCATGGGCCATCTTGCCTCCTAAGCTTATAAATCCGGAACT
>NC_088363.1:11040462-11055462 GCF_034508935.2 Berghia stephanieae | reverse complement strand
GAAGTATAACGGACCACACGCAAACTCTGTGTAACCATGAACGTTTATAGTCGCGTTAATACAGTTCGGTGAGCATTACTCATAAACGCGGATGGCAAAATACAATAACAAAGACCCGAGTGACGTAATCTTCGAACTTTCTATAATATAGATAGAATGCGCTTGGCCAAGGAGTTCACAACATTGCCATCCGGAAGTATAACGGACCACACGCAAACTCTGTGTAACCATGAACTTTTATAGTCTGGTTAATACAGTTTAGTGAAAACAACTTACAAACGCGGATGGCAAAAACAATAACAAAGGGCTGAGTGACGTCATCTTCGAACTATCTATACCAACACTTTTGAAGCTTTTCCCTTTCACCGTACTCTGGAAAAACACATTTTAAAACTTGGTCAGAAATTTTTTGCTCCTTCAAACCTCGATCCATTTCAATGACAAAAACTCTCATCTCGCCAAGTCATTTGTTTCTATCGATCGATGTTGAAGAACGAGTTTTCAGACCAAATTTTTAATTATGTGTCTTTTCCGAGTCCGACAATTGGATTCAGTATTCTGATGTCACGCCGCCCGGCAACGGCGGCCATCTTGGTTCTAAACAAAGAAAATCATTACTGTTTATTCTTCATGCTGGCTAGAACATTTCATATGCCTTGTGATCAGAATGTGTAAAAGTCAAAACGTGATCGAATTTATGTTTTTTTTCCCCTCTGGATACGCTTTTCTGCTCGCCGGAGAAATATTTCATACGGGCGTCCGCCATTGTTCCGATAGTTTAGAGCCAGTGTTACTAAGTTACCATGCGTCATTAGGAAGGAAGTGACGTTACGACTGTTGAAGAGTATTAAATGATGAAAGCTGACCTGCCTCGTATTACAAAACATTCGTAAAATTACGAAATTGCTGGGTCCCATTTCAGAACTTCATAAGCATCTCCAAGTCATTGAAAGTAGTTAAATTGAAAGTAGTTAAAAAATGTTAAATGTAGTATAAATTGAAAGTAGTTAAATATGAAAAGTAGTTTAAAATGAAAGTAGTTAAATTGAAAGTAGTTAAAATGAAAGTAGTTAAAATGAAATTAGTTAAAATGAAAGTAGTTAAAATGAAAGTAGTTAAAATGAAAGTAGTTAAAATGAAAGTAGTTAAAATGAAAGTAGTTAAAATGAAAGTAGTTAAAATGAAAGTAGTTAAAATGAAAGAGTTAAAATGAAAGTAGTTAAAATGAAAGTAGTTAAAATGAAAGTAGTTAAAATGAAAGTAGTTAAAATGAAAGTAGTTAAAATGAAAGTAGTTAAAATGAAAGTTAGTTAAAATGAAAGTAGTTAAAATGAAAGTAGTTAAAATGAAAGTAGTTAAAATGAAAGTAGTTAAAATGAAAGTAGTTAAAATGAAAGTATTAAATATGAAAGTAGTTAAAATGAAAGTAGTTAAAATGAAAGTAGTTAAAATGAAAGTAGTTAAAATGAAAGTAGTTAAAATGAAAGTAGTTAAAATGAAGTAGTTAAAATGAAGTAGTTAAATGAAAGTAGTTAAAATGAAAGTAGTTAAAATGAAAGTAGTTAAAATGAAAGTAGTTTAAAATGAAAGTAGTTAAAATGAAAGTAGTTAAAATGAAAGTAGTTAAAATGAAAGTAGTTAAAATGAAAGTAGTTAAAATGAAAGTAGTTAAAATGAAAGTAGTTAAAATGAAAGTAGTTAAAATGAAAGTAGTTAAATGAAAGTAGTTAAAATGAAAGTAGTTAAAATGAAAGTAGTTAAAATGAAAGTAGTTAAAATGAAAGTAGTTAAAATGAAAGTAGTTAAATGAAAGTAGTTAAAATGAAAGTAGTTAAAATGAAAGTAGTTAAATTGAAAGTAGTTAAAATGAAAGTAGTTTAAAATGAAAGTATTAAAAAGTATTAAATGAAAGTAGTTAAATGAAAGTAGTTAAATTGAAAGTAGTTAAAATGAAAGTAGTTAAAATGAAAGTAGTTAAATGAAAGTAGTTAAAATGAAAGTAGTTAAATGAAAGTAGTTAAATGAAAGTAGTTAAAATGAAAGTAGTTAAATGAAAGTAGTTAAATTGAAAGTAGTTAAAATGAAAGTAGTTAAAATGAAAGTAGTTAAATTGAAAGTAGTTAAATGAAAGTAGTTAAAATGAAAGTAGTTAAAATGAAAGTAGTTAAAATGAAAGTAGTTAAATGAAAGTAGTTAAAATGAAAAGTAGTTAAAATGAAAGTAGTTAAAATGAAAGTAGTTAAAATGAAAGTAGTTAAAATGAAAGTAGTTAAATTGAAAGTAGTTAAATGAAAGTAGTTAAAATTGAAAGTAGTTAAAATGAAAGTAGTTAAATGAAAGTAGTTAAATGAAAGTAGTTAAAATGAAAGTAGTTAAAATGAAAGTAGTTAAATGAAAGTAGTTAAAATGAAGTAGTTAAATTGAAAGTAGTTTAAATATGTTAAATGAAAGTAGAAATGAAGTTTAAAATGAAAGTAGTTAAATGAAAGTAGTTAAATGAAGTATGAAAGTATTAAATTGAAAGTAGTTAAAATGAAAGTAGTTAAATTGAAAGTAGTTAAATGAAAGTAGTTAAATGAAAGTAGTTAATGAATAGTAAATGAAAGTAGTTAAATGAAAGTAGTTAAAATGAAAGTAGTTAAATTGAAAGTAGTTAAAATGAAAGTAGTTAAATGAAAGTAGTTAAATGAAAGTGTTAGTTTAAATGAAAGTAGTTAAAATGAAAGTAGTAGTTAAATGAAAGTAGTTAAAATGAAAGTAGTTAAATGAAGTAGTTAAATTGAAAGTAGTTAAATTGAAAGTAGTTAAATTGAAAGTAGTTAAATGAAAGTAGTTAAAATGAAAGTAGTTTAAATTGAAAGTAGTTAATGAAATGTTAAAAGAAAGTAGTTAAATTGAAAGTAGTTAAAATGAAAGTAGTTAAATGAAAGTAGTTAAAATGAAAGTAGTTAAATGAAAGTAGTTAAAAAGAAAGTATTAGTATTAAATTGAAAGTAGTTAAATGAAGTAGTTAAATGAAGTGTTAAAATGAAAGTAGTTAAATTGAAAGTAGTTAAAATGAAAGTAGTTAAAATGAAAGTAGTTAAAATGAAAGTAGTTAAATTGAAAGTAGTTAAATGAGTAGTTAAATGAAGTAGTTAAATGAAAGTAGTTAAAATGAAAAAAAAATAAGTTAATGAAAGTAGTTAAAATGAAAGTAGTTAAATTGAAAGTAGTTAAATTGAAAGTAGTTAAAATGAAAGTAGTTAAATGAAAGTAGTAATTGAAAGTAGTAAATGAAAGTAGTTAAAATGAAAGTAGTTAAAATTGAAAGTAGTTAAAATGAAAGTAGTTAAATGAAAGTAGTTAAATTGAAAGTAGTTAAATGAAAGTAGTTAAAATGAAAGTAGTTAAATTGAAAGTAGTTAAATTGAAGAGTAGATGTAAAATGAAAGTAGTTAAATTGAAAGTAGTTAAATGAAAGTAGTTAAATTGAAAGTAGTTAATGAAAGATTAATGAAAGTAGTTAAATGAAAGTAGTTAAAATGAAAGTAGTTAAATTGAAAGTAGTTAAATTGAAAGTTAAGTTAAATTGAAAGTAGTTAAAATGAAAGTAGTTAAATTGAAAGTAGTTAAAATGAAAGTATTAAATTGAAGTAGTTAAATGAAAGTAGTTAAATTGAAAGTGAAGATTAAATTGAAAGTAGTTAAATTGAAAGTAGTTAAAATGAAAGTAGTTAAATGAAAGTAGTTAAATTGAAAGTAGTTTAAATGAAAGTAGTTAAAATGGAAAGTAGTTAAATTGAAAGTAGTTAAAATGAAAGTAGTTAAATTGAAAGTAGTTAAAATGAATAGTTAGGTTTAAAATGAAAGTAGTTAAATTGAAAGTAGTTAAATTGAAAGTAGTTAAATTGAAAGTAGTTAAATTGAAAGTAGTTAAATAATTGAAAAGTAGTTAAATGAAAGTAGTTAAATTGAAAGTAGTTAAATTGAAAGTAGTTAAATGAAAGTAGTTAAATGAAAGTAGTAAATGAATGAAAAGTAGTTAAAATGAAAGTAGTTAAAATGAAAGTAGTTAAATGAAAGTAGTTAAATTGAAAGTAGTTAAATTGAAAGTAGTTAAATGAAAGTAGTTAAATTGAAAGTAGTTAAATGAAAGTAGTTAAATGAAAGTAGTTAAAATGAAAGTAGTTAAATTGAAAGTAGTTAAAATGAAAGTAGTTAAATGAAAGTAGTTAAATTGAAAGTAGTTAAATTGAAAGTAGTTAAAATGAAAGTAGTTAAATTGAAAGTAGTTAAATTGAAAGTAGTTAAATGAAAGTAGTTAAATTGAAAGTAGTTAAATTGAAAGTAGTTAAAATGAAAGTAGTTAAATGAAAGTAGTTAAAATGAAAGTAGTTAAAATGAAAGTAGTTAAAATGAAAGTAGTTAAATTGAAAGTAGTTAAAATGAAAGTAGTTAAATTGAAAGTAGTTAAAATGAAAGTAGTTAAATGAAAGTAGTTAAAATGAAAGTAGTTAAATTGAAAGTAGTTTAAAATGAAAGTAGTTAAATTGAAAGTAGTTAAAATGAAAGTAGTTAAAATTTGAAAGTAGTTAAATTGAAAGTAGTTAAATGAAAGTAGTTAAATGAAAGTAGTTAAAATGAAAGTAGTTAAAATGAAAGTAGTTAAATTGAAAGTAGTTAAATTGAAAGTAGTTAAAATGAAAGTAGTTAAAATGAAAGTAGTTAAAATGAAAGTAGTTAAAATGAAAGTAGTTAAAATGAAAGTAGTTAAAATGAAAGTAGTTAAAATGAAAGTAGTTAAATTGAAAGTAGTTAAAATGAAAGTAGTTAAAATGAAAGTAGTTAAAATGAAAGTAGTTAAATTGAAAGTAGTTAAATTGAAAGTAGTTAAAATGAAAGTAGTTAAAATGAAAGTAGTTAAATTGAAAGTAGTTAAAATGAAAGTAGTTAAAATGAAAGTAGTTAAAATGAAAGTAGTTAAATTGAAAGTAGTTAAAATGAAAGTAGTTAAATGAAAGTAGTTAAAATGAAAGTAGTTAAAATGAAAGTAGTTAAAATGAAAGTAGTTAAAATTGAAAGTAGTTAAAATTGAAAGTAGTTAAAATGAAAGTAGTTAAAATGAAAGTAGTTAAATATGAAAGTAGTTAAAATGAAAGTAGTTAAATGAAAGTAGTTAAAATGAAAGTAGTTAAAATGAAAGTAGTTAAAATGAAAGTAGTTAAAATGAAAGTAGTTAAAATGAAAGTAGTTAAAATGAAAGTAGTTAAATTGAAAGTAGTTAAAATGAAAGTAGTTAAATTGAAAGTAGTTAAAATGAAAGTAGTTAAAATGAAAGTAGTTAAAATGAAAGTAGTTAAAATGAAAGTAGTTAAATGAAAGTAGTTAAAATGAAAGTAGTTAAAATGAAAGTAGTTAAATATGAAAGTAGTTAAAATGAAAGTAGTTAAATTGAAAGTAGTTAAAATGAAAGTAGTTAAATTGAAAGTAGTTAAAATGAAAGTAGTTAAATGAAAGTAGTTAAATGAAGTAGTTAAATTGAAAGTAGTTAAAATGAAAGTAGTTAAAATGAAAGTAGTTAAATTGAAAGTAGTTAAAATTGAAAGTAGTTAAATGAAAGTAGTTAAATTGAAAGTAGTTAAAATGAAAGTAGTTAAATGAAAGTAGTTAAAATGAAAGTAGTTAAATTGAAAGTAGTTAAAATGAAAGTAGTTAAAATTGAAAGTAGTTAAAATGAAAGTAGTTAAAATGAAAGTAGTTAAAATGAAAGTAGTTAAATTGAAAGTAGTAAAATGAAAGTAGTTAAGAAAGTGTAAATGAAAGTAGTTAAAATGAAAGTAGTTAAAATGAAAGTAGTTAATATAAAGTAGTTAAAATGAAAGTAGTTAAAATGAAAGTAGTTAAATGAAAGTAGTTAAAATGAAAGTAGTTAAAATGAAAGTAGTTAAAATGAAAGTAGTTAAAATGAAAGTAGTTAAATTGAAAGTAGTTAAAATGAAAGTAGTTAAAATGAAAGTTGATGCCAGACTATATTTTAAAGGTTTTTGAAGTGTTATTCAATCCCTGTGGTAGCGAATTGTTGATGTTTAACTCTCTCCTTACCAGCCATTTTCAGGATTTTCCCCAAAACTTCACACCCAACTAACACAAAAATAGATTTTTTATCACTCAATCACAATAGCAGTAAGTTCTAGCGATAAATAATTTCTTTAGTAAAAAATGCTCTACAACACAGTGTTCAATTTCTTTAATTTTTTTTATGTACAAAAGAAATTTGAATAAGAAAAATGTTGATTGTATCGTAACGAATGTGACGATTTACCTGTGGTTGGTAAGGAGAGGGTTAAAGTAAATTTCGTGGAGTACATTTTTTTGGTCCTAAAAATGACGAATTTTAAAGTTTTCAAGTAGGCAGATCTGGGTGAAAGGCGGGGATAGATTCCACTCTAGCATGAAATCATAATATCTTGCTGTTTTCTGCTTGATTAATTCATTATTTGTTGTTTTAGTCTGTCGAATAACTCTTTTTTAATTATATTTTGTAAAACATAATGTATAGTTAGTGAGTAGGATTGCTGTATTGGTCTTTTGGCAAGTTGTGAGTGTGTTTACGACTGGGTTCTAAGTCAGGTGATATTGTAAAGCGGTTTAAAGTTTCGGCATTTAGAGGTATAAAAGAGTACATTATTATTTTTATTGTTGTTCTTGTTGCTGTTATTGTTGTTGTTATTATTGTTATTATTATTATTATTATTATTATTATTATTATTATTATTATTATTATTATTATTATTATTATTATTATTATATTAGTCTTATCATTTTATTCGTTTATTTATATTATGTATTATTTGTTGTTGTTGTTGTTGTTGTTGTTGTTGTTGTTGTTGTTATCATCGCCGTCACTGCCTTCTTTGGTGAAACCAGTTTTGTTTACAGTTATAATTCGGCAAACTGTAGGAGAAATTATTATTTGAAAGATTTTCACTCTTTTTGTAGAGAAAGAAGATATCAGCTTCGGGGGAAAAGGGGGGGGGGGGAGTTGCTCAGTCGGTGGAGCATTTGCTTCACACGCAAAGGGGCCAAGATCGATCCCTGGTGCAGGCGGTATATTCTTTTCCCCTGACTCCCCTTGTCCGCCCCAGCAGTAATTGAGTAGCAGGGTCTGTTAGATTTTGTGTTTAGTCCTTTGCATAGACTTGCATCCCATCCAAAGGGTAGCAAGCAATTGCAACTGTCCGATTCATGCACTAGAAACAGGGATACACTTGGCACTATGGGCAATATAGCTCTGATGACTACCGCTTATTACTATAAGAACCAAATACAACAAACAGACTCAGAACTGTGTAATTCTGGAGAGAAAACAATATTGTTCTAGCATTTTAGAGGGAAAATAAATGAAACCTTTGTTTAACTCATTCAACCCTAACACCGACTATATCCGTAGTTTACCCGGGTTACTTTTACCCCATGCCTATTTATTACATTTTTCTGGGACAAAATATAGGCGTAGTATCAAAGCTCATGTTTTTAGTTTTTGCATGTTAATGGTAGTTGAATAAAACTATCCACATGCTTATTTTTAAATACATTTTTTTCCAATTTTGAAAAGTAGCAAATAGCTCTAGGATTTAGTGAGTTAAGAATTGATGAAGTGTCGGAACCTCAACTTGCCGCTAATTTAACAAAAATTGTGTGTTTGATCTGGCGAAATGATCGATGCGATAGACTGTTACTTAATCTGTGTATAGACAAGCGTCCTGTGAAAAGGTTACCAAGCAATTGCTATTGTTCGGTGCACGCTATAGAAACCGTGATAAGCTCCGACTACAATGCCCTAATGGCTCTGAAGGATTTCTTTCTATACGTTACATTAATACATGATTTTTATCTGCTGAAAATTGAGTCCTTGGAGAAGATAAAAAAGCAACAACAAAAAACAAGACAAAAACAAACAAAACAAATCAACAACAAACAAAAAAAGAAAGAAACAAACAAACAAACAAAAAAATAAAAAATAATTATAATTATAATGATAAAAAAAGCAAACCAAATTATAAATGAGACACAAAACAAACATATTGTGTATGTTTTTGACTGAAGCAGATTTAGCTAAATGTCGCTGTAGTAGATTTGATTGTGTCATACATTTATTTATTTTAAATAAAAAAAAAACAAAAACAAAAACAAAAAAAAAATAAACAAAATTAGGCTGGTTGAGTCCTTTTGTTTTCGTCTCATTCAGCGGCTTCTCATTGAAAGCCCGTTTGTTAGAATTATGACCACTTTAGTATTTAGACCAAGTCCTAGATTATAGTGTGACGTTATATTAGCAGTTCGAATTCTTAGAAAGTAGATATTCATCGTCTCTGAAATTTTGGACTCAAATGGTGAAAGATAAGTGGGTGCAGTATATTTTGTACCATTTTTTTTTTTGGGTCTATTTTCGTTTCTGTTGTTTGTATACGTAAGTTATCATCTTTCATCTCATCCTTCTCTTCTTCATCTTCATCTTCCTCCTCCTCATCCTGGTCGTGCGTCTCATCCTCCTTCTCTTATTCTCTTGTTTTTGTCGTCATAGTCGTCGTCGTTGTTATTTTTGTTGTTGTTGTTGTTGTTGTTGTTCTTCTTCTTCTTCTTCTTCTTCTTCTTCTTCTTCTTCTTCTTCTTCTTCTTCTTCTTCTTCTTCTTCTTCTTCTTCTTCTTCTTCTTCTTCTTGAAAGTCGGGAAATTTAAAAGACATTAATATATTTATTTATTTTGTGGAGGGCGCACAAACACTCACACGCGTCCCTTGCACACACACACACACACACACACACACACATACACACACACACACAGAGAGAGAGAGAGAGAGAGAGAGAGAGGGAGAGAGAGAGAGAGAGAGTACTTCAGATACTCTACCACTACTGCTACTACTACTACTATTACCACTACCACCACTACTACCATTACTACTACTACTACTACTATTACTACTACTACTACTACTACTACTACTACTACTACTACTACTACTACTACTACTACCATTACTACTACTACTACTACCACCATTACTACTACTACTACTGCTACTACTATTACTACTACTACTACTACTACTATTACTACTACTACTACTACTACTACTACTACTACTACTACTACTACTACTACTACTACTTACTATACTACTACTACTACTACTACTACTACTACTACTACTACTACTACTACTACTACTACTACTACTACTACCATTACTACTACTACTACTACCACCATTACTACTACTACTACTGCTACTACTATTACTACTACTACTACTACTACTATTACTACTACTACTACTACTACTACTACTACTACTACTACTACTACTACTACTACTACTACTACTACTACTACTACCACCACCACTGCTACTACTACTACCATTACTACTACCACTACCACCACTACTATTACCATTACTACTACTACTACTACTACTACTACTACTACTACTACTACTACTACTACTACTACTACTACTACTACTACGGATGATGATGATGATGATGATGATATTTTTTACTTTTTACTGGCATCCTTGTCACTTGTCTCATTCGTGACTTAGTGCTCTCACAGCCTCACGGCCTCTTTGGCTGGCGGTACCAGCCACAAGCACCAACAACACCAGCATAAATATATCCTCACGCTCCACACCGCCCCCCCCCCCCGCCCCTCCTCTTTCTCTCTCTCTCTCTGTCTATCTACTCTGGTGGGCCGGGCCATATCGACAACATCCCCCCTAGCTATCGATCATCATCTTCATATTCAACAATATCTCTCTCTCTCTCTCTCTCTCTCTCTCTCTCTCTCTCTCTCTCTCTCTCTCATACCCTCACTCACTCACCCGCTCACTCTTAATAAGTCTCTATTCACCTCTAGCTCTAAATTCCCTTAAAACAAACAAGCACTTCAACCCCCTCCCCTCCACCCTCTCTCTCTCTCTCTCTCTCTCTCTCTCTCTCTCTCTCTCTCTCTCTCTCTCTCGTATCACTTCATCCCCCCCCCCTTTATTTCTTTTTCTCCCATCTCAACCTCATTGAAACCACGAAAAACTAAACAAACAAAAAATAGACAAATAGTTCGACGAAATTTAAATTTGTGTAGCACATTTTCCATGCTTTCACCCAGCAGATCATAATGATCTCGCGTATCCCTTTCCCCTGCCCACATGAGATAAGCAAAAAAAAAAAAATTTAAATTCCATTTTGCATTCCCTGTTAGGCGTCCCTTTTTGTACTATCACTCACACCAATATCCTTCACTGTTTTACACAGAACCAACACGACATATAAAAACAGATTCCTCCCAAGAACCATCAAGGAATGGAACACTCTCCCCACCAGAAATCCTAGATATTACTAATAACAACAAATTTGGTCAATTATCAAACATTTATCTTTCAACTGAATAATAATAATAATAATAATAATAATAATAATAATAATAATAATAATAATAATAATAATAATAATAATAATGATAATAATAATAATGCTGAAAACTTATATAGCGCTATAACTCCGAGACACCAGACTCTAAGCGCATAGTTGGGTTCTTGGGAAAAGGCACATTACACACATTCTCTTACCGTTCTAAGGGCCAAAATGGAATAACACAATAATGGAGAAAGTCACCAAATAATTGTATAAAATTTGCAGCGGTGGGTAGTCCGCCTTTTGTAGATAAAGGCATTGAACTCCAACTTGGACGTGTGCGGCTATGTGGTCGTGTGGTATGACACTCGCTTTCGGATCGGAAGGTTCTGGGTTCGAGCCTCGCTCGGCGCATAGTTGAGACGGCTCTCTACTCCCATTCTCTCATCGTACTCAAGTGTAAAACGAGTACCTGGCCGATAACAGCGTTGTATCTGTCCGAAAAAGAAATATTGTAATATCGTCTAACAGGCGTCATGTCTCGTCCTACTTGTTAAGTGTTGTTGTTGGTCAGGGACCCTTTGTAAATCGCTTTGAGCACATTTAGTGGAAAGTGCGCTATATAAAAGCTCAAGTTTTTTCTTCAATAAGCAATATCCAGGCACTGATTGACACATGATTCGAGTATACACTAGGAACACAATGGGTGATCGCAAGTTTAGAACAACACACAACCAAGCTGGTTCGCCGGCCTTCCGATCATTGTCTGACATGCCGCCTTCCGACCATTGTCTGACACGCCGGCCTTCCGATCATTGTCTGATATGCCGGCCTTCCGACCATTGTCAGACATGCCGTGGCTGACTTCTGGCACCAGACGCCATAAGGCATCGCTGAATCATTGGACACCGCATCAGCAATGTCAAACGATAATCACCAACAACAGAAACAACAACAAAAAAAAAAAATATTAACCAAACAAAAGCAAGCAAACAAAAATAAATCCAAAAAAAAAAAACAAACCCAAAAACAAAACAAAACTACAAATAAACAAGAACCCAAAAAACAAGCTACAAAAGACAAAAACAAAACAAAACAAAAACAACATCAAATAACAAAAAAAGAAACTATCTTTGAACATTTATAAAGAGCAATATCCACTAAAGGTGCTCCAACGCGCTCGGTTCTTCTCCAACAGCAACACTTATCATGTGAGGCGATTTTACATTTTATTTTGGCCCGACAGAGACGACCAGGCACTCATTTTGGCCCGACAGAGACGACCAGGCACTCATTTTGTCCCGACAGAGACAACCAGGCACTCATTTTGTCCCGACAGAGACGACCAGGCACTCATTTTGGCCCTTAGAACTGTAAGAGAATGTGCGTAATGAGCCTTTTCCCCAAGAACCCAACTATGAGCGGGCTCACACCGGTACTCGAACCCTGGGCCTATCGGTCCGAAGGCTCTGTGTCATAACACACAGCCGCACATCATTATAATGAATGGAATGATAAACCTGAAAAAAAAAAAAATAATAAATTTTAAAAAAATAAATAAATATATATATATATATATATATATATATATATATATATATATATATATATATATATATATATATACATTGTCCAAGCATCGATGTGCACATATTCGAAGGTCTGATAACTGAATACAATTATGGGCTTGACTTATTTCTGTAATGGACAATATTTTACGTTGGGTTGAGAGGTTTTTCTTTCTTCCATTTTACAACTATGAATATGAGTCCACAACAAATTGGGTAACCAGACCTGCAAATAAGAACACGTCGCTTTACGTGTATGTATGTATGTATGTATGTATGTATGTATGTATGTATGTATGTATGTATGTATGTATGTATGTATGTATGTATGTATGTATGTAAACAGTCCAATCAATAAAAATTGTTGAACTCCCATCATTAAAAAAAAAAAAGAATAAGAAATGTTGAGTGTCGAGTGTGCGAAAGACCCAAAATGGAAGTAGAGGGCTGATGATGAATGTGTAAAATATAAAAAAAAAAAAGGAATGGGGAGGGGTGGGGGGAGGGGGGGGGTCAATCAGGGGGTGAGAAGGGTAGGGAGTGAGGAGACCATAATACTTTGCATTCCATCTATCTTTCTATTTTCTATCCGATATTCCATACATTTATCACTCAATCATCAATCATTCTATTTATCTATCTGTGTGATTATCTATCTATTTATCCATCCATCCATCGATCCATCCATCCATCCATCCATCTATCTATCTATCTATCTATCTATCTATCTATCTATCTATCTATCTATCTATCCATCTATCTATCCATCTGTCTATCTATCTATCTATCTATCTATCTATCTATCTATCTATCTATCTATCTTGCAATGTCTCTAACGGTTTTTTTTTTAAAAAAAAGACATATACAAACAAACACACACTCACACACACACACACAAACATATCCTCATGCTTGCGTGCTTACACGCGTGTAAACAGAAACACGCACATATTACATGTATGCACATACTGTTTTAAGAAGAGTCAAATGTGGAGAGCGAGAGACAGAGAGAGAGAGAGAGAGAGAGAGAGAGAGAGAGAGAAAGAGAGAGAGAGAGAGAGAGAGAGAGATTTATTTCTGTACGACAGGAAAGGGGAATTGCGAGAAGAGGCCTGGATGATGGAAAGAAGGGACGAGTAGTAGAAAGATACAGGGGTTGGGTGGGTGAGGGGAGGGGAGGGGTATTGAAGATTGAGGTATAAATTTGATGTCAGAGAGAATGGGGTGGAGAATGATTAAGGTCGAGTGAAAGGATGGGGAGGGAGGGATTGAATGGGCTCATCATGATTCGTGTGTGTTTGTCTGTGTGTGTGTGTGTGTGATTTATTTTAATATTTTTTATGGGGGGGGGGGGGGGGGGGGTGAATTGTGTATATGTGGGTTCGATTTTGTATTTGAGAAGGATGGAGAAAGGGGGGGGGGGTAGAAGATAGATAGAGAGAGAGAGAGGGAGAGAGAGAGAGAGAGAGAGAGAGAGAGAGAGAGAGAGAGAGAGAGAGAGAGGCTGAACCCCGTCTTTTAACAAAGCCAAGCGTTTCCGATCGTGGTTGACAATGACCCCGCACCTCTGACCCCCCTCCCAGCGTTATGTCCCCTGGATAGGGCCACTGAGGCACTTCACACATTTTACCCCACTCGACGCCAGTTTGAATGAGTAAGCTACCTGGTACCTATTAGGAAGTGACGTGTGTTGTGATAGCGGATTAACACTAAAGGGTCTTAAAAGACAACGTACCCACTGCATAAATTAAATATTTCGGTGACAAAATGTTCTGCCTGGGAATGGAACGAAACAAAATTATACGGTCGTATAGATAGTTCGAAGATGACGTCACTCAGGTCTTTGTTATTGTTTTTGCCATCCGCGTTTATGAGTAATGCTCACTGAACTGTATTAACCTGACTATAAACGTTCATGGATACACACAGTTTTGTGTGTTGGTCCGTTATACTTCCGGATGGCAATGTTATGAGCTTCTTAGCCAAGCGCATACTATCTATTACGTATCACAACATTGGAAAATGAGATGAAATGAAGAAATAAATAAATATGGACATTTATTTAGCGCATTTGATTTCCATGGAATTCTCCGCGCTCAATGCGCTTCACAGAGTGTCATTTATTCACCAAGCAATACGCTTTACATAATATTATTGTTTGCGAATGGGTTTCCCCAATATTATCAGCTCTGCCTTCACTGTCTTGTATTTTTAATGGCGGTTTTGTTTCACAACAGCCGAATTATGGGTTGTTTTCAAGTTAAACTCTAGAGTGACATTTGCCTCCCCCAAATTACTGTCACAGTCGTCTATCTCCCCGAACCAACCAATCTGAGAATGGAGGGAGGTCAAAGTGTTACCCATCATCTCACAACGATTTGTCTGTTGGCACTAAACAACGTTGCATCCGTTTCTCTATGTCTGTCTGCCTGCCTGTATGTATGTCTACTTGTCTGTCTGTCTGTCTGTCTGTCTGTCTACTCCTGTGTCTGTCTGTCTGTCTGTATGTATGTATGTCTGTCTACTTGTGTGTCTGTCTGTCTGTCTGTCTACTCGTGTGTCTGTCTGTCTACTCGTGTGTCTGTCTGTCTGTCTGTCTGTATGTATGTCTACTTGTCTGTCTGTCTGTCTGTCTACTCGTGTGTCTGTCTGTCTGTCTGTATGTATGTATGTCTGTCTACTTGTGTGTCTGTATGTATGTATGTATGTATGTATGTATGTATGTATGTATGTATGTATGTCTACTTGTCTGTCTGTCTGTCTGTCTACTGGTGTGTCTGTCTGTCTGTCTGTATGTATGTATGTCTGTCTACTTGTGTGTCTGTCTGTCTGTATGTATGTCTGTCTACTTGTGTGTCTGTCTGTCTGTCTTTATGTATGTATGTCTACTTGTCTGTCTGTCTGTCTGTATGTATGTCTGTCTACTTGTGTGTCTGTCTGTATGTATGTATGTATGTATGTATGTATGTATGTATGTATGTATGTATGTATGTATGTATGTATGTATGTCTACATGTATGTATGTATGTCTACTT
>NC_088363.1:11020462-11037962 GCF_034508935.2 Berghia stephanieae | reverse complement strand
CTCGCCATCCCGCGTCCCCACACGTGTAATAGACAAACACGATAAGACAAGTCATCCAGTAAACAAATCTCTGCTTTATCCTCCATGTTTTAACCCTGGGATGTATCTTGTTTTTAACCCTTTACACGCGGGGTTCGACTTGAGCAGTTTGGCACCAGATCTAAAACCTTTTCATTAATATGGCGCTATCAGCATTCTCGGCTTTCATTTAAGACTATTAGCACAGTATATTTTTACTGCTTTCTTTGTAAAATTCATACATCTTTATAAATTATAAGATATTAAACAAAGTATATTTCGCGTACACAATTCAAGGCCATAATTTTGTATTATTGTTATTATTATTATTATTATTATTATTATTATTTATTATTATTATTATTATTATTATTATTATTATTATTATTATTATTATTATTATTATTATTATTATTATTATTATTATTATTATTATTATTATTATTATTATTATTATTATTATTATTATTATTATTATTATTATTATATATTATTATTATTATTATTATTATTATTATTATTATTATTATTATTATTATTATTTATTATTATTATTATATTATTATTATTATTATTATTATTATTATTATTATTATTATTATTATTATTATTATTATTATTATTATTATTATTATTATTATTATATTATTATTATTGTTATTATTAAATTTGTGTTAATTTTTTTAAATGTCAAGATAGTTGGGACGCGAAGGTTGCGTCTTGCTTCTTTCATTTCTGAGCAACTGTGTATGAAATGGTACCAGACAATGTAAGAAAATAAATAAATAAATAAATAAATAAATAAATAAATAAATAAATAAATAAAAATTTAAAAAATTCCCCCAAAAAAATCAGTCGTCCTCGACTGGGATCGAACATCAGACCTTCGGATTAACGGGAACCTCGGTAGCACGTCTGGCGGGTAATTTTGTCTGGCACCGTTTCATACAGACTTGTTCAGATCTTTATCTCACACCGGGGCCTGCTCCCTAATATCTCAATTTGATTCCTTTATTTCTCTCAATAACAGCTCTTTTACGTAATGTTTTTATTCTTTGTTGTTGTTGGCTGAAGAAGGGTTTTGAGTCCGAAATGTTCCATGTTTGGTATTGTGGTCTTTTTTTAAACTGTTATTTGTTTTGTTACTTTTTACGTGCGCCAAGAAGCCTTGCATCGTTCATTAGAAGAGAGAGAGAGAGAGAGAGAGAGAGAGAGAGGGAGAGAGACACAGAGAGAGAGAGAGAGAGAGAGAGAGAGAGAGAGAGAAATTGTTCCATGTACTTCTACTATTTTATATGACGACTGACTGACTTTTAAGCCTTTCGCATCTCTGTCATCGGACTGGGACGCCTCGGTTACTTCCATCAGGTTGTACTGGTGATGTTTTACATCTATTGTGAATAAAACAACAACAGGATAATCTGGAACCACACTTGTAAAGGATTAACACTTAATCGCCGTCGTCTTGGTCTGACTTTGACACAAGCCACGAGCTTATCCCAGCCGCTGTGTCAACACGCACACTTTCACTCAACCCCCTAGATGGTGATGAGTGAGAAATGAACGAGCAAAGAACGATAAAAAAGGGCAGGCCGTTTGTAAATACATCAGCAAACACCAATACGCCAAAACGCCAAGCAAAACATCACAACAAACTGCATCAACCACCACAAACCACTCGACACTCAGATGTCTGTGCAACGCAACCAACCCCCGGCCGCCACTTCATCTCATTCCTTCCTTCCTACACAAAAATATATTAAAAAAAAAAAGAAAATAACAACCACACTACTCGAGTATGCTGCCGTATACTGAAACACGCGTATTAAAAAAATTTGCCAGAAAACTCGTCCTTCAAATATCAATCGGTTAAATTGGCCATTATCTTGTCCAACAATCTCAAATTTGAGACTCCAACGGGAAGCCGAATGTTCGATAGTTTTTGACAAGTTGGGGACCATTTTAATACATCGAAAGAAGAGTTTTCTGGCCAAATATTTAAAATTCGTGTTATTTTGTATTTTTATTTTATTTTTTTTCTCCCCGAGTGTGCAACAGTCTAGATGTTGCCTTTTCAAGAGCTCTCACCGCCCCCGACTTTCTCTTCTGTACCTTATTCATCTTTGCCACTTACTGTAAACAAATATTACATGAATTCTCTCTGTCAACAGCGATGTTTGGAATCCAGACGGTGTCGATGATAGGAATATTATAAACAAAGATTATTTATCAATCCGGCATTTTTATTCTCTTTTATTTTTTTATCCCTATTGCCACTCGAGACCTCTCTTCTGTCTTCGTGATATATCGGATATTATCATGAATAAAATGATAACATGTATGATACTCTTATCAGAGGGCGTTACGATTTTAATGTAAAAACACTAGGATTCCTCAAGCGATATGTTATTATATTATAGGCTGTTAAATAATAATAATATGCAATGAACAAAAATAAGTGAAACAGTTTCAAGGAACATTTTGCTGAATAAAATAATGAATGACTCGGGCTCAGACTCTTCATCAGCCAACAAGTTTGTTTTGGCTGAAGATGGGTTTGACCCTGAAACGAAAAGTGATAATTTTTTCCTTTATTTTTTAAGACGTAATATTTTTTTAAATTTTTCCTCTTATAGCTTCTCTATTATTGTTAATAGTTCAAGAATACTTTTTTTAAAAAGAAAGAAAAGTAAGTAACTGAAAATGATCGTTGGCGTGGGCCATGAAGCTGTAGATTGTCATATACGTAGGGGTTTCGGGTTGTTTATTTATACATTTATTTATTTACTTATTTATTCAGCCATGCGTTCATCTATTTTTTTTTTTATTTTACTTTCTAATTGTCAGAAACTCAAGAAGAAGATCGATGGTGTCGGGCCGGATGTGACGTCATCTACGACTTCAGTCTCCAACACCACTGCCGAAACTGTCTTCAGCTTTAACGACCAAAATGGTACGGGTGGTCCCAATGTGAATCAAAACAACAATAACAATAACAACAACAGCAATACTAATAACAATAACAACAACAGCACCAATAACAACAACGGTGCTTTCCAAGGAAACCCCGGTGCTGGAATTCCAAGCGTGTCCGTTCAGATCGTCCAACAGATCAGCGCTCTATCTCAGCAAGAAACCTCCCAGACTATCCACACCAACGTCACTGTCAGTTCTCGCTACGGGAATTCCAATTCACCCGACGTGGGTGGGGGCGGGGGCGGAGGGGCCAGTCACAGCGTCCATACTAGTGTTCAGTGTAAACAAGAACCTCCGGAGGATGTGAGCAACACGTCACGGGGCAACAACAACTCCAATAATAGTAATAATAACAATCTTAACGCGGCCCCAACTTCGGGCCTAGGAACTGCTACCTCTTCTTCCTCATCTTCCATCTCTTCTTCCATTGCCAACAATAATAATAACAACACTTCCGTTTCGGACTCTTCAGACTTATCCTCGGTTGGTCTAGGAATCAACAATGTAGACGACATCCAAAACTTTTTCGATTCCTTGGAAAAACGAGGAGCGGACATTGAACCCGCGTTGCTCAGAGAGCTCAACGAATTCGACGAAATTGTGAAGAAGAAATGTCACCAAGATTCCTCTAGTAATGACTCTCCCGTTTCCAACATGTACGGCCCTCTAGCGTGTGGATCGCCGCCCGACGGGGCTGCCTTCCCACACAACATGGCGCCCCATCACGCAGGCCCAATGGGGAGTATGTTTGATGGAACGGCCAATGCCTCCAACCCCGGCACCCTGACCAACCATAGTCATAACCATAGTCATACCATTCCAGTCCCCACAGCCATTCCCGAACCGACCGGCCCCGCGGCCGAAACGCTCAAAC
This sequence comes from Berghia stephanieae, assembly GCF_034508935.2. Taxonomy (NCBI): domain Eukaryota; kingdom Metazoa; phylum Mollusca; class Gastropoda; order Nudibranchia; family Aeolidiidae; genus Berghia; species Berghia stephanieae. The sequence goes on along the minus strand of NC_088363.1, from coordinate 11,034,094 downwards.
AAATGGCCGCTCAGCACCAGCACCAGCACCAGAACCCAACGGCCGGGTACCCGATGAAGCACGTCGACCAATTTTCAGACGGGCTTCGAAACGGATTCAACTCCACTTACCCTCAACCCTTCCGCTCCACTGTGCCCAACTCAAGCTCCCCATTCCCCCCTTTCAATCCACAGCAAGGCAACCATCTCGGCGGCGATGCCAGTTCCCAGATGAACTCCGACCTCGCATCGCCGCTAGCATACGGAGCGACCAAACCTCTCACTCACTTCTCCACCGACCACGTAGTCCAGAATCAAACCCCGCCGTCCTCCTCCCTACAGCAACTCCAAAATCAAGTACAAAGTCACTTCAAACCCACATCTCCCCATCATATGCAAATCACCCAAACACAACAGATGCAAGTCTCCCACGGGTCTCACAGCCTCCAAATGACACAGACCCAGCAGGTCCAAATGCAGCCCCCGCCCCAGTCCATCTCTTTATCACAGCAGCAAAATTTCAACATGGGACAACAGCAGCAACATATGATGCCGGACCAGATGAAAATGCAGATGATGGAAAAGATGCGGATGGAGCAGCAGCAGCAACAACAGCAACAAGCTGCAGCAGCTCAGCAGGGCCGAATGCCTCCCCAATATATGGGGCGTCCTCCGCCAGAATACAAAATGCACCCCAATGCCAGGCCTCAAAACACGACCTATTCAAACACGACGGGGGTTAACTCCAATCCTTTACAAACCATGCAGAACATGGTCAATCAGACATCGGCTTATGGGGTGGTGAAAAGCGAGGTCCCAACGGGTGTGACCTCCGGAGGTCCGAACGTTATGCAGCAACAGCACACGACTCAAATCTCAGCCGTGCAACAACAGTCCGTTTCCATGTCGTCAGGTGGGGGCACACCCTCTCACATGGCTAACCTGCCACCATCATCTAGGCCTGCCTACCATCATCATCAGCAATCACAACAACAGCCAAATACCCAACAACATTTACAACAGCAACAACAGCATTTACAACAGCAACAGCAACCACCACCAGCGTATTCGTCATCGTTAGAAACGGTATCTGCATCGTCCCGAGTCCAACAGCAATCAAGTACAAACAATTTTACCAGTGCTCTTATGAGGAACCAAAGACCTCCCAACGTAAACGTTGGCCCCGATGGGCTAAATATCACGCAGCCCAGAACGCATTCCGATTGGTCGTCAAGCAATGCAATGATGGGTTCTGTGAATATGATGGGCGGAATGCGTCCACAAATGGGAGGCGCGGGTCTTGGTGGTGGACCACCTCCACCACAACACACCATGACTCAACAATCCTCTTCTATGTCAACGGCTCACATGATGCAGTATCAACACCGCCCGCCCCATTACGGGCACACCAACGCGGCCACCATGGCACAAAGACAACAACATCAACAGCAGCAGCAACACCATCACCATCATCATCAGCAACAAATTCGTCCTTCTATGCCGAGCCACCAACAACAGCAGGTCAGGTCGGGCAGTGCCGGGGGTATGATCCCCAACTCGGGTCAGATGATGATGCAACACCAAGCCATGCAGGTCAGTCAGATGACCATGAGATCATCCAGTACGGGCTACGCCATGGCTGGCGCATCCCCCGGACCCCAAGGCGGCGCCAATGGAAACGCCATGCAAATACCTCAGCAACAAGCCGGAGGTTTGAACTCTCAGCAATCACAACAGCAGTCTCAAACGTCAAACACTAATATTGGGGGAGGGGGAGGTTCCAGTTTTTCTCCTTCCAACAACGCCGATGAGCTTCTGAATTTCCTGGACAATCCTCCCATGTTTGACTCCATCCAGACAAGTACTGCCGACGATTTGTCGCTGTTCGACGACTTGTTGAATGGCAAGTGATCCACGGGAGAAGGCAAACGTCTGAAGGGTTGCGAATGATACACTGTCAGATTGATTTGGAAAAAAAATGTAAGGGGTAATGACCACGGGTCGCAGATGGTCTTTAAAAATATATTCCCTTTTTTTTTCTCCTTTTTTGGGGGGGAGCCTGGATTTTTGCTATGGGTGTCTACTGTTGTATCTGATACTGCACCATAAATACCTTAGCAGAGTTTTGTCTCGCTCCGTTGTCGGTCGACATTTTTTCTCAATCCACCCTTAGGGGTCGCCTTGACCTCAGTATTAGTTCGTCCGGATTCCTGTCATTCACGGAGGTGACGATTTCCTGTTTGTACAATAGACCAATTTACCGGGAAGGATGGGAGAAGATGATTTGATTCGTATGTTTAATTCTGAAAGAAGAAGACGTGTCAAATGTTAAGGTTTGTCTACTGCAGATTGTGACTAGAACTTCAGCCATTTTCAATTCAATGTGAATGATGACGCCAATCCGCCAAAAGGGAGACAACTTGGGAATTGGAAAATGTGTATGGACTACAGACTTGCACGTCTTTGATGGTTAAGAAATAGGATCATAATATTATTATAATGAATTCTCGTAAACCCCCACTCTCCATCTCACCCCAAATAGCAAGAAGGAGTCCGTTCAGAACCCTAAACGAATCACGAGATATTTCCGATATTCCATATTTGTTGATACGTTTGACTCATTGCGCATGCGCCTATCCAGCGCTTTCGCTATCATAACTCGACACTTTGAAAATAATTAAGCTCTATTGAGCTTGGGTAATCTGTGTGTTGGTGTCGTTCCCCGTCTGATTCGTTATTCCAGGCTTATAGAAAAATACAGAAAATTAAATCTATCCATCCATCCCTTTCCAAACCCACCCCTTCGATAATAGTTTCGTGTCAGAGTCCAAGGTCTTATTTTGTTGGGTTTTTTTTTTTTTTGTTTGTTTTGTTTTTGTTTTTGTTTATTTTTAAATCGGATTTTACGGACGCCATTTCTGTGACCCCCCCCCCCCCCCCCCATTATCAAATTTGTTGTATTTGAACAGTACCATTGTTATTTATCTTATTAATATTTGGGATAGATGAACTTACTTAGTCTAATTTCTCTCTATCGCTTTTGTGGAGAGAGGCATGGCTACGAAATCGCACGCTTGCATCCGCTCAAATAGACATATTATAGAGACATAAGCACATAGACACGGAGCCCTGTCTCACTCGTATAAAATCTCCATTCTCTCCTCTCTCTCTCTCTCTCTCTCTCTCTCTCTCTCTCTCTCTCTCTCTCTCTCCCTCTCTCTCTCTATATATATTTCTCTCTCAAATGGCACACAATGAACGCAAATAACAGTGGTTAATGATAACTATAAATAACTAAGGACACTTCAGTGTAAGCCAAGACTACCGCAAAATGTCAGAAAACAGGAAACCCGTCATCAAAATAAACACAAGCATGCATCAAATATCAAAGTCGTTATGTAACATGGATTTACACGTCAATCAAACAGAGGAAGACAAGTTAATTTATCATAAATTATACTCACAATGCCACCCACCACCCCTTCCCACCCCCTTCCATTAAAATGTCAATGGTTACAATTTCCACCATCGCCGAGTTGACTCCTCTACTTAATTCACGAATTCCGGCATTACGTGGGACAATTTGGTTGTAATTAAGGTGGTTGCTGTTACCAAATATGGCTGCTACCGTGGTCGTGATTGGTGTTGTTATCTCTGTATTGTGTTTCTTATAGGACTCATTACTAGCTGCATTTCATTTTAATTTGACCCGAGCATTGGGTGAAATTGCCCCTGAGCGGCAGGGACTGGGATGGGGGGGGGGGGGGGGATAGGAAGGACGGGAACTTCTCTGGACCGGTGGATTTTTAACTTAACTTTAAACTTGAGCTTTTAGTATACGTATTCGATGGTCGGCGGATCAAAACTCTGAAGTCCCGGTGTTCATTTTTTCTGATGGCATCGGAGATCTGGTTCGCCCAAAATTGAATAAGCCTGGTGCGCAAAGCTCCTGTGTAAGACTTCTGTTTTGGTGTCGACTATCGATCTGTAGCACAATATTCACAATTATTGTGAAAAGCGCGTTGCCAAGGGACTCAATGTAACAGTCTAAATTAACCTGTAGGACGAGACACGACAACGCCTGTAAGAGTTAGGCGCTATCGTAATGATTGTCGACGGAGACAATGCTATTACAGGAAGGTATTCATGCATACATTTCCGGTGAGATAATATGAGTAAAGAGCCTTTTCTAAGAACACAACTCTGCGCCATCCAGAGTTGGACTCGAACCAGGGCCATGCCCATTCGAATGTCAGTGTCGTACGGCAAGACTACAAAGTCAGTCTTCATCAATACACAGCCTTGCCATCTTGTCTATGCCTCCAAATTATTTGTCCTCTTCCATGAGGTTTTGTGTCATTGTTCTAGAAAGTGACCATTTCAATTTGGTGTCACTTGGGCCCTGCCCGGAGTCTTTTAGTTAGGGGAAACAGCTCGACAGATTTATACTTTTATAAGTTATTATTATTTTTCCCTTTAAATCAAATATCCATTATTATTGTCATTGTTGTGATTTTGATTACAGTACTTCTGTCTTGAGTATATTATCCCTTTTGGCGGAGACTTATGTGTCAGTAAGAGTAATAGGACTTTATTTGGTTTAATACTAGCTTCGATATTATATTATTATTCTTGGAACTAAGTTTTGACTTCCGTTGAGCTAGTCCCTTTTGTCTGATGGTGGTATTATTCTTTGGTGCTTGAAAACTTGATCTATTTCCCCTTTTGTCTTTTTTATAACTTCAGTTTTTTACTGGCCCTGAAATGACCTATAAGTATCTGAAGCATTGTAGTGCTTAAAATCAACCAAATCAAACTCTTGACTCTGATGTAATGTCCTTTCTCATTGTTTTACAACGTGATTCGAGCTTCAATGAGGTGACGCCATGACTGATTACTTGGAATGAAGTCCTAGCTAGTCGCATGGCTTGTATTGTCTATCGTTGTGGAAATGTTCAAGTTTGCTGTTTGAATTTGAATTAGATAATAAACCAAGAAAAAATATGAACTGCATTTGTGTTGGTTGTAAAGGTCTGCAGTTTGAATTTTATATCTGATAAACGATTTAGAGATTTTATTATATTATGGCTGGAAGAAAGAAATTTTGGCGGTAAAAGGGTCATTTGAGTGTGGCACACGCCAGTGTAACAAACGTCTGTCTGTCTTCAGGGGGGATCGTGACCTTCGATTTAGAACAATTGCCAGATTAGCCCTTGTCGTTTGTAGAGACGAATCGTTTTAATGCAAGTCGGTATCAAGAGTCAATGTGTGTGATGGTTTGTTTTTGTTTTTGTTTTTTTTGTATGTTTTTTTTAATGTGTTAGATAAAGATAAGATGGTACACTGTATTTTGTTTATAATTTTATTTCAAATGCAATGCGATGCTTTGTCAAACAGATCATTACTTGTTTTATATTATAAGGCAGGGTAAACTTAAACCAGTGATACACTCCACTAGAATAAACAAAACAGAAAAATGATAAATTATTTAAATGGTATAATAAAGTGGGTTGGATTTGGAATTCTAACTTGCCCAAGTATCAAGAACTTTGTTCACCATAACATGTGACAAAGTATTATGTCCAGTACTAGAAACCTCGCGTTAGTTCTATTGATGGGCTTAATCCGGAGCTTCTGATTCTAATTGGAATTATTCTTAACCCCCAATTTCCTCACCTGGACAACATGGGTGATTCCTGTTGACATGAGACATCTTGTTTGATGAATTATCTATATCCCTTTGTGGAATACCTAGGCGACGGTATCTTATGATGTCATGGCGGAAGGACAGAATGTTGTTGTTTTTTTCCCCCTTTGATTCTAGATAATTGGGATTTACTCTCAAGTTTGGAATTTCTTCCCCACATTCCTTTACTATTTTCGGAGATGTAGAGAATCGTATCGAGATATTAATGAATCTCGAACATTCTTCAACCAACCTTCTTCTTCTTCTTCTTCGTCTTGTTGGAACCTCCAATATTGTCGAGGATCACTCCACAGTTTGTAGGGTTTTACATTTTAAACTTGCTAAAACTCTGCACATAATACTAATTTTTAAAAAGAAACAAAACAAAAAAAGACAAAAAAAAAAACACAAAAACATAGATTTAAAAGTCACGTTGTGAACTCTAGCAATCGCGTGAAGGCATGTTGGCAACCGTTTTCAGCCACTTCAGCTGGGAGGCTATTCCATAGAAAAGACAACGCTGTTAACGGCCGGCCAGGTCTTTCCATATCATTATCTAATCCCAAGGATCTTAGGCAAACCATTGTATCGGTCAACCATATGCCCAGACTGATTGTCTATTTGAACTCAAATTCCTCTCACGATCCATCTGGTTATAGCTGCGTAACTAACTTTTACTTTTTCACACGAAAAGTGGTCACAACCTGGATAAAGCTTGAGAGGCATCGCTGTTGTTGCGAACAGTGGAATATTGTCTCAGACTCGAATCTGGTATGTATTGGATTTGTTGATAATATTTGAATCGGATATTGAGAATGTCGGTAAATTGAAAACCCTGCCATTCCCAATTAAGCGATTCAATGATAATTAGCTATATATTATGATATAAACACTCACAAAATGGCCGCCAGTTGTCGGGCGGAGGGGAGAGAACTGCTTGCTCAGCAGAGGACAGGCAAATGGGGTTGTCTTCATTACACGGTGGGGTGGTGAATACGTTTGAAAAAAAAAGAAAAGATAATTGGTCTCATGTAAAGTTGAATGGAAGTAATAATCTGAGAGTGGAAGTGTGTGGGGAGGGGTTGGGAGACGGTTGGGGGGGGGGGGGGGGGGCATTATGTCAATTACCAAACCACAAACAATAATCCTGGGTAAATGTCATCGGTCGGTCGTCATAAATCCAATCTGTGTCAGAGTACTTTTACCGTTGCAGCATTGCTGTCTTGTTTTGGTTCATAACAAAAAGTAGAGGTTTGTTTTAACCCACACATCCGGTTATGTGGTCTAGTGGTATGACACTCGCTTTCGGATCGGTAAGTCCTGGGTTCGAGCCTCGCGCTCGGCGCATAGTTGAGTCCTTGGAAAAGGCTCTTAACTCACTTTCTCTCACCGTACTCAGGTGTAAAATAAGTACCTGGCCGGCCGTTAACAGCGTTGTCTTTGCCCGAAAAATTGTAATATCGCCTAACAGGTCGCGTGTCCCATCCTACATGTTAAATGTTGCTGTTGGCCAGGGACCCTTGTAAATCGCTTTGAGCACATTTAGTGGATATTGCCCTATATAAAGCTCAATAAAAAAAAAATTATCCGTGCCCATCAGTTTGTGTGCTAAATGTCGTAAATACTGAACGACTTCAAAATTTGAAATAATTATTTATTAAATAAATTGCTTTTGTTTACCTTATTTATTCATTTATTTATTTATTGAAAAAAGTCCGCTGTGTCTGAAACTCTCTATTGTCCCGTAAAATACCAAGAATGATAGGGCGTCACTTAGTATAATAACAACTTTCGCCTTTAAGGTCAATCAATTTTACGACATCTAACATACTGACATAGTATAGACAGGGTGTGTGGGTAAAAGAACTTGTAGCTTTAAAGATGAGCCATCAATTTTCTTAAAAGTAAATCTTTAGTTAAAAAATGTGTCTTCTTCTTATCATATTTAAACTTCAAATTCACAGAAATCTAGGGAAATTCGTGTGCCATTTGATGCTTAATATAAAATGTACATTTCAATTTATCTCGTGGATAGAAAATCTCAAACAAGTAGAACAATCGACTTAACGAGTTTTGGAAATCCTATCTTCAATTGGATTCAATAGTCTGATGTCACGCCTCCCGGCAACGGCGGCCATCTTGGTTCTAAACAAAGAAAATCATTACTTTTTATTTTTCATGCTGGCTAGAACTTTTTCATATGCCTTGTGATCAGAATGTGTAAAAGTCAAAACATGATCAAATTTATGGGGGGTTTTTTCCCCCTGGATACAATTTATGCTCGCCGGAGAACTATTTCATACGGGCGTCCGCCATTGTTCCGATAGTATAGAGCCAGTGTTACTAAGTTACCATGCGTCATTAGGAAGGAAGTGACGTTACGACTGTTGAAGAGTATTCCAAATAGCTATCCAGTGACGTCAACTACGGTCATTCTATACACATTGCCTCTCGAGTTTGACGCGAAATTGTGCCTGATTGTTTGTTAGAACAAATTGGACTCCTTAGACTCAGAGGTGACTTGTGCTGGGTGGACGATGAAGACAGTTGGTTCGAAACAGATCGCTGATAGAATAAATATAGCTTTGTAAAAGCCCTTGATCATGGTGTATCATTTACCCCCCCCCCCCCCTTTTTTTTTTTAATTTTGTTTTTTTTGTTTTTTTTTTGGGGGGGGGGGGGGGGGTTGTCTATGGTGCTCTTCGGCGTGGTAATATTATCGTTTTACTATTCCATCGTATTGCCTATGTATTGGGGCTGAAATGATCGAAAACCATAACAATGACAAACACAACATGGTTTTGATTCGAAACAAAACATTTTCAAAATAGAAAATAGACTCGAAAACTTGTCATCACAATGCAACGCGTCACGGTGGTTAACCCGAGGTGTTGTGTGTGTGTGTGTGTGTGTGTGTGTGTGTGTGTGTGTGTGTGTGTGTCAATGTTTTCCGTAATCAGTTGCGACTCTTTGTGTTTACGTGTAGTCATGTGTATGTTTATGCGTGTGTGTATCTCGTGTTTGTTGTGTGTGTTATGACATCGCATGGTCTACAGATCACATTGTGTTCGTGTTGTGTGTTCTAATAATAATATAACCAAACACATAACTTTAAAAAAAGGTTGATCTAATTATGTAAATATATATCAGGGAATCAAAAACACACGGACTTGTTATTTATTACGACCCTCCAATCACAAACACGTATTTTCTGTTGTTATTCCTGTCCGGGTTGTTTGTTTATTTGTTGTTTTGTGGGTTTGTTTTAGTCATACAAATATTGAACGAATTGTCATCATCGTCGTCGTCGTTGTGTCTGTTTTGTCATTAGTCAAATTGTTTGGTTTTTTAGGAATCTCGAGTAAGAGCCAAAAACTAACAATATGTAGAACCCATCGTCTCATATCGATATTATATCGAGATGCTTAAAGTGCTGGAAATTGAATTTTATCGAGAGAATGCTTTATTTACAAAATTCTCTCCCTTGATTGGTGGATAAAGAATAATTACAAAGACATGCACACGGGACTGTGTTGTGGCTTGTTTTGTTTTGTTTTTTTATTTATTTGTTTTTTTTTTTGTTTTTTTTTTTGTTTTTTTTTTTGTTTTTTTTTTGTTGTTTTTTTTTTTTGGGGGGGGGGGTTCTTTTTTTTAATGAATTTGTGATTTTATGAGATTTGTTCACTCGAAGTCGAAACCTTCGAACCCTAACATTTAAAGTGTTTTCATATAATATGTGCTGTCCTTTTAATAGAGCCCACTGTGTTGGACACAACTAGGGGACATAATCTATGATAAACACATTTCCCCGAAACGTCAGTAATTTGAGACTGTGATCAGTCGATATCCTCTATGGTGAAGAATATCAAATTAAGAAATCAAGGAACATGCACCAGTATAGATAGTATGCGCTTGGCTAAGAAGCTCAAAACATTGCCATCCGGAAGTATAACGGACCAACACACAAAACTGTGTGTATCCATGAACGTTTATAGTCGGGTTAATACAGTTCACTGAGCATTCTTCATAAACGCGGATGGCAAAAAAACAATAACAAAGACCTGAGTGACGTCATCTTAGAAATATCTATAAGATAAAAAACTGAACAATTGTGTATGAAAGGTGCCAGACAAAGCAAGAAAGAAAAACAATGCAAGAACGAAACCATCCCCAAAAAATCAGTCGACCTCAACTTTGGATGGAAGAGGTTCGATTTGAAAAATAGTCAACATGTCTTTGAATGCAAAAGTCTCAAAGATTTCACATTTCTTATCATCTAAGAATATGAATTCCCTTTCCAGCATCTAGGTCATCTCAATATATTACCGATTCGAGATGGTAGGGGCACATATTTGAACATTCGTATCATAATAAATTAGATATTCGACTACAAATCTTGGTGTGTGTTTTTTTTTTTTAATTTGTTGTTTACGAGACGAAGTAATTTACATATTATTGTAAATAGAATGCATTCGATGATAGATTCAATTCATAGACGTAAGCTACAACAATAGACGATGACATGTTATTTACGAGCAGACGGCGACACATCCGTGTTTTTAGAAATTACACACCAGTCTGTAAATACGTATATATATTATGTTATATTATATTTTGTACTGTTGGATGTTATGAGATAATTGTTATTGATATGCATATTCATATTATTATGATGTGTTGTTATTTTTGTTTAAATTATCATTTCTCATTATGAATTAAATGGTTAGAATACGACATCTAGCACACTAATTAATACATTTCTGAATATGTCCGCCATTTACTTTACAAACAGCAGATATACAATAGTTACTCCCTTGGAATATAAGGTTCCAAAGTCGTGACGTCACTTCCTCTTAACACCGCTCACAGCAAACCAAATTATGTGGTTCTCACTTTGAAATAGAATAATCCGACAGGCCTCCATGCTCGAGCCATGTCGACAATCAGGAGCAAAACCATCGAACCATTTTAACGAAAATTCGATCAATTTTTAAATATTTTTTAAAACAAATGTGTTGGTAGTAAAGACCACAACTTAGTTGTTTCTGTTGAGTGTCTAACCTGAAGGACCCTTGCTAGCACGTTGTACTTTTGATCCCTATTAAAGATGGTTTTAAAAAAAATATATATATATAAATTTTAAGTTCACAATTGGATTCAATAGTCTGATGTCACTTCCGCCCAGAAAGCAGCAGCTAGGTTCTAAACAAATAAAATCGGTACTTTTTATTCTTCATGCTGGCTGGAACTTTTTCACGTGTCATGTGATCAGAATGTATTAAAGTCAAATCATGATCAGTTTTAAAATGTTTTTCTCCTCCGGATACGCTTTTACGCTCGTCGAAGACGTATTTCATAAGGGCGTCCGCCATTGTTTCGATAGTTTAGAACCAGTTACTAAGTTTCTATGCGTCATTACGAGGGAAGTGACGTCACGACTGTTGAAGCCTATTGAAGTCTTTATAATATTGTCGGAGTTGTGTCTCCCTGAATTTGATAAAACTTTAAATTGAAGGGGAACAACTCCATATTATATCAACTGTTTGTAATGTAAGTGGCGGACGCATTTTTTGCAATTTCCTCCCTGGTTGAATATTATATGTTCTACAGTAACTCCGCTGAGAAAGTTAATTATTGTGGTTCAAGATGAATACATTTGTATATGTGTGTTTGTATGTTTATGTATTCCCTTTTTCCATGACTATCTTCAGTTCCAGTAAGCACAGTGTTGGAATAAACGGACTTCGGACAAAATTAACAGAACAGCGTCCAATCGCAAACTTGCCACATTTTTTTGTTCCGATAAATAAAAGTTGCGGACGACTCTCTTTGCTCTGAAAACAAGAATTCATTTCACTGTATTTCACAACACACGTGTTAAAAGTGTTTGACTGTTTGTTGTTGTTGTTGTTGTTGTTGTTGTTGTCCACGATTGATGGGTCGTTCGGACCAATTTTGTTTATTGTTTGTTGACGATTTCGATGATCATTCAACATTGATGTTATGACGTCATCTCAAGTGATTACGACTGCAATAGACTTCCATTTGTTATCCATATTTGATTTTCCATTCGGAAAACAAAAATCTCTATACTACTGAACTGAAAATGATGTTTTTACTTTGTTTTTGTTTTTTCACTCTTTCTTAATTTATTCAAGTATAATTCATACAACATTGTTATCAACTGCTGTTTGTTTTTTTTTGTTTATGTTTTTTATTTTCTTCTTTTGAATTTTTAATTATTTTTATTTTTACCCATAATTTTTTTCAAAGATGCCAACGATACTTATCGTTCACTTAATTTTTACTTTTATTTCAATGTTTGTTTATTTTGATAATTTTGTTTATTGTTGATCACTTATTTATATTCCTAATTCTTAGTTGTTGTTATTATTATTATTATTATTATTATTATTATTATTATTATTATTATTATTATTATTATTATTATTATTATTATTATTATTATTACTATTACTATTATTTGGCTCATGGCAACAATCTCCTCCTGTATTTCTCCTTTGTCCCCGATGCCGTGAAATCAAATCTTGTATGCTTCATTCTCCCGACTAGTCATGGCTGGCTCAACGTTTTCTGAGGGTCCAATGTCCAAATATTGAAAATGTTGAATGGTTGAAAGACCTTTGCTACGATAGAAGCTTGTCAGGCATGTCATTTCACTTCTCTTATACACATTTTTGAAAGCAACCGTAATGTATTCCAGCACCAAAATTAAGATTTAAAATTTTTAAAAAAATTAAAATTCCCTTTATTTATCCCACAGGGGAAATTTTTCTCTAGTGTCTATTCCAAGGGAAGACTGGAATAACCCAGGTGTCAGCCGCAGTGCAGCATTGAGATAGGGCGAGGTGACTTGCTCAAGGTCACAAAGCGCAGCGGCGGGTGATATAACCAGAACTCGGGACCTTTCGGGTACGAAGCAAAGACCGTACCCCTGAGCGAGGCTGTCCCTAGAGTATCCAATGTCTTGGGCGTTTTGCCCTACGATCAGGGCGTTTTGCCCTACGATCAGGGCGTTTTGCCCTACGATCAGGGCGTTTTGCCCTACGATCGGGGCGTTTTGCTCTACGATCGGGGCGTTTTGCTCTACGATCAGGGCGTTTTGCCCTTCGATCAGGGCGTTTTGCCCTACGATCAGGGCGTTTTGTCCTACGATTAGGGCGTTTTGCCCTACGATCAGGGCGTTTTGCCCTACGGTCGGGGCGTTTTGCCCTACGGTCGGGGCGTTTTGCCCTACGATCGGGGCGTTTTGCCCTACGATCGGGGCGTTTTGCCCTACGATCAGGGTTTTGGGAGATCACAGAAAGTATCATCCAGACATTTACATGAGGCATTATTTAAAAAAAAATAGATTTATCAATGTTTGATTTGTTATTTAGATTTAAGCGTGACAAATTTGCCTAACTAGTTTATAATACATTATAAATTTGTCAGACAGATGGGTGGTACGTCACCGTTTATTCTCTGATTTCTGACTCACGGCCTGTTATCTGGGGATCAACTTGGTTGCTAATTAGTAATAGTAATAGGAATATTTTTGTAGCCATTTTAATTTATCAATCTGTATCTCTTGTCTTCAATCAAATTTTTGATATCCATATCTCGGACGCACCCTGGACCCCTCCCATTCCAAAAAATGAACAAAAAAAAAACAACCTCCCCCCCCCCCCCCCCCCCCCCCCCCCGCCAAAATAAAACAACAACTCGTATTTAAATAATTTGGCCAGAAAACTCGTCCTTCAAATATAGATCGATTAAAATCTTGTCAAAAACTTTCAAATTTGCGGACTTTTGTAAACTCCCAAGTTTGAGAGTTTTGACAATCAATCCATATTATCTGAAGGACGAGTTTTCTGGCCAAAATTTTAAATACGGGGTTTAAAAAAAAATCAGTTTCATATTTTTAACTATAGATAGTATGCAGTTGACGTCACTCAGGCCTTTGTT
>NC_088363.1:11012962-11015462 GCF_034508935.2 Berghia stephanieae | reverse complement strand
TAGTAATGACCCTTCATCCAGATCAGATCTGTCCTCAGCTTTCTTCATTAGTGCTGGGCTATCCATCCATCTTCATTCCTTTACATTGTTACTTTTTCATATGTTTGTTTAATTTTATGTTGCATCATTGATTTGAGATTCTGATTCTTAGAATAGATTTTGGCCATCCAATCACTTATTAGTAGAGTTAGGCTTAGGAGACTGAGCTTACAATATAATCAATTTGACATCAGGTGATTTTTAAACTGAGATTGATCAACTCTGTTATATTTATGTGTTCATCAGTTTTCTTCGCTTCCTCTTTGTAGTTATAAATAGACTATGAGAAATACATACACAACTATTTCCTTTTATTTGAACCATTAATTTTGTAAAAGGCAGTGTGCGAGTTGTTTCAGAATTTTTTGTCATTTGCCATTAACATCCCTGCCTTGTAAATCATCTCTCTGTTATGCACTATTGTTTTGTTTACATATTATATATGATTTGTAAACATTTGAGTATATACCTCTTAGTTGGGACCTGTACTTGTGCCTGGATGAGACTTTTAGGTGGTCTCAAACTAAGTACCTCGATAGTGTGCTCTTGGAATCTACACCTGTTTCCTATTTGAGCCATCCCCCTTTATCTTACCTTTTCTTGGGTTGTTTACTTGTAATTCTACAACTTTTTTACTATTCCATTTTCTTCCTTTTTACTGGGGCTGATATGACCTTAATGTGTTGCAAGTGCCATAAAACCCTTGAAAACACAATTTATTTAATTTGTTGATCCACAACTTACTGTGTCTTCTATCCCCATAAATCTTGTTTTCCAACTTGCTTTCTGCCATCTGGGTTGTGCTTCATCAGTGGGGACTTTCCACGTGTCCTTCATGTACCCGATGTCGGCAAGAACCCGAAACGGCAGAGCATCTAGTTGAACGGTGTGTTGTGACGATGCTACCGGGCGGGTTCGCGACGGTGCACGAGTGCGGACCGGACTTTGCTGATTGGGTCGATCGTCATAACATAGTAGTGTGAGAAGCATAAGAGGCTGCTGCTATCTGGGTGGTGTTAGTTTATTTAATAATTTGAAATGAGATCAATGGTATTGTCAAAGGTTCGTTGGTTGCAATCCTTTCAACATCGCTGCTCATCAAGAATACAAGGTTTTTCAACCAGTTAAAGTTTTACTCCTATATTATATTCTCAGATCTGGTTAGCGTTACCCATTAATTAATCCTCGGGTTATCTATCACATGAGATTGGATTACCAGCTAAACGATAATCTGTGCTCACTAAACAAAGGAGGTTTCGGCCCAACCAAAGGAAGACTTAGAAACCATCCACGAATTGAGCATGCAAAAGACACCCTATCCCCCAGATCTCAACAAATTATAGATAGAATGCGCTTGGCTAAGAAGCTCATAACATTGCCATCCGGAAGTAAAAATGGCCAACACACAAAACTGTGTGTAACCTTGAAGGTTTATAGTCTGGTTAATACAGTTAAGTGAGAAGTACTCATAAACGCGGATGGCCAAAAAACAATAACAAAGACCCGAGTGACGTCAACTGCATACTATCTATAAGCTAAAAACAATACAGCATATTGCAAACAAGAAGATGGAAATTAACTCATCCAGAGCCTCACTTTAATTAATTAAAAGTCTACTATTATTCTTGTGTTTAATTATGTGTTAACTTGTTATTGTGTTAGGTTATTCTATTGATTTATTTATATTAAAATATTTCTGCTTTAACGGGGATTAATACTTTTCTTATGAACCTGATTTATCCCAACGTGTCACATCTACCACTACTATTATCTATTCATTAAACTTAAAACTTTATTACTATCTGTCGAGTGGTCAGGAACTTAAACCTACCTATAAAATGAGTACCTGGCCATTAACACCGTTGTCTTTGTCCGAAAAATTGTAATATCGCCTAACAGGCGTCATGTCCCGTCCTACATGTTAAATGTTGCTGTTGACCAGGGACCCCTTGTAAAGAGCTTTGAGCACATTTAGTGGATATTGCGCTATATAAAGCTCAATTATAATTATATTATAATATAACATGGTGAAAAAGGCGCCAGGCAACTTCTGTCTTTGGGGGGAAAAAACGATTTGACTTCTAGTTGTCTTTACCTACTAACCACTTGATCTGCATAGACGCGACAAGTAATTGATATTCTCCCTTTCATGCTACATAAAACGGGATAAACTTCGGCTTCATTTGGTCTAATGGACTACTAACTGCTGTTTAAACTTTTTTTATGATTGGTAAACATTTGAGTGTATTCCTCTTAGTTGGGACCTGTGCTTGTGTCTGGATGAGGCTTTTAGGTGATCTCAAACTAAGTACTTTGATAGTGTGCTCTTGGAATCTACATCTGTTCCCTATTTGAACCAGTTCCCCTTTGTCTTACCTTTTCTTGTGTGCTTTAATTGTAATTCTAGAACTTTTTACTATCCCATTTTCTTCCTTTTTACTGGCGCTGATATAACCTAAAT
>NC_088363.1:10965462-11010462 GCF_034508935.2 Berghia stephanieae | reverse complement strand
TTATCCAGAAATAGGAAGAAGATGATGGAGGTGTATTGTACACACGCTTAGAAAGAACGACTCCACTATAACAAAGAAAGTATTGGACTGGAACCCTCAGGGCAGAAGATCAAGGGGAAGGCCACGAGGAACATGGAGAAAAATTAAAGAAGCTGATATACAGAGAAGTGGTAAGACCTGGAATGAGATTAAAAAGATAGCTCAGGATAGAGAAGGATGGAAACTGTTTGTCTGTGGCCTATACCCTGACCCAGGGTGAAAAAGGCAATGATGATGATGATCCAGACTATAAAAGTTCAATATTGCACAGAGTTGTGTGTGTTGGTCCGTTATACTCCCGATGGCAATGTTGTGAGATTTTTTAGCCAAGCGCATACTATCTATTTTTCATGGGCCGATCAGCTGATTGGATTGTGTCACCGGAAGTAACTCTTTTTTGTGTGAAAAACAAACTAACGAGGGTTTATATTTCAAAAGGAATCGATTTTTTAAACAAATAGTTCGTATAGAATTGTTGATACATGTACACACAACCAATAGTGGACTTAGAAGTAATTTGTTGTTGTTGTTGTTGTTGTTGTTGTTGTTGTTGTTGTTGTTGTTGTTGTTGTTGTTGTCAAATATAATAATCTTGTGCGACCATGTGGTCTAGTGGTATGACACTCGCTTTCGAATCGGAAGGTCCTCGGTTCGAGCCTCGCTCGGCGCATAGTTGAGTCCTTGGAGAAGGCTCTTTACTCACATTCTCTCACCGTACTCAGGTGTAAAATGAGTACCTGGCCGTTAACAGCGCTGTCTCTGTCCCAAAAATTTGTAATATCGCCTGACAGGAGTCATGTCTCGTCCTACATGTTATGTGTTGCTGTTGGCCAGGGACCCCTTGTAAAGCGCTTTGAGCACGTTTAGTGGATATTGCTCTATATAAAATCTCAAGTTGTTTTTTTTTTAATCTACCCATGGATTGCAGAGAACTTCGTATCCATCAAAGTGTGAGGTTGATTATATGATATGTTGAGCTGTCTACTTGAAATTTAAAAAATTCTTAGTTATAAAATTGACATTTAAAATTGAGCTTTTATATAGCGCAATATCCACTAAACGTGCTCAAAGCGCTTTACAAGTAAGTGATCCCTGGCAAACAGCAACATTTAACATGCAGGACGAGACATGACACTTGTTAGGCGATATTACAATTTTTGCGGACATAGAACACGCTGTTGACGGCCAGGAACTCATTCTACACCTGAGTACCATGAGAGAATATGAGTAAGAGCCTTTTCCAAGGACTCAACTGTGCGCCGAGCGAGGCTCGAACCCAGGACCTGTGTGTGTGTGTGTGTGTGTGTGTGTGTGTGTAACACTTACAAGTACCCCCAACACAAACATATATATGAGAGAGAGAGAGAGAGAGAGAGAGAGAGAGAGAGAGAGAGAGAGAGAGAGAGAGTGTGTGTGGCCCACAACTTTTTATTGTGTGTCAAGCTTGCTTTTATTTTATTTTTTTGGGGGGGTGGGGGGGGGGGGGTGGGCAGTATTCACTTTCCACAAAATGGTAATATAGTGATATTAAGAAACTTTTTTTTTTTGGTCAAAATGTTAACAACAAATAGGTTCCATCAGTGTGTTGGAGTGTTTTGTAATAATAAAGTAGTTTAGTGAAAATAGGACATGGGGTGGGGGGGGGGGGGGGCAATTAGTTGATACCTGCCGCCACCGTATCTCACTAAGTTAGTATTCGTGTCAGGAGATAGGACATTACAAAAATAACTAACGAGGTAACCCTCCTTCCGCACTAGGACAAAACTGTCCCGGGACAAATTTGTCTTGTCCCACTGGAGAAAACTTCTATTCAAAAGGGGTTCCGCACTGGGACAGGACTGTCCCAGGACACACCTGCGCGAATGCATTTTTTTTTTTTACAAGATTCAAAAGTTTATTTGTAGGCAATTGCAACTCTAATAATTCACATTTTATGAATCAACATAAGATACGACATGACGATAATGATTTTTTACACTGTAAAATGGGATTTGTTTACCTAAGATTTATATAATCATGAAATATTCTTATAGCAAGAGTAATATTATTGCTACTGCTACTACTACCACTACCACTACCACTACCACGACTACGACTACGACGACTACTACTACTACTACTACTACTACTACTACTACTACTACTACTACTACTACTACTACTACTACTACTACTACTACATCTACAACAACAACAAAACTACTACTACTACTACTACTACTACTACTACTACTACTACTACTACTACTACATCTACAACAACAACAAAACTACTACTACTACTACTACTACTACTACTACTACTACTACTACTACTACTACTACTACTACTACTACTACTACTAGTAATGGATGAAATAGAGGTTGCATATTTCTGTGCTTTACTACGTGGGGAAAAAAAAGACAAATTGAAAGAGAAAACAATATTGGGTGCATCCTTTAATGACCCAAAGATTGCTCAAGGGTCAATTCCGTAGACTCTATGGTGATCTCCGATCTTATCTTAAAATGACTTTCTTGGAATCACCTCATTTTACCCAGGTGCAAATGAGTACCAGTTCGCTGATGAAAGTAATCTTTGACGGACTAGCATCATTCAAGAGGATAATAGAAAGTCAGCATGCTTCGTACCCGAAAGGCATCAGTTGAGTAAGTCACCTCGCCTAGCTCAATTTGCGGCGCTGCACTGCGGCTGACGCCTGGGTTACACCTCGTCCTAGCTAAATTTGCGGCGCTGCATTGCGGCTGACGCCTGGGTTATTCCAGTCTTACCTTGGAATAGACCCTCGAGAAAAATTCCCCTATGGGATGAAAAAGGGAATTTTATTATTTTTAATTTTAAACTGTTATCTGTCTGCTCAACGCCACAGAAACATGGATAAGTTCCGGATTTATAAGCTTAGGAGGCAAGATGGCCCATGGTTAGCGCGTTGTACTCTGGACTCAGAGGTTCTGTGTTCGATTCCGACCGAAGCCAATTCGTACTTTCTAGAGCAAGAAAATTTACTCCAATCACTCACTCCATTCAAGTGTAAAAGAGTACCTGTCAAGCTGGGATAGTAATCTGCGATAGACTACAGACTAGCGTCCCGTTCAAAGGTTTTCAAACAAATACGTTAATTGTCCGCTTCACGCTATTGAAACCGGAATAACCCTCCTTGTAAAGCTTTTTCGGATCCTGTCAAAAAAAAATATATTCTGACCCCCTGTTTACCCAACAGTGATTGGTTGCTGGGTCTGTATAATCTGGTGGAAAGAACTTGCAATCGACTAGCGCCCCATCCAAAGAGTAGCAGGCAATTGCTGTTTTGAGTTAAGAAATCGGGATCACACTGTGCCTTTGGCTCTGGAGGTTTACTTTCAGAAGGACATCTTTATCTCTACAGCAAACGTTTGTTTATGGCTGTACATCCATGAACTTGAACTTTAAAAAATTATATATATTTATTTAGAACGTCTTGGGTTTTGTATATAATAATAATAATAGATAATTACAAAGCAAAGAAAAGCAAAGTTTATTCAATCTTAGGCTTTCGCCAATAAATCAACAATTTGATGCCAACATACATGAAAGTGAAAAAAAAAAAAAAAGAAAAAAAAGAAAAAGAAAAAAAGGTAAATGGAACCAAAAAATAAACTGATACACCACACAAAAATACAACAATCGTAATACCACCAATACGTTCAATAATAATAATAATAATAATAATAATAATAATAATAATAATAATAATAATAATAATAATAATAATAATAATAATAATAAGAAGAAGAAGAAGAAGAAGAAGAAGAAGAAGAAGAAGAAGAAGAAGAAGAAGAAGAAGAAGAAGAAGAAGAACAAGAACAAGAAGAACAAGAAGAAGAACAAGAATAAAACAATAATAAAAACAATAATAATATTACCATCATCACTACACCCCAATCATCACCGTTACCACCACCACCACCATTACCATTATCACTACCACTATCACCATCACTTTTACATTTCCAATCAGTTTTTCTCATTAAAAAAAAAAAAACAAAAAAAATAGAAATAAAATATTGATACCCATCACAACAGACCTCCTCACTACCACGAAAATTCCCGTAGTACTACGGCTAAATCCCGAGCTGGATATAATAAAGGTTTTTAATTAAATGTCATTTCTTGAAAACAAAGTTCTGGTGCCAGAGCTATCACATAGAGTTAATATTTTTCCCTTCAGAAAAGTGAGTGGAGCAGGCACTTATGTTGGTAACAACAAGATATGAAGTGAGTAGAAAAGTGCCAGAAGACAATAGAGAATAAAAAATTTTTTCGCGGCGGTGGTGGGTTTGAACCTGCGACCTTATTGGTACGACAACTCCGCCTGGCAGGTGAGAGCGTGGCTCTACCGTGTGAGCTATCCACGAACACAAAAATATTCGTTTCAAACCCAAAGTCATTTCTAGATCCCTCTCTCACCCACGAATCGGCGATCTCAAGAAGTGGGTGAGAGAGGGATCTAGAAATGACTTTGGGTTTGAAACGAATATTTTTGTGTTCGTGGATAGCTCACACGGTAGAGCCACGCTCTCACCTGGCAGGCGGAGTTGTCGTACCAATAAGGTCGAAGGTTCAAACCCCACCACCGCCGCGAAAAAAATTTTTATTCTCTATTGTCTTCTGGCACTTTTCTACTCACTTCATATCTTGTTGTTACCAACATAAGTGCCTGCTCCACTCACTTTTCTGAATTAAAAATTCACCCCATACACCGGAGCATACTCAATGTCTCAATCGTTTCTATGTTATATGTTTGTGATGAGAATATTGGCTATTAAGCTTAACTGCTGGTCAAAATTACTTCGCGATGGTGGTGAACGAATCGGCGATCTCAAGAAGTGGGTGAGAGAGGGATCTAGAAATGACTTTGGGTTTGAAACGAATATTTTTGTGTTCGTGGATAGCTCACACGGTAGAGCCACGCTCTCACCTGCCAGGCGGAGTTGTCGTACCAATAAGGTCGCAGGTTCAAACCCCACCACCGCCGCGAAAAAAATTTTTATTCTCTATTGTCTACTGTAATATTTTTCCCCACGCATTATAAGGACAAACTGGTGGTTTTTAAGGGTAGTTAAAATGTCTACGATGTTATTTACCCTGAAAACTACTTATTACATTTTCCTATTTCAAGTAGGCAGGTCTGCTATGATAAGTATCAGTTCCATAGTCAAAATACGACAAACAAAAATAACTTTGATTTTAATCAATAATCCATACAATTTGATGACAACAGACATGAAAGTGAGAAAAAAGGTAAATGAAACCAAAGCATAAAATGATGCCATAAATAATCATAAAAATACAACATTGTAATACCACCAATACTTACAATAATAATAATAATAATAATAATAATAATAATAATAATAATAATAATAATAATAATAATGATAATAATAATAATAATAATAATAATAATAATAATAATAATAATAATAATAATAATAATAATAATAATAATAATAATAATAATTGTAAACATATCAGAAGCGCCGCAGCAATAATATCTAGTATTGTATTTGTAAATGAGGACCACGCTTATATCCCATTCGTTGACAATTAAGAAGATAGGGATTATATCATGGTAATTCTGTTTTGGATAATAAAGTTATTGACTTTTAGTAATACTTGATGCTCCAAAATGCTTTGGTCTGGGTGATCTTTATCTTCGGGGAAATTCCAACATAATAAATAGCCCACCACTTATATAACACATTTCTATCGTTGATTAAAGTTCTAGAAGAATGGGATTTTGCGAACATTGCCTAGAAGTTACAGACATATTAGTTTAACGTATTGTTTGGTAGAATTACAGAATTAATTCCCAAAGCCAAATAATTGAATCTTTTAGATAATAATAATACTTTATTGCTTCCCAAAAAGGAAATTTTTTATACAGACTTGTTATAATTTACACAATAAGATAAAAAATACAATGGAAATAGGATGTATATATAAAAAAGGAACAGCTCCATAACCAGAGCTGCGCTTTATAATATGAATAATTTCAACACTGTATAATAGTTAAAACTGTCACTATAAATTGCAAATTGAAAAGATTGCAAAACAAATAAATTAATAAATTATTATTTACATTTTTTGAAAGTAAAAATGCGAAATAATTATATAAAATGATTATTGCTTGTTGTTATAAAGCCTAATACTGGACGGCAGAAAAGATTTTCGGTGTCTCTGTTTTCGTTGAAATAGAGAAAGGGCGACCACTTCTTTCTGACATAATAACTGATGGTCTTAGTGGATGATACTGGTCATTTAATATTTTAGTTATTTTATTTATACAAAATTTCTCGTATAAAAGATCTACATCGTCAACATCATTTATATAGCGTTTAATGGATTTTTTAATATTTGAATTTATTTTGTTCCTTTCCGCTGCTAAGCAGTTGCCTCCCCAAGCTGTTATACAAATAAAAGGATATAAATTCACTGTTCAAAACCGGACAGAGCCCAAAATAAAACTAAACTTCAAAGATGGGTCACATTTTTACCGCTGAAAACACCTAACAAAAATGTCGAAAGCAGTATTAAACTTCTAAAACTGAACAGGGAATTAAATTCTAATGTTGTGTACTAAGAAATTGTGGCTGAGCGTCGGTGTTTATTCCATGAAAGGACATTTGCCGATAGGCCTTCGTTGATGATGGCATTGTCACATGACCGATTGTTAGCCAATCAGACTGCAGAATGCCCTTGAGATATAAGTCTTTACAGCGACCCTCACATCTCCCCCCCCCCCCCACCTCCCCCTCCATATACACTCTCCACCCCAGCCCCGATCCCACCAAACTCTTCCCAAAATATCAGATTGAGAGCAGAATGCATCAACCACCACCACCACTACCACCACCACCACCACCACCACCTCAAGCAATTCGTTAGTCAATTATATTTTTTTCACATTGATCTGTGGAGGTGGCGATTATAGATAGTTCGAAGATGACGTCACTCAGGTCTTTGTTATTGTTTTTTGCCATCCGCGTTTATGAGTATTGCTCACTGAACTGTATTCACCTGACTATAAACGTTTATGGATACACACAGTTTTGTGTCTTGGTCCGTTATACTTCCGGATGGCAATGTTATGAGCTTCTTAGCCAAGCGCATACTATCTATACAGCAACAGCTTGTATTGTTTGTAGATAACGTTAATATTACGACAGACCTGCAAACTACCACGAAAATTCCGCAGAATTACGTTATTAATTCTCTCCTGACCGATCATTTTCAGTATTTTTCCAAAAATGGCAGGCTTACCCAGCTGTAAAATTACTTTTTAAAACTCAAACAATCTCTCTACAAAACAACTTTATGTTCTTATTAACTAACCAAAGATCGTAGTGATATACAAAAGAAATCTGAATAAGGGAAAATGTATATTGTGTCGTAACAAATGTGACGATTTTTCTGTAGGTGGCAAGGAGAGGATTAATCATTATGAGGATGAATTGTTGATCTATGAAGTAAACTTTAGCAACTATTGTTTTTATCTACTAAAAACTATGAATGTTTACATTTTCAAGTAGGCAGGTCTGTATTACGTATTACGTTGACAACGGTATTGACATTAAAACAGAATACCCGAGTTGTGGACACAATCGTAATCGATACTGGACAGCCAGGGGCAGGTCACTCTCCCTATTCGAGAGGAATGAGATACGTTGCACAAGTAGAATTGCCAACAAAGCGAGGGATTCTAGATTCTGAAATAATTGTTACTATTTTCGGCTTTATAAAGAATGAATCCATTTAGATACGTGAGGGTAGAGTGTAATATTACCTTCCGTTTTGTTTGAGGGTTGTTAGGCTCAAACTTCATGAGAAACCTTGAGATTTCTGAATGCAATGGAGTGACCAAAACGTTCTCCAAAACAGATCTGTTTTGTTGTGCGGCTATGTGGTCTAGTGGTATGACACTCGCTTTCGGATCGGAAGGTCCAGGGTTCGAGCCTCGCTCGCGCATAGTTGAGTCCTTGGAGAAGGCTCTTTACTCACATTCTCTCACCGTACTCAGGTGTAAAATGAGTACCTGGCCGTTAACAGCGTTGTCTCTGTCCAAAAAATTTGTAATATCGCCTGACAGGCGTCATGTCTCGTCCTACATGTTACGTGTTGCTGTTGGCCAGGGACCCCTTGTAAAGCGCTTTGAGCACGTTTAGTGGATATTGCGCTATATAAATGCTCAAGAAAGAATCTGTTACAAACGATTCCATGAGCAGAAAGATATACGTATTTCAAGGCTCCAAACAGTTCGTTTACAAAATGCTATATTTTGGGGCTGTCAAAGAAAATGTTTCAATGCATCTAAAATTGATAGAACTAATCTTACATGAATAAGTTAATGGTACCATTTACTATGTGTTTCTTGTTGACAGATTGCTATTTTGTCACGTGTTCAATGGCAATGCTTTAAATGCTGCAATTAATATAAAATATAATTTAATGGTATCTTATAATATTATAAAATGCTTCTTGTTGCCATATTTATATTTTATCACGTGATCAATGGAAATGAAATGTATAAATTATGGCTTATGGATTGGTCAATGATAGTTTCTTGTCTGGCAGTGATTGGTTCTCAGGCTCTGAATTGTCAAAGAAAGAAACTTGTAATGACAAACAGCTGATTAACGGTGTTAAATTTTATACATCTTGTCTTTTTCTATCTCCAGTTAGGATTCGGTTTTACCTACACCGCACACTAAAATTATTTCTGCTCACCCAAGACATCAGTTACAGAGCTAAGACTTTTTTTCTCGTTCTTGAAACGATTACTACTCTCTTGGTGCCGTAATCTGAAGAAAAACAAAACACGTAATATAAATATTTGGCCAACAGATCTTCTTTCAAATTTCGATCGATTACAATGACCTTAATATTGGTTAAAAAAACTATCCCACATGGAACTTCACGGAAGTATTTTCGAAGGACTGGCGTCCTATCCAAAGGATAGCGAGCAAATGCTATAGTCCATTTCATGAAACAGAAACTGGGATAAACTCTAGGTCCAAGGTCCAAAGGCCTTATGAAAACTTGAGCTTAAATCTCATTTTTGGTTTCTAATACACCAGGACACAACGCCATCTTAAAACCCTGGGCCACAATAATATATTCATCGTTGGTCTCAACCAGTTCTATATAACTGTGTTACACTGTATTTTCTAGCTCGGACATTTCAAAGAATCATGCGGACTACATACAGCTGGTTATCCCCCTTGGTTCCCTTCCCCTCCTTGGCGTCTGGTTGTCAGTGACAACGATATGCAGACGTGTCAACTGGATAGACACTCCAATACATCAAAACTATCCAATCATCTACGAGATTCATTGCTCTGTCCAGGACTCTCACTAAAATGGTTATGATGTGTATGTGTGTAGAAAGGGGGGGGGGGGGTGGTGGTGCATGTGTGTGTATACGTCGATGGGTGATTAAAAGCATGTGAACATGCATATTTATTTTGTATTGATTTTGTGCGTTTAAATAAAATGTATGCCCGCCACACCCATCGTACCATCCAAAACACAACACAATGTGCAATCTTAAACGTTGATATCTGATTGAGAGAATAATTTAATTAGAACGAATCGCCGAACTGGCGGACTTAAATCAATAACAAAGAGCTGACTGGGGTCTTCTTCGTTCGTTCTATTGATGGTATGCGTTTAAGCAAAATATTCTTCAGATATACCCGCCAGATCAATCGGACCAACAAACAAAAATATGTGTATCCTTATTCGGCTGTAGGCAGTCGAGAGAATTTGGTAAAACTAATTTCTAAAATGGTGTCCTCTTAGTGGGGACCTGTGCTCGTGTCTGGATGAGACGTTTAGGTGATCTCAAACAAAGTACGTTGACAGTGTGCTCTTGGAATCTACATCTGTTTCCTATCTGAACAAATTCCCATTTGTCTTACCTTTTCTTAGGTGCTTTAATTATAATTCTAGAACTTTTTACTATTCCATTTTCTTACTTTTTACTGGCGCTGATACGAACTTAATATTTCGCAAGCGCCGAAAAACCCTTAAAACCAAACAAAAACAAAACAGCCTAAAAGCAATGATAGAGAGCCCAGTGACGTCATCGTCGTTCATGATAAATAAATGTCCATGTGTCCTTAGTCATTCATTTTTTTAAAAAAAGAAAGGGGGAGGGGGGAGGTGCAAAATCTTTTCGTACAGCCAATGTTAAATTTTCGCTAACAAACACAGAATAACTGGCAAGTCTAAAAATTATAAAAGTATTTTTTACAGATTGAAATATGAGTATCTTGCAAACCTGTTATAAATCGAAGGTAATTTTATAATAATAATAATAATAATAATAATAATAATAATAATAATAATAATAATAATAATAATAATAATAATAATAATAATAATACTTTATTGCATCCCAAAAAGGAATTTTTTTGTACAGACGTGTTATAATTTACACAATAAGATAAAAATACAATGGAAATAGGATGTATATATAAAAAAGGAACAGTTCCATAACCAGAGCTGCGCTTTATAATATGAATAATTTCAAAACTGTATAATAGTTAAAACTGTCACTATAAATTGAAAATTGAAAAGATTGCAAAACAAATAAATGAATAAATTAATATTTACATTTTTGAAAGTAAAAATGCGAAATAATATTATATAAAATGGTTATCACCTGTTGACTCAAAATATTTATTTATAGAATCCGCTAGAGCATAATGATCGGTCATTTATCGGATGTCTTGCCAGATTCCTTTGCGCGTATCTACAGACTTTATTACTAGTCTGATTTTTATCATTGATGGCTCGAGATATTCGTCTCGATCTATGTTAATCTCCGCAATAGTATTATAACGAATATAGATTAATGCTTCTTCCTAATAACCTTTATTTTCCCTTAAAAAATATTGCTGTTTCTCCACCAGATATCGATTAAGGGTGATTTTTGGGGAATTATATCATTTTCTAGTATTTTTATTCCCATTTTGTCTATCTTTGCATTATACATAATTTTTCCAATTTACTTCCTGCATCAGTGCCTGCTCGCCAGTTTTTCACTCTATTTTTCCCTCTTTCACACGTTTTGCCAGACCCCCCCCCCCCCCCCCCCCCCCCCCCTCCTCCCCTCCTACCCTCTATTTTACCTCCCTAACATACGAGGACTAATCCCCCCCCCCCCAACCCTCTTCTTCCCCCTCTCCATCACTCTCCAACCATCCAATCACTATATTTATTTCGATAACAACATTCCTCACTTTACAGATGCTTCTGAGGGCAACTCGAATCCCTAGTGACGCCGGTATAATTTGGCAAAGAGGAGTTATCGTTATTGATGTAGTCCCCGGATCATCGACATTTATCGTATTCATGACATACCATCACCCCCCCCCCCCCCCCCTCTTTTTAACTCATTTACGGCGAGAGCAGGTTTATTTCAAGTAATGACAATAATAATAATAATAATAATAATAATAATAATAATAATAATAATAATAATAATAATAATAATAATAATAATAATAATAATAACAATAATAATAATAATAATAATAATAATGATAATAATAACAATAATGATGATGATGATGATGATGATGATAATAATAATAATAATAATAATAATAATAATAATAATAATAATAATAATAATAATAATAATAATAATAATAATAATAATGAAATAATAATAATAATAATAATAATAATAATAATAATAATAATAATAATAATAATAATAATAATAATAATAATATGATAATAATAATAATGATGATGATAATAATAATGATAATAATAATAATAATAATAATAATAATAATAATAATAAATAATAATAATAATAATAATAATAATAATAATAATAATAATAACAATAATAATAATAGTAATAATGATGATGATAATAATAATAATAATAATAATAATAATAATAATAATAATAATAATAATAATAATAATAATAATAATAATAATAATAATAATAATAATGATAATAATTTCTATCGTCAGATAAAAAACAAAGCAAAACAAAACAAAAACAAAAACAAAACTTAACAAAACAAAAACTTCTATATTGAGCAATATTCACCAAAGAAATGAGTAAGCTGCCTGTCCCAATACGACCCACGAATCACCGTTCACTTTAACCCATTCACGGCGAGACTAGATTTCATTTCAAATAGTAAATCCCTCTCAATATATTCTTTAGAAAGATGGGTTGGGAATGGGTGCGATTAATTAAGTGGGATGGATGGTGATTTGTGGAAGATAGGCAAAAGAACCGAGGCAAAGAATCCCTGGGGCAGTAGTATGGCGCGAAAATCGCTGGGACCGTTGAAAGGTTATAAGAAGTAAGGACCGCCAACGGTTCTCCACTTTGGGACCGGTCCCCGGTGACTCAGCTAAAGGACCATGGGACAGGTCCCAAGGACCGGTCCTCAGCGCGGCACTAGTTGTGAGCCAAAATTGTTCCATAAAGCCTAAATAAAAGTTTCGCCAACGAGCACAGAAATTCAGGCAAATCTAAAAAATTATAAAACATTTTTTTACAACTTGATAGATAGATGAAACGTGCAAACCTTTTATGAATTATGGGTAATTTTATCAAATGTTGGCTCAAAGGAATTTTTACAAAATCTGTAAGGGCATAATGGTCGATCATTTACCGGTCTAGATGCAGCTATGTGGTCGAGTGGTATGACACTCGCTTTCGGATCGGAAAGTCCTCGGCGCATGGTTGAGTCCTTGGAGAAGGCTCTTTACTCACAGTCGCTCACCATACGCAGGTGTAAAATGAGTACCTAACCGTTAACAGTGTTGTCTCTGTCCGAAAAAATTGTAATATCGCCTAACAGGCGTCATGTCCCGTCCTAAATGTTAAATGTTGCTGTTGGCCAGCGACCCCTTGTAAAGCGCTTTGAGCAAATTTAGTGGATATTGCGCTATATAAAAAGCTCAATTTAACCTCAATTTAGGTGAAATGGTAGATATGTTGTCACATTCATTTGCGCGCTCCTACATATTCTATTACCGGATCGGTTGTGATCGTTCATGGCTTATAAGATTTCTCTCGATCAATGTTTACTGCCACAATAGGGAATGAGATTAGCGGAAGAGAAGCGTCCCGCCCTTGATTGCCTAGGACTTCATATATAGATGTCACTGGACGGCACCCATAGTCGGTGACGTCACCGGCGGAAAAGTTATTAGAGAGAGAACGCCATGTTGGTTGTGCGCATGCGTCTCTACTCGTCCTCGCTTCCGCGCACAACCAACATGACGTTCTCCCTCTAATAACTTTTCCGCCGGTGACGTCACAGACTATGGGTGACGTCCAATCAAGGGACGCTACTCTTCCGCTAATCTCATTCCCTATAGATAGTATGCAGATGACGTCACTCAGGCCTTTGTTATTGTTTTTGCCATCCGCGTTTGTGAGTTGTTCTCACTAAACTGTATTAACCAGACTATAAAAGTTCATGGTTACATAGAGTTTGTGTGTTGGTCCGATATACTTCCGGATGGCAATGTTGTGAACTCCTTGGCCAAGCGCATTCTATCTATATAGTATAATAATTATAAGTGACTGTTCAAATGACCTATAATATTTACTCGTAAATATTGCGGTACGGTCTTTGCTTCGTACCCGAAAAGTACCGAGTTCAATGACCCGCCGCTTCGCTGTGTGACCTTGAGCAAGTCACCTCGCCCTAGCTCAATTTGCGGCGCTGCATTGCGGCTGACGCCTGGGTTATTCCAGTCTTCCCTTGGAATAGACCCTAGAGACAAATTTCCCCTATGGGAGGAATAAAGGGATTTAAAAAAAAAAAGAAGAAGAAAAAGAAGAAGACGAAGAAGAAGAAGAAGAAGAAGAAGAAGAAGAAGAAGAAGAAGAAGAAGAAGAAGAAGAAGAAGAAGAAGAAGAAGAAGAAGGGGAGGAGGAGGACGAGAAGAAGAAGAAGAAGAGGAGGAGGAGGAGGAGGAGGAGGAGGAGGAGAAGAAGAAGAAGAAGAAGAAGAAGAAGAAGAAGAAGAAGAAGAAGAAGAAGAAGAAGAAAGAAGAAGAAGAAGAAGAAGAAGAAGAAGAAGAAGAAGAAGAAAAAGAAGAAGAAGAAGAAGAAGAGGGGGAGGAGGAGGAGGAGAAGAAGAAGAAGAAGAAGAAGAAGAGGAGGAGGAGGAGGAGGAGGAGGAGGAGGAGGAGGAGGAGGAGGAGGAGAAGAAGAAGAAGAAGAAGAAGAAGAAGAAGAAGAAGAAGAAGAAGAAGAAGAAGAAGAAGAAGAAGAAGAAGAAGAAGATGAAGAAGAAGAAGATGAAGAAGAAGAAATTAAATAATTGAGGCATCCCTAAACTCGAAATGTCGATGTGCATTTGTTGAGTTCTTTATTTTATGGGTTTTTTTTTTTTAATTAAACTTGTCTATGTTTGGTTTGTTGTCTGTGGTTGCCATGTCAACAGAGACGGTCATGCATTGTCAACGATTGCTGATATGTGGACACACACTCGTTACGATGAAATCCTGTCCCTCTACCACAACACACAACAAAAACAACACACATACACATTGTATTAGCATCGTCTTGTTATTGACAATAATAATAATAATATCATTATTGTCTCGTTATTGTGAAATCCATGCAGTCATATTGGCTTTTCTTTTGTTGACGGATCGTGTTTGAGTTTCAGTATGAAAGGACAAATATATGAGTTCTTCTTCTTCTTCTTCTTCTTCTTCTTCTTCTTCTTCTTCTTCTTCTTCTTCTTCTTCTTCTTCTCTCTCTCTATCCCCCTCTCTCTCCGCTCTCTCTCTCCCACCCTCTCTCTCTCTCTCTCTCTCTCTCTCTCTCTCTCTCTCTCTCTCTCTCTCTCTCTCTCTCTCTCTCTCTCTGTTTTGTCGGGCACTGTTTTATACACACTTTTTCAGAGCTTTCCTTAAAATTAGACCTGTCACGTTTTCTCTTTCCATCTGGTTCAATGCTCCTCTTTGAACGCAAGTGCCCTATATCAACCCCAAGTCCAACCCCTTTAAGACTTCTTTCCTTGATAACATATTTCAGACATCTCTTCAACACCAAGTCGTATCACGGCTGCTTCATTTCTAATCCTTATCCGAATAGATAGTATGCGCTTGGCTAAGAAACTCACAACATTGCCATCCGGAAGTATAATGTACCAACACACAAAATTATATGTTACCTTAAAAGTTTATAGTCTGGTTAATACAGTTTAGTGAGAATTATTCGTAAACGCGGATGGCAAAAACCAAAACCTGAGTGACGTCAACTTCATACTATGTATACGATATTTAAAATTCGGCTAATGCACTTCGGATGGAATGCGCATAGTGCACACCGGTTTGTACTTAGTTGCCATAGCCTCATTGTTATATTATTATCTAGTGGAAATACTCTCAAACCAACACACATTTTTGTCCTTTACAACGATGTTAAATTAAATCAAGTCGAAAATTAGTGTTTGGTTTTATGAGACCTGATTTGCATGTATGTACATACATGTCATACATATACGTATATCTCTGGGAGGCCTTCCGAAAGCTCCTCGCGCTGGCATTTCTTTCAGTTTGTATTTTCATCGTGGATCTTTTGTCATGCGTTTATTTATTCAATTTGTCAATAATATATAATAGCATTTTAAAAACTCTCGAACAAACCTTGATAGATTTGTAAAAGTTTAAAATTTATTAATTTGACCATTGTTTTGATTCCCGGCCGCCATTTTGATTTGTGAAGTATTGAAAGGTAGTGCAAAGAAGTCTAAGGTTGTTTTGTTTTTGTTTTTTCTATTAGGGTTAGTTAAAAGTCTCAGTGAAGGTGCTAGGGTGTTTGTTTTTCCTATTAGGGTTAGTTAAACGTATTGGGTATTATTTTTATTAGGGTTAGTTGATGGAATATTTGGGTTGTTTCTCTAAGCACGAGGAGCTTTCGGAAAGCCTCCCTGTTTGTTTGTTTGTTTTTTTTTAATTTTTTTAATTTATTTATTTATTTATTTTTTTGTTTTTTTAAAAAGTAAGTCTGTGTATGTCAAAATTCACAACAAAAACCGGGACGATTGTTGCGATATAAATAAATGTTTTCAATTTTAATTTCGGTGTCTAGATCAGATAGTGTGATTATTTTATGAATGTCACTTATCCAAATGCAGCATTTTGCTATATCTAGTTTCCAATCGGAATTAACTTTATCTTTTTAATTACTTGCACTTCCGTAAATTTTTTATTTTATTTTCAAAATATGTTAATGAGTTGGTGAATTTTAAATTGTTCCTCGTTCTTTTGTCACAATTTTATTTCTTTGAATCTCAGGCCGGCTTATTCAGAATAGAAATATAATTTAATTCGTCAGTGCTCTGTTGCTGGTGATGTGTTATGGGTAACTGTGTAATGTTGTAATTCAAATGGAGGTCAAATATAGATAGTATGCGCTTGGCTAAGAAGCTCACAACATTGCCATCCAGAAGTATAACGGACCAACACACAAAAATAAGTGTGACCTTGAACGTTTATAGATGTTTGGTTAATACAGTTTAGTGATAATGACGTCACTCAGGTCTTTATTATTATTATTTTTATTTTATTTTATTTTTTGCCATCCGCGTTTATGGGAAATGCTTACTAAACTGGTTCCAGTCAAATTGGAATATTCTTCAACAGTCGTAACGTCACTTCCTTCCTAATGCATGGTAACTTAGTAACACTGGCTCTAAACTATCGGAACAATGGCGGACGCCCTTATGAAATATTTCTCCGAGAGCATAAAAGCGTACCCAGAGGAAACAAAACCCATTATAAATCTGATCATGTTTTGACTTTTACACATTCTGATCAGAAGACATATGAAAAGTTCTTGCCAGCATGAAAAATAAAAAAGTACCTATTTTCTTTGTTTAGAACCACGATGGCCGCCGTTGCTGGGCGACGTGACATCAGACTAAAGAATCAAATTGTTAAGCCATTCTTTTGGAGGACTGGATACATACCTTGCATAAATTGATCTTCTGGTTTCAGAGTGATTTCTTGTCTATATATATAGAACTTAGTTGACGTCACTCAGGTCTTTGTTATTGTTTTGTACCATCCACGTTTATGAGTTATTCTCACTAAACTGTATAGATAGTATGCGCTTGGCTAAGAAGCTCATAACATTGCCATCCGGAAGTATAACGGACCAACACACAAAACTGTGTGTATCCATGAACGCTTATAATCGGGTTAATACAGTTCAGTGAGCATTACTCATAAACACGGATGGCAAAAAAACAATAACAAATACATGAGTGACGTCATCTTCGAACTATCTATTAAGCAGACTGTAAACGTTTAAGGTTACACATAGTTTTGTGTGTTGGTCCATTATATTTCCGGATGGCAATGTTGTGAGCTTCTTAGCCAAGCGCATACTATCTGTATATGCTGGTCGTCTTAAAGGCAATCCATTCTCACTGTCCTAAGAATCTAACTATACATCCTGCTATTAAAACAGTTATGCCACCTTGTGATTCAATATTTTGAAAAATAACAGATACAATTTTAGATATTCAAACCTCCTTGATATTCCAAGGGTCAGAACAACGTCTTATGGCAAAAGATCTTTCAGATATTCTGCTGCTGTGCTTTGGAATGAACTTCCCGAGCACATCAGGAAAATTTCAAATTTTAATGTTTTCAAAAATCATATCCTCTCATGGAATGGCCAGCCATGCAAATGTAATATTTGTAATTAATCTAACCGTACACACACACACACACACACACACACACACATATATATATATATATATATATATATATATATATATATATATATATATATATATATAATATCATGTTACTTTTCTTTGTGTGTCATGATTGGAATCTTGATGAGGGAATGTTTTTATGGGAAAAATGTATTACTATGTATTTTTTATGTACTATGTGTTATAACCTATGTCGGTCAAAGGCTTCTATTAGCCTGACTACATTATCTATGAAACATTTTTAAAATGCCGACAATAAATAAATATTTGAATTGAATTGAATTGAATTGAATATGTAACCTATCAAGGGGGCAGCGTGGCTCAGCGGTACGGTCTTTGCTTCGTACCCGAAAGGTACGGAGTTCGATCACCCGCCGCTGCGCTGTGTGGCCTTGAACAAGTCACCTCGCCCTAGCTCAATTTGCGGAACCTTGGAATAGACCCTAGAGATAAATTTCCCCTAATGGATGAATAAAGGGATGTTTTTAAAAAATCATTATTTATCCTCCGAAAGATTGTTTCATATACACTTCCAAATAATTTGGAACCGGAAGAATAAAAGGTGTGACGTCATGACTTCTCTGCCCTATTGCAACGATTATCAAACACTTCGATCCTAGGACAATCTGGTTAATTGTCACGATATGATGAAGATGATGATGGTGACGATGACTATGATGATGAATATGATGATGATGGAAAAAATAATAGTTTTCAAAAATCCTTTATGCTTCATCTTGCTCGGTGCAGAAACGAATGTGTCTTTGTGACACTGATCACTGACCAGTTTGGCCACTGTTATTCGGGTCAATGCCGTAATGATATCTGATGGTCGAGGGGAAACAACTCCAAGAATTAAGCTTGAATGTTTTATTTTCTTATAGTTATTTCCCGTGTGACAATAGAACACTGGGGAGATTGTAGTTGTGGTGTAGTTTCGTTTTCGTTTTCAAGTTTCAAGGAGACCTATCTATCTACCTCAAACTCTCACTCTTGTCAGGGTATCGTTTAAAACAGAAACAAACTTATTTGTTTGCTGACTTGGACGAGTTATAAAATATATTTTGAAACGTATGTTGTAAGTTGCCATCTAATTTTCTCGGTTGTCGTCTAGTTATTCCCAGTTCCGAGGGTTGTGCTTATTCATATTCCCACCAACTCCAACCGGTGTCTTTGTCTGTCTGTAGCGTTGCCGTTGTGCTGCGGATTAAAAAAAATAAATTCCCTTTATTCATCCCATAGGGGAAATTTGTCTCTAGGGTTTATTCCAAGGGAAGACTGGAATAATGACTATTCCCAACATTTGTTGGCGGAGATAGTACAATTGCCTATTCATATTCCCAACTGGTGTTGGCAGTGCAGTTGGTAAAATATAAGAAGAGACACAGGGCCGAAAATTGTACCCGAGGTTCCAAGGTGACAGTGACACTGACAGGGCTGATTTTCAAATGGCTCAAAAATATGTACAATTAACCGTGATTGCTAGAACTCGGTATTCTGGCTGTAGGACTAGGACTCCATAGCTGAGATGGGTCCAGACGGCCGGTGATATTAATAATTTAATATCACTTAAGTCTAAGTACTGCGTACTGCTCAATGAAACCTATATCATTATAAAGTGCTTTTCAACACGATTCTAATGATACCAAATTTTTTGAAAATCAGATGGCAGAAGTAAAGTTATCTTAGTTTAAAGGTTGAACAACGCCCTTCTATTTGCATTTGTTATTAACTGACAGGGCTTTGTGACCTGAAACTGTTTCATTTCCGGTAGAAACCAACATTTGGATTTCAAAACTGGCCTAAAATGGCCGCTAGGATTTGAGTAATGACTTTGCCCTGAATTTAATTTTATTAAAAAGTTAAGATGTAAAATCACCTGCGATCACTGGAATTTTGATTTACAAATTTCTAATTTTTTAATTATCCAAAGTTAAATTATACCTTATTTTATCCACGATAAGAAAATATACTAAATTGGCATTGATTTAAACATAAAAATACCAAGTGACAGGGTAATTCCTCCTTAAGAAAATAAGACATATCGTTAAAATCCATTCATAAACAAAAAAATCTCTGGAACATTTTTCTGGGATCTAACGCTCAAAAGTCCAAAGAATCGGGGTCAAAATCTAGGCCATTCTGTCATTCATCAGCTCACTGACAGAGTGCCAAATGGACGTTTACCAAAGTACCTAATATCACGGAATTACTAAGTTAAAAAGATGAGACATAAAAATATAGCTTATCTTTGTAATAGTTGTAGTTAAGAATAGAAAAGGGGGTAGAAATGAAAGAGACTGAAGACCGAGAGCCTTGGGCTTTATATGGCCCGGTAAGCTCGGGGTGAGGCAGAACGGAAGTAAGGATGACCATCATAGACTAGTGTCCTATCCAAAGGGTAATCAAGCAATTGCTATTGTCCGTTTCATGCTATAGAAACCAGGATAAACTCTGGCTCCTTAGGCCTATTGGCTCTCTACTTTTTTTTTTTTCATGGGCATTGGATTTCAAATTTTAGCTTCTCTCAAGAGCGTGCTAGAATCCAACGAGTCTTATAGTAAAGATAATCTTTCTCTAATGAATGAGAGTAATCAAACCCCCGATTTATTACCTGGACAGACTAAAATTATGCATTGCTATCCTTCCAATCATATAGACTTTAAAAGCACCAACCCACAGCTACCAATCTTTAATATGCATGTTTTATTATCTTTTTATTTTCAGGAACACCCATAATTCATGGCTCGACATTTATTGAAACACTTTTTGCCTACACTCCATACTGGAGCTACAACACACATGACAGAAATCATTTCGTTTGCTGCAAACAGTCACTCAATATCCTTTTGTATTTACCGGTATTGGAGCAGTCTACATCAGAAAGCTACATTTAAAGACAGTTTTCAAGTTAAGGGCTCTTTGATGACCAGCCCATCAATGTTAAACGATCGTCTAAATGACAGGTTTATATCACATAGCCATTGTTGCCAGGACTCAAAAACAAATATGGTAGGCGGTTCAAGAGTTCCAAATTATGCCGGAAATAAAAACTTGAAACAAAGAAATAAGAAAATTTCCCCAAAATCTTCCCGAAAGGAATTCACCATCAAAGAAAAGATCGGAGATCACGATATGTCCATCAAATTGACAAAAATGCAGAGTCTGTTGGAAAAAGGAAAGACCATTGAGATTTTCATCAGGCATAGCGAACCAGAGAGTTCAAAGCAGGTAGGCTGTTAAATGAATGTCACCGTTGCTAGTGTAAATAATAACAATAATCAAGGTTGCCAGTTTTCCGTATATTTATAGAATTCAGTATGTTATAAACCCTCATTATATTTTCCAATCACCTGCCAATAGGAAAAAAGTAAGTACATCATGTCTTTTTACTGGAATTCAGCACTCAGTCAATGTGTTTGCATAAAAGTTCTGTATATTAAAATTTTTGCCTCTTGAATTGGCATCCCTGAATAACGATAACGAGATTTTGGTAATAATATTGAAATACTAATGATAATACAGAATTCCATCAGAGCCATTAGGCCCATGGAGCTGGAGTTTATCCCAGTTTCTATAGCGTGAAATGACAATAGAGCAATTTTTGCTATTTGTTACCCTTTTGACTAGGACGCTAGTCTATTGCAAAGTAATTTCTGCCAGATTTAACTGACCCAGCTACCCAGTGACTTCTGGGTTGACCGGGGGGGGGGGGGGGGTCAATTGGTCCCTTTGTGTGTAAAGTGAGCGCTCTACCATGAAACATAATTTTTACTATATATAAATTAACCCTTATATCAACACACTGAAATAGCCTCCTTTTATAAGCAGGCTCAATTTTCTTACAAGATTTTTCAAACTGTAGATAAAGAAAATAAAACAGTAAATGGTATGAAGAATTAATCAAAATGCTCCAAGAATGCGTTATTCACACCTTTCAATTCTGTTACTTCTTTTGCATATAACAAACACATTCTACTGTTTAACACTGCTGTGATGAAGTGGACAAAGATAGCCCATCCTAAAAATTTACTGTAATGACATTATCAGGTTTGGTAAGACTTTGAATCAAGCTATAGGTGGGTCAAGGTTGTAACGCAGCTATGTGTTCTGATCAGGAAGGAATTTGGTGTTATGATGTTGATGCAAGATGCCAGGTTAATATAGAAGATGAGGAGGAGGATAGCAAAGAAACAGATTCCAACTTATAGAAGCAATCAAACCATTAGACTTTATTTTCATCTCAATTGGGCGAGAACAGAGACAGAACCATTTCACATGATTTCAAGATTGCATAAATTATGAGTTTATCCAGACAATCATCATTAGACATGTATAAAGAAAACCTACTTAACTTGTCGCACAGCGCTACATGAAAGAAATTGGTAGTCTAACCCCTCCCATCAACATCATCATTACACTGTGATCATCATCACGGCTATGTGGTCTAGTGGTATGACACTTGCTTTCGGATCGGAAGGTCCTGGGTTCGAGCCTCGCACTCGTGCATATTTGAGTCCTTGGAAAAGGCTCTTTACTCACATTCTCACCGTACTCAGGTGTAAAATGAGTACCTGGCCGTTAACCGTTTTTTCTTTGTCAAACAAATTTGTAATATCGCCTAACAAGTGTCATGTCCCGTCCTGCATGTTAAATATTGTTGTTGACCAGGACCCATTGTAAAACTTTTTAAGCACATTTAGTGGATATTGTGCTATATAAAGCTCAATTTAAAAAAAAAAATTGTATTTATCACCATAGATTCTCCCTTTCCAATACTTTCAGGGAACCAACGCCCCCTTGACCAGAATCCAGAAGCTACTCCAAGACAATTTGCAGGGTGTTACGAAAATAAGACTGGACTTTTCCAACAAGGTCACCACCAAACTGACCATTGTGCCAGCTGACAATGAAGACGGGGAGATAAAGTCTGATGCTGAGGTCAAGACAGGAATGTTATGATGGCATGGGTTGGGATATGGTGGGGTTGTAGTTGTAGGACATTGAGTAATAAATATTTGTGTATGATACATAAAAACAAACAAATTAAACCACTTAAAAGCAATAAGTGCATACAATGCGTAATTTTGTTGAGCAAAACAACATCAAGTTCTGGTAAATATTAGAAAGACTTTTCTTCAAATTTTTTTATTTATAAAACAAATCTGATTCAGAAAAAATGTCGTCATAATTGTGACAATTAACAATTTTCCTACAGTTGGTAAGGAGAGGGTTACTTGGAGGGAAAGGGGTTTGTTTAGCTGTAAAAACTTAAAATAAAATATTATTTTCCTGATTATTTTGTCATAAGATTCAGTTTTTGTGTGTGTCAGACTGACCCTGGCTTAGGTACGAGAGTGAGGCTGGGTGGGGCTCATGATTTATCAGAAATTGTTTTATTATTATTATTTATAATTTTGTGCGGCTATGTGGTCTAGTAGTATGACCCTCGCTTTCGGATCAGAAGGTTCTGGATTAGAGTCTCGCTCAGCGCATAGTTGAGTCCTTTGAAAAGGCTGTTTATTCACATTCTCTCACTGTACTCAGGTGTAAAGTGAGTACCTGGCTGTCAACAGCATTGTCTCTGTCAAAAAGTAATTTAATATCGCCTTACAGGCGTCATGTCTCGCTCTACGCTATGTGTTGCTGTTGGTCACGGACCCTTTGTAAAGCGCTTTGAGCACATTAAGTGGATATTGCTCTGTATAAAAGCTGGACTTTTAAAAAAATGAAATGTGAAAGTATAAAGTTGAAATTGTCTTGTGTCATATTGTAATTTGTAAGTTCACAAATTATGTTCTTACTCTACTTAGGCCCTTTGAAATCAAAGTCAAAGGCCTTCTCCAACTGTCTCCAGTTGTAGTCAAGTCTTTTTTTGTGTGTGTGTGTGTCCCTCCATATCTTTCCCTCTGCTTTTGTATGGTCTGCATCTAAAAAAAAAATATAGCGCAATATCCACTAAACGTGCTCAAAGCACTTTACAAGGGGTCCCTGGCCAACAGCAACACATAACATGTAAGACGAGACATGACGCCTGTCAGGCGATATTACAAATTTTTGGGACAGAGACAACGCTGTTAACGGCCAGGTACTCATATTACACCTGGGTATGGTGAGAGAATGTGAGTAAAGAGCCTTCTCCAAGGACTCAACTCTGCGCTGAGTGAGGCTCGAACCCAGGACCTTCCGATCCGAAAGCGAGTGTCATACCACTAGACCACATAGCCGCACATCTATTTATTTCATTTTTTTCCTATAGGGGTTGATGGAGAAGCCTGTCTGGTGATGTATGAAATGAATGTCATTTGTTTTCAATGGGTATGTCCAACACAACCCACTCCAACAACACTAAAGATTTTTTTTTTTCTATTTGAAGCTGGGCTATTCAATTTTCATTAGACGTTTAGGTTTCCTGTAAAAATTTAATTGCACAGATTTTATTAAAATGTTTGTGAGAGAAGTCGTGTAATATCCAAATGTCATTAAAATAGTAC
Organism: Berghia stephanieae; assembly: GCF_034508935.2. Lineage (NCBI taxonomy): Eukaryota > Metazoa > Mollusca > Gastropoda > Nudibranchia > Aeolidiidae > Berghia > Berghia stephanieae. The sequence continues at coordinate 10,986,148 of NC_088363.1, read as the reverse complement.
TTTAGATATAAAGCCATTGTGTAACATGGAACCAGAATTTATCCCTGTTTCTATAGTGTGAAATGGACAATCACAATTGCTTGCTACCCTGCCATTAAATCTCTAGCCTATCAAAAAGTACTTTCCACCAGATCCAATCACTGTTGAGTGGACAAGGGTCAGAAACGAATCTATCTTGGCTTCACACAGGATCTGATCTGTCCCTTTGTGCGTAAAGCCAGTGCTCTACCAATTGTTATCAGGACCCCCTCAAATGTCATGTAGTGTTATGTTGGGAGAAATATCAATGGAACGGATATCATTATTGTTCCTTTTTTTCTATATATATTATAATATATAATTTACAATGCTTTATGAATAAATATCAAATTTTAATACGGCTCTATCCACTCGATTAACCCAGTTGGCTGTTGTCCGTTTCTCTCTCTCTCATGTGTGTGTGTGTGTGTGCATATTTTAAAATGAATAAACTTCAAATCAATGCTTTACTGTGTGGTTTTTAGCCACCACTAATTGACAAATTATTTTAATTATTGCAGCCACACCATTGACTTAGTGGGCTGTTGTTATATTATATGTCTGTCTCTTTGTGAGTGTGTTAACAAGTGGCTTTAGCATTACTTCTATTCAGTGTAGTTGTCGTAGAAGTAGTAGTACATATTTGTTGTTGTTGTGTAGTAGTAGTATGTATTAGTAGTAGTCCTTCAGTGCTATTGGGCCCTTAGAGCCGGAGTTTATCCTGGTTTCAAAACCGTGAATCAGACAATGGCAATTTATTGCTGCCCTTTGGATAGGCCGCTAGTCTATCGCAAAATACTTTCCACCAGATTTAGCAGACCAAACGACTCAATCACTCGGTCCAATTGCTTGTGAAGCAAGTTCTCTAGTACTAGTAGCAGTTGTAATCTGAACCCAGAACCTTCCAATCCGAAAGCAAGTGTCATACCACTAGAACACATAGCCGCACCGATAGATTTCACTTGGTAGTAAATTAGGTGTATATTATTATACAGTCAGTAAATATAATTCTTTGGATATTGATTGGATGAACCCAATGTTCCCTACTATCATCATGTGTGGCCCGATGGCCCAGAGGTACAGTTTCTCGTCTTGTAACAAAAGTCAAGCAATGTGAAGTGCGATCAGTGTCTGGATTGGACACAGTGGTCTTAGAAAATTCAGGTCCTGATGTCTTGGGTAAGAATAAGCTTTACACACATTACCACCACTTGACTAGGGTGGATATGAGTAACATTAACAGGCTATAGGCAGTGGTGGGTATTGTAAGAGTGTAAGTACAAAAAGTCTCACAGGTGACTGGTACTGTATGTAATGAAAATATGGTTCCATAATGTCAACTGGGGAATAACATTCACATTGAGTATGGTAAATCTGTGGAAATGCGATATAAAAATTTACTTATTTATTTTAACACCGAAAAGATCTTTGCCGTGAACAACAGTTCTAAAACCAGTCTAATGAATGCAATTTGCACCCATCTTGAACAGTGTCAAAAGTGATATTGATTATTTAGCAAGACACCATGAACCATTCTCTGCCCAAGTTAATAGTTTGATAGTGAGCCTGCAAGTGCAGCTCGACATTTGGACTGACATGGCAGTTTTTTGCATTGCTTGCGGCCACAAAAAATGGCGATGCAAATTCTGCAACTTTTTTTAAATTTTGCAAATTTTCTAGATTTTGCAAAGGAAAAATAGAAGACGAATTTTTTTCCAATTTGATAGCTCATGTCAAACGTGAAAGATAATTAATCAAGAGTAGTTTCATTTTTTACTATCTCTCATTTTCTGGTGGTGATATGACCTTACATTTGTTACAAGTGCAGTGAAACCTTTAATAACAAATACTTTTCTCTTTCATGAACTAATTATGGGTTTTTAGGAAAATTAATCGCACATTTTTGAATTTTTTGGGAAAATTTTGTTTTTAGCTTGCAAAATTTGGGAATTTTTTTTCAAAACACTGCCATGTCAGGGTAATGTTTTTAAGGGTTTTACGGCGCTAGCAACACATAAGGTCATATCAGCGCCAGTAAAATGGAAGAAAACGTGATAGTTATAAATTCTAGAATTACAATAAAGCATATAAGGAAAGGTAAGAAGACAAAGGGGAATTGGTTCATCAAATAGGAAACAGATGTCCATTCCAAGAGCACACTATCAAAGTACTTAGTTTGAGATCACCTAAAGTCTCATCCAGACACAAGCACAGATCCCACTAAGAGGAACACACTCAAATGTTTACAAATCATATGTAAAAATGAAAAGAGGAACAGTACACAACAGAGAGATGATTTACAAGGGAAAAAATATCATCTCCCAAAAATGTAACTATACATTCGACTGTTTCCCTCTCAGTCAAGGACTCCGACCAAAGTCAGGACAAAACCAAGCAATCTCATTCCCAGACAAAGACAGAAAGCAATTGGAAAACAGATAAGAGGGGATAGAAGACACAGAAAGTACCTCCCTGCCCACTATGGGAGTTTGTTGGAAGTGGTCGTGGGACAATTATGTGGAACGGTTGCAATAATGGTGGTTGTGATAATGATGACAAGAACGACGTGGAAAGGAAAAATATATACGGGAGATGGGGGTAGCAAGACCGACATTGACATCACCCACTACGGGGGGACAAGAGACCACACATGAATCGACAAAGCTGTTAACCGCCATGTAGGATTTTACTGCAGAGTTGAGTATGTATGGTGTCAGAATGTGAGTAAAGTAGCCTTTTTGAAGGACTCAAACCAGTAATCTACAGATCCAAAGGCGAGGCTCAAACCATTAGACCACAAAGTCTAGAGATTATTTTTTCTTTTCAAATCTGCCCACAACTTCCCCCACCAAAATGCAACCCAGTCGATTCAATAAAAAATTTCTACAACTTTCTAACTTCCCTGCACCTAGGCCCATCCCATCAAGGGTGAAACACTGGTTTTGATTTTTTTTAAAAAGATGCAGAAAATAATAAAATAAGATGTACAGACAGTAGGGAAAAATAAATATCCCCCACAGAAAAACGTTAATTTTCGATAAAGTGGCTTCATTTTCTTAAAAAGACGAATAAGCCACTTTTTGTTTTTAATGTCTTTACGGCACTTGCAACACATTAAGGTCATATCAGCGCCAGTAAAAAGGAAGAAAATGGGATAGTAAAAAGTTCTAGAATTACAATTAAAGCACAAAAGAAAAGGTGAGACAAAGGGGAATTGGTTCAAATAGGGAACGGATGTAGATTCCAAGACCACACCGTCAAAGTACTTTGAGATCACCTAAAAGTCTCATCCAGACACAAGCACAGGTCGCAACGAAGAGGAATAGACTCAAATGTTTACAAATCATATAATATAATAAGTAAACTAAACATAATACAATGCAAAACAGAGAGATGATTTACAAGGAAAAAAATATCATCTCCCAAAACTATAACTGTACATTCGACTGTTTCCCTCCAAGCAAAGGAACTCCGGCCAGGTCAGGACAAAACCAAGTAATTTCATTCCAAGACGACAGGAAACAATTGGAAAACGGGTATGGGGGGATAGAAGACAGCATGTACCTCCCTGCCCACTATGGGAGGTCAGGATCCCCACCCAGAATAAGCCACTTGAAATAGCAAAAGGAAGCAGAATGAAAGAGACCAGAGATCTCCCTTGCCCACCATGGAAGGTCAGTTCCAAGTCCCCTCCCCCCAATTTAGCAGTGGTCAATTCATGATTTGGTTATGATGAACAATAATAAAAAAGAACCACACAAAATCGGAGGTCATCAATCATGAATATTTATTATCTGCATGAAGCACTTTCCCACACTTCAGTTTATTGGCTTGATACAGACTTGTTTCAATTATAATCAAGGTATAACATATAGGATTAGATTACATCACATAACGATAGACTTCAGTCACAAATAGAAAAAATGTTTGTAAAAATTAAATGTTAATCCTATGATTGAAAAGAATCGCCTATCAGTATCAGTAACTCTTTTATCTTTTGTTTAATAGGTTTCAACAATACAGGAAAAATAACACTCATCACATTTATGGTCACAGCATAGAATTAGAAATTTAAAAAAAGCTTTTAAGTATCACAAACAAACCAAGCAACACCACTAACACTTGCCCAGACTTAAATTATATTTACATTCTATCTAGCCTGTGGCGTGCCCAAAATTCTACAACAATAATACCTCGTGCACACAGTTTTTTTTTACTTTGAAGGCGATACAAGATTAAAGATTTAGCCTATCTATGGTCATGATGAAGAAAATAAAATTATCACAAAGGCTCTACAGTTTAAAGACCAAACTGGGTTCCAAGAGCAATATATATTTGTCTAGACCCCTTTATATAGTTTGAGACGAAGCTGAAGATATGTCCAGATAAACAAAATGTTTATGAACTTTTGACAAAGTTAACTTTCAGTAAACGAAAATAAAAATATTCATAAATCCAACCCCTTTTGACAGAGGAAATAAGTTCAAATGAGATCAAAAATAACTCCAGGAGCAATATATCCTTTTACCAAGAATGCAATGTACCTATAGATCCCACATTATCAAAGGATATTAGAAAAAAAAAAGATACACCCAAATGGTTACGAAAGGAATATAATATATACCAAAAAACTTCATAATTACAAAATATACAAACATTAAAATAAATTCCCTTACTTCATTCTTAGGGAATGTTCTTAGGCCCAAATCTTAAGAAAAAGATTCCAGCATTATACACACTCAGAGGAATCAGGGCTACGTTTTTTGATACACACTAGTCAAACAACCTCAACCTTTGAAGGTTTTTCAGATTTTCCCCAATTTTCTGCAATTTCTCATCATATTTTACCCAAATTCATATTTTAACATGTGCAACCGTCCAAAATTTCAAATTTAGCATTGACAGAGAATATCAAGCCAGTGGAGGAAGAAAATCTTGCAATTCCCTGTCTGACTTTCAGATTCTCATCTAGGTGGAATAGATATTTAATGACCTTCAATTATTCCACTTTTATCCTTTTTTAACTTGTGACAAACTCTGCTTTAATCATTTTTAGTAATACACCATATCATTTTTGGACTTCAAATTGTATAAAAATATGAGATAATCGTACTGGTTGGCCTGCGTGCTAAAGAATTAAATAGATCTAGATGGCAACAGTTCCTCGGAGTGGAAGCAAAATGCCTTATTCTGTCTACCATCCTGTCCCTAATAAAATAAGGGGAAAAAATATCTGGATCTCTCACAAAAAAGATGAACCTATCAGACTATTTCCCTCTCAGCAGATGTTTGAACACCAAGTAGAAGCCAAGTTAGACCAAATTGTCTCTTTAAAAACAAAGCAAGTCCATGAAGACTGATGAAGAATCACCAAAAGCAGGTGGCCAACATCCCTGACCTAAAAGGAAACCACTACTGCACCACGGAATTTAATATTTTAATTATCAAAAATTATCTAATTTTTCGTAAGAAAGACATACACATTATTGCAAGTTAGCCACATTTGGCTTCTTTTTATGCTGTTTAACTCAACGATAAAGCAATTTTGAGAGGAGCGTGAGATTTTGTTGAAACAAACTGCACTCCAAACACATTTGTTAATAAAAGCATTGTGGTATCTAATTAATCAGAGCTGATGGTGACAAAAAGTTGAACGATTGCCTTTTAACCCCATTTAACTGCATTCACCCCCTCCCCCTCCCCAACTGAGAAGAAAAGTTAACATTGTTACTCTGGCTAACCTTTGAACTTTGAAGAGTGGGAAACTGCACCTATATGTTCCAGCACACATCAACTTTATCACTATCAATAAATTGATTGGGGGAGGAAATGTCATTTTTAAAGGAAAGGAAATTCTTCCTTTGACTCCAAAATCTGGGATTCGAGAAAACAATGAGCATGTCATGCAATCTCAACCATGACAGTCACGTCAAACGTAATCAAGAACACAATTGGTAATAAATGCATTGTGGTATCTGTAATTATTGGATATCCCAATAATCAGCAATTACCGTCAAATACGGTATAAATATCAAAAAGATTCAAATTATTACGTATTAATATCAGCAATTGAACAAAGAAAAAAATAAAAAATAAAAAAAAATATTGAGGGATGCAAATTGTTGAAGTCAAAAGCTCACGATCCACACATCATGCAGTCCTCCTTGTTGGCCAATGAACACGATAAAGCAGCCATGTTTTTGTTTATTTCATTTTCTTTGTCTTCGTCTGTCATTTCCACAGCCTCTTCATTCTGGGTTGGGGAAGAAGTGGCGGATTTCTTGGTGGGTGTGGCTTGTTTGACAGGGGCGTTCTCTTTGTTGGATTCTGACAGTCTTGTCTTGTCTACAGTGAATTGAATGGCTTGAGCAGCTGGCTTGGTTCGCAGATAATACATGCCAGTCTTCAAACCCTAGATGAAACGGACACAAAAATATTTTAAAATTTGTGATTTAGAATGCCATATTTATGTATTCTGTGTCCTGCCAGTTAATTTTTAAATAATGTAAACTTAAATTTGAAATTTGGTAATACCACAATAAAGCATATTTCACTCCATTGGCAATTTAGACTTGAAAGAATTATTAAAAATAGTGGTATTGCAAAATATTTGCCAAATTTTTCAAATATCTTGAATTGTGTAAAGAAAAAATATTTCATAGAAGTAATGGCTGAAGGGTGCATATGAGTGAAAATTGGAACGATTCCGCGAAAAGCAGAAGGGTTGGCAGAGATGACTCTCTTGTTGAAAACTTAGATAAGATATACTTATGAAGTAAAATTGAACACCACCTTTTAAAGGTTAAATGGTGGATATACTCAGTGAATAAATAAAATGATCCGCATTCAAACCTCCAAATGCAAATTTGTCTTACCAATTTCCATGCATAGAAATGCATACTGGACAATTTTCCGTAGTTTGGCGCAGCAATGTGGACGTTCAAAGACTGACTCTGATCAATGAAAGCACCTCTGTCAGCAGCCATCTCTAAGACAACCTAGTAAAACCACAACAAAATATCAGAATGACAAATAGAGTAGTAGGAGATTAAAGACAAATATGACGCAATATTTACAAATGTTAAGTTGAAGAGAGGATTGGTAAAAAAAATATTTTTAAAATCATTTTTAAATGAATCGGGCGAAAACTTGAAAATTTGACAATCATAATTTTAATTTTATTTTTTGTAATTTGTAACAAAATTTGCTTTAATATACAAAATTTTACAAAATTGCTCACTGTTGCAACTGTTCAGTTCAGAAAAACTTATCAAGGTCTTTTTTTAAAAGGAGTTTTACAATGCTGATTATAATTGTAATAAGTGCTATTTATTATTACAATGCAAAAAACATGCAACACATAAGTTCCCATATAAGTATAATTTACCTTTTGTTTAATTTCCCACACAGTTTTGTAAAGGGCTTTCAAATCATCAGGAATGCATTTAATGTTTTGGATCGAACCACCATCTGCAATCATCTGGTTCTTCAGATCTTCGTTCCACAAACCCAATTCGGTCAGATCTGATAAAACATGAGAATTGAGAATGATTTGGAGATTGGTCTCAATAAGGTTACATCACAATGAGCACAAATATACATGATTGACCAAACAAATAGTTAAAATTGTTAACATTAATTATAATAAATATAATATTATATTCAATTGCTTTTCCATTTCAGACATTCCCCTTATCATTCAATCAACAAATAACAAACATACTTAACTCATTCCTTTCCACCCATCTCTATGATAATTTGTAAATATCAAACTCATAAAAAAGAAGGGACTTTTTCAAGGTCCAAACTAAAACACAATGAGCATATGATGCAGTAGATACGCGACATAACAAGGTGGGTGGGACTGGAGCATGTCTCCTATTTAGTCTACTGCCCATTGCTTCGCCTTGATCGCCTTGGACAAAAATGGAGTTAATACAACACAAGAGGTTTATTTTGTTTTCCATGATCCAACTCGGGATACTTGGACCAGTGCCAGAAGGTGGTGAACCCATAAAAACAATAATTGTATTCAATTCTCTATTAAATTTCAATATTGTTCAGATCTTTAGCAAATCTTTCAATTATTGTGATAGTGCGCTCAAAGTATTGGCTGTATTGAATTGATTTTAAATAAAGTTACATCTCTCAGTTATGATCTCATAACTTTTGTCACTTCGTTCATCTTCCATAAATTTAAGACAACATAAATCAAATCATTTATTTTTTAAAAATCATAGAAATAGATCAAAAGTTGTCTAGAATTTCAATTCTCCCAAGGAAATAATATTTGGTCAAGGAGTTCAGGTATTCAAATAAATATTTTTTACAAGAAAAACAAGATCTGGTGTGCATGGCAAATGAAATGGTTGTAGTACAGTCATTCAATGATATTCAAGCAGTAGTAGCAATAATAGCAGTATAGTGGCAATTACCGATTCGACCACCATGTGTTATGACCTGCTACTCTTGTGCAACAATTGTTTATCAATAAATCCACACCTCAAAATTGAAAAGGTGCCAAAATATAAATAAAGAAATAAATTTACCTTTCAAAAGATGATGATTGACAATTTGGAATTCTCCAGACAAGACTCGCCTTGTGTAGATGTTGTTTGTATAAGCCTCAATGGATTCATTGTTGCCCAATATTTGAGCAGTCGAGGCTGTGGGCATGGGAGCCAAGAGGAGACTATTGCGGATGCCAAACTTGGCAATGCGTTTACGAAGACCTGCCCAGTCAAGGTTTGTAGTCTAGAGAGAAAAAACAAAAAACAAGAAATCAATTTCCAAGCAAATCATATTTTGGCTTCCGAAAAATACAACCCTATAAACATAAAACCAACATCAGGAAATATCTCCAGCTAATCTTTTCAATTTATGTGATACATTTTTAAACACAGATGCCAACCCCAAAACACAAATTTGAATGAATAACTGAAATATGGGAGATTCAGCATTCTAGGAGAAATTTTTAAGCGTAAACTGAAATTCAAGCAATCAAAGCCATATTCTACTTGTAAAGTGTCAGTCATTATTAAGCTATATTTTTCAAAATGTAAATGACAAATTGTACTAAAGAACTGGAGAGATGAGTTTGTGGATACCAATGTCTAACCATCACTGCCACCACCATCTGGAGATAGTATAGTCTGTTTTATGACAATGTCCGCACACGTATTTTTATATTGCTACAACCTTCAATTAGATTTTAATTAAAATAAACAAGAAGACTGGATTATCGTTGACATGAAGTAAATTTTGTTGTAAAAATAGATCTAGGAATTTACTTTTGAATGATAAATTGTATCGAAAAGTAAGATTTTTTACTGTCTGCGAATACCAATGTCCAACCTCTAAATTTTATATTCTTTAAAAAGGGGGGTTGACATGTTGATGTTTATATTAACATTATCACAAATATGATACGTACAACAAAAAACCTGCATAATTGATTTCCTCAAAAAAAAAAAAAACCGAATTTGAAGAAAGAAACAAATCAGCATCAATCCAAATGCAAGATTTCCATATTTAATTCTAAAAGACTGATCACTTTAAATATCTCAGAACTGCTGCAGTGTAGTTCAGTTTGGTCACATACCTATTTCTGAGTAAATTTAAAAATTCGCTAAAAATTGGGTTAATACTCTGAATGTTGAGGGGGAAAAAATCAAATTTGGCCATTAAAAAGTAATTTTAAAATATCTGCATACAGACTTGCCAAATTGAAAACTTCAAATTTAGTAATTTTAATGTCAATTTTTAGTAATTTGACAAGGAAATTCGTAATTTCTGAAATTGTGTATGAACAACCACAACATTAATATTATTATTATTATCATCATTATGTAGTAGTAGTAGTAGTTGTAGTAGTAGTAGTAGTAGTAGTTCTTCTTATCATTACTATTATTATTATATTTATTATCATTTAAGTATTACTAAGAATTAAAAATTCGTAATTTTCCATAAAATTTCGTATTTGGCCATGAAATTTGTCTAAAATTCGTAAAATCACGAAAAATTCGTAAGATTCGACATACATGTGCATATTATAGAGAAAAAAATCAGTATAGGTAACAGATCTGTATAGACACTGTAATTGATGGGGATAAAAGGAAAAAGCCAATAAAAATATTTAACCAGAAAAGCTTACAGTTTGCACATTCCACATATCATGCTGAAGAATGCCTTTGCTGACAGGGGAACCTTCGTATGTCTCGTAGTGACCCAGTTTCTCTGCCAACTCACAACTGGCATCCAAAGCAGCAAAATAAATAGTCTCAAAAATTTTCTTGTTGAGTTCCTTGGCTTCTGCACTGTCAAACGGATACCTCATGAGAATGAAGGCATCTGCCAAACCTTGAACTCCAATCCCGATGGGTCTGTGACGCATGTTGGAATTTCTTGCCTGCAGATGTAGAAAGACCAAATTTCAACAATGTTTTTGTTTGAAATGTCATAATCACAGAGTGCAAATACATTTGCATGAAAATTAATGATAACACATACAATTAGTTACAATGGCAGTAAAATAGTGTAATTCGTCACTATCCTGACCTTAATTTATGAGTATTCTTCACGACAAAGTTTCCCTATGTCAAAGCTTGACAATAGCAGAGGGCTTAATAGGATGACAAAGGGTCTTCTAAATAGAAAGAGATATAAAACATGCAGAAAATGACAAACAGCATTACCACTTTGATAGGGTGTACAACATATCCGCATAAAACAATATAGTCACTATAAAAAAGGCAAAAACTTGATATATAATGGATACACTATGAGAGAATTTTGAGATCATAGTCATGATGAAATGTAAATCAGTAAACTCTCCTCTCCCAGTGCTTTTATTTTTTCCACATTATCACTGCAATTTTAGTGTATTGTGACGACTGGAAGTGTGTACGATTTCAAAAAAGGTTGACAAACACTGTTCTAGAGCAAGCAGTCCCAAGTCAACAGCTACACTGACCATCTAGGGTGAGACAGGCAACCTGAAAGGCGATATTGCAATGTCTAAATTATATTTTAGGAGGAATAAAAGACAATAGTAAGTGACCTCCCTGGTGCAAAAGAGAAACCAAGAGCCACCATTCAAGATGAGGAATAATTCATAGAATTACCTGGGGGACGGGGTAGTAGTTGATATCAATGATTTTGTTAAGATTCCTCGTAATGACCTTGGTGACATAGATAAGTTTCTCATAGTCAAATGTCTTGTCTGGCTTGACGTACATGTTGAGGGCAATAGATGCAAGATTGCAGACTGCCACCTGGAATAGACAGATATATGATACAGTTGACACCACCTAAACTGACCTCCAAGGGATATAAATAAGACTTATCTAAAGAAAAAGTTGAGGTATATTTTAACAGATCATACTCTCTCCCCCTGTCCTAATTTCTTCAATGATAAAAAAAAATAAATTAAAGAGACCTATCATTGGCTTAAATTTTAAAAGTATAATTTTAGTTATTGATGGTCCCAGTTTGTCTCTTACCAATATGTCCACTTTCTTCTGAAGCACTTTGAGCATGTTTAGTGGATATTGCGCTATATAAATATATTTCGATTTTTATTCCACAAAAGGTAAAAAATCTACCTTACAATACAATGCCTCCATCACTCCACCCCCCATAACATGGCCAACAATACAATCCTAAAACAACTAGCTGTAACAAAATCACTAGGCTTCATTGATGATTGATAACAGAGATAATACGGGACTGAACCAATGACATCATATTATCTGTAAAAAAGTAATTCTTTTTAAAAAGTAGCAACAAAGCGAAATCTAGCCACAAAACTAAAAATTAAAATGTTCTTTAAAAAAGTACCCATACTATATTTACTCTTTGCTGAGTCTACAGTCATTTCAACAGAACTGTATTATAAAATGATCCCCTATAAATTGTTAAGACAAAGTGCAATGAAAATGAATTGTTCCAAACCTCATCAGGGGAACTGTATTCCACGATCTCTGTACACAAATTGGAACACTTGATGGTGCCAAGATTTTGTTGGTTCGATTTTCTGTTACAACTGTCTTTGTAAAGCATGTAGGGAGTGCCCGTCTCTGTCTGGGACTCTATGATGGCATACCATAGCTTTTGGGCCTGGATTGTTTTTCTTCCTTTGCCTTCACTCTCGTACCTGTAATACAAGTGTTCAATAAATTACAGAAAGACTCAATTACACAGAAATTCACTTAGGTCACCTACATTTAACCTAAGTGTTGATTTGTTTTAAGAGGTTTTCCAGCATTTGACATTTTAAGTCATTTCAGCCCCAATAAAATGGAAGCTAATGGAAAGATTTAGGATAAAAGGGGACAATGTCAACTGCTGTCAGATGTAGATCCAAGAGCAATATATCATACCATGCCCCTGTTGCTAATCTGAAACCAAATGAAAGTCCCGTACTAACAACACTGCCAGGAATCTCAGCCAAGAGTCAGTTTTTAAGAAAAAAACACATCTCCACCTGTAGAAAATCAGGGTGGGGGGGGGGGGGAATTTTTCACACAAACACAACTCACTTGAGGTAAAGCTTCTCAAATTCGTCTCCCCAGACATCAGCAAGACCAGGACACTCGTGTGGACACATCAGGGTCCAGTCTGCCTTCTCCTCCACTCTCTTCATGAATAAATCAGGAATCCACAGGGCGTAAAACAAGTCTCTGGCCCTCTGTTCCTCTTTGCCAGTGTTCTTTTTCAGATCCAGGAAATCAAAGATGTCAGCATGCCAAGGTTCAAGGTAGATTGCAAAAGCACCAGGTCTCTGGAAGATACAAGCAATGTTGATTAATCGTTAGCCTTGAATATGCAAGTGCATAAACAAAAAATATTGGTGGAGTAGCAAAGGTGAATGAAAAATCCAGAGTGGGAACCAAACCTGCAGCCCATACCATTTGACTACAAAGTTGCATTAGTGTTTTTTTTAGTTTTTTTTTTCTCATCCCTAACTGAAGAGTTAATCTACACTGCCAACCTTGTTTCCACCTTGATCCACATATCGTGCTGTGGCATTGTACACACGCAGCATGGGAACAAGACCATTGGATATTCCGTTTGTCTGAAAAGAAAACAAGACAAGCAAAACTTTATAATATTGACATAATAGGTTGCCTTATTTATTTTCCGTTTAAATTTCAGAAAGGAAAAGATATATAAATGATGGAAAACTATCCAGGTCTATACATACATGTAACAACAATTTCTACTTGTACAAAAAAAATATAATCCCATTAATTATTGGGGTAATACATTTGATATGCTACGTTCTAGTTAAAAACAAAACAAAGCAAAACAACAAAACAAAAAAACTGACAAAATCCCATGCCAGACATTAAGAGAACAGCTGTACCTTTCTAAACAAAAAACACAAACAAAGCAGTGCTCAAACCTGGGTCCCCTCATACAATAGAGCAATGTTTTATCCTGAAGCAAACAACTGTATGAGGTTTCCTCTTCTTTGTTCTTACTGTTATGACTTACCCCTGCAATGTAACTGCCAGTGCTTCGAATGCAATGAACATTGACACCAATTCCACCGGCACTCTTAGAGATAAGAGAACACGTCTTTAGAGTGTCATAAATTCCTTCAATGCTGTCAGAGTCCATCGTCAACAAAAAGCAACTGGAAATAAAATTGCAATTTGTATATCAAAACAAAATATCAAAGGTAGAATTTTTTAATTGATCAATACAAAATTTTAAAATTAAAACATGTAAAGTAATGAAATTCAAGCAAAGACAAAATTCTCTTGGGAATAAAAAGTGTACATGTTTGAGATATCTGCTAGTTTTAAGTACATGATGGGAACTTTACAAACTATGAAAAATGAATCTCGAATTTTAAAAAACATGCTGGATGATCAATATTTTCAGAGCAAGACAGATAAAACGGATTCATGAAAAGAAACGGAACAATATAATTTTTTAAACAAAGGTGAGAGAGAATAAGTATTATAACTCTAATGTAAGCCGGACAATGCAATAAGGTCTTTGAAATCGTTACCTTTAACATAAAATATCACTCCCCATAATGGATTAAGATAAGTTTGAAACATCACCTTTTCGCGAGCAATATTTATGATCTTCAATAGTACACACTAAAAGTTTATCCTTGAAGTTTTATAGTTGCACCCAAAATGCATCAAACAATATTAGAGATTAATTAGAAAGATAAAAAAAAAAAAAAAAAGAAAGAAAAAAAGACGAGGATGGGCAAGCAAAATAAGTTACCTTGAAAGTTGAGGCCTGTTGGTCCCAGCATTGAAAAGAGTGGGCGAAGCATGGGTGAACCATTTCTCAGACAGCAAATTGTAAGTCTGATGGTAAAAATAACACATTAAAACAAACTCAGTGCTCTCTCACAACAGACGCTTCATTCGTCAATATAAATCAAGATAGAATAAATGTGGACAACAGTATTGTGGTAGGATGAACCCGAATCATAAATCAATTTCAAGATTAATGAAAATGTTACTGCTTGCAGCTCGAAGAATGATTAGTGGACATTTCAGGTTTCCCCTATGCCAACAACAAAACATGATGAATGAGGGATGAGAGAATGTATTACTAAGGCGAATAAACAAAACAATGATGGAACAGGAAAACAAAGTTATTCACCAGAACAAAAATATCCTCTCACCTCTCAACCATAACATCTACATCATTTCTTAAATTAGATTGAAGTTCCTACTGCATTTTATTGTTGTTATTAATTTCAAACTTACAAAACATGAGTTAGATAAATGGACCAGCACTCTCAAATGAAGGGTAACCAGCAATTATTTTGAGCTGTTAAAAGAACGACACAATCTAGCTTCGTGAGCTTTAGGGCTTTAAAAAACATACTGAATAAATCATGTTTGAAATGGCCAAAGTTTCATCATTTAGCAATGAGTATATCACAAGAGTTGAATCTTGTGAAACCCGAGAGCCTGGTGGATAACAAATGCAGATAACCAACATGCCCACTGATTATGATTTCTATTCTCCTACTTTTTAAACAACATTATAGAACACACTTTTGTCATTTAAAAAAAAGACATACTTCTGATGACAAACCCTCGGTTTTGTTAATTTTTCGTTGCCCAATCCAGAGAAATAACTGATGAAAAAAAATAATTTCAACCGCTCCTCAAAATAACTATGATTTTCTTTTGTTGAATGTTTTTTTTAAAAACCACAAAAACGCCTTATACATCCCTAACCGAACCTAATAACATATCCCACCTCAATTGCAGCCTTAATATCCTCTTTGTGAATGCCAACAGACACACGCATCAACATCTGCTGGGGTCTTTCAGCAACTGAAGATAAGAAGTCAGAAGTATAAGATATCGAAAAAGCATGTCATACTATAAAACTATATGTACAAGGAAAACAAAAAGCTTGAAATTAAATAAAATATCTTTGTGTGAAGGGTTGGGGGGGAGAAAAGAGAGAGAGAGAGAGAGAGAGAGAGAGAGAGAGAGAGAGAGAGAGAGAGAGAGAGAGAGAGAGAGAGAGAGAGAGAGAGAGAGAGAGAGAAATGGAGGTGGGGAGGAAGAGGAGAGGAAGAAATAAAACATTGAAAAAAAGTTAAACAAAAAAAAGCTAAGAAGACTAACAATGACACCTGTAATCAATATGTAAACGAACCTTTTCCGTCAATCTTCAAAAGATAGGATCTTTCCAAGGTTTTGAAACCAAAGTAGTTATAGGTGTAGTCTCTTTCATAGATGATTGCTGAATTCAGTTGCTGCAAACAAGCAAAGACAAAACAATTTATTTAAAAATTGTATTGGATCAATTTCCTGAAAACATAAACTCGATTTTGCTGAAAGAATAAAAAATAGTGAACTGTTTCTATTGGGTAAACACAAATAATAAAACAATTCTACATTTCATTTTTAAAATATAATTTTTCATTATTTTTTTTTTACCATTGCCACTTGTTTTGTTAAACTCGGACTTTATTCTCCAGTTTTCAATTTAACACAATTAAAACTCACATATTTTCAACAACTATATTTTAACTTACCCACAAATTTCAATATTACTATTTTATGGATAAGGACAAACTATAAACAAATTAAAACAAAAAAAATTTTTCAATACGGACTAATTTTTGTTAAAACCAAAACAATCATATCTGCATCGATTTGAATACAATATATCAATATAAGCGAAATCGGGACATACTTGTGCATTCTTCATGATAATGTTATAAGTTTCCTCGGATATCATAGGAGAATGCTTTCCTGTCTTTGGGTTGACCCATTCATAAAGATCTGTCATCACATCTGCAATTACAATAAACAGATTTTATACTTGAAACTATTTTATTTCAGGGAGATATCATGATTGGAAATTATCAAAAGAAAGTGATGTTTCATATCTTTAACAGAGGGCATTGTTGTGGTATTTGTGTTGGAATTACGAGACCTCGGAACCACCCAGTCTTATATCAACAACAAAAATTCTATCACATTGGTTGTTTTTTTTTTTTGGACAAATTCTACCCTGAACAAAGAAAAGTTTTGAAAAATATATCTATAGGTACTTTAAGAAGTGTGATGCAAAAGCCATATTAGTACTAATAAATGTCAAGCATCTTTGAGAGTGTATCATGCTAGCAAAGGGGCAGCAGGGCTTGAATATTATTTGGTAACCGCAGAGCAGCTAATTCTAAATAAATTCTAAAAATATATGATAAATATTGTAACATACCACTGAATAGTTTCTTGCTTTCCTTGTGCAGATTGGACACTGCAATACGAGCAGCAAGAATGGCATAATCGGGGTGTTTTGTTGTCATTGTAGCGGCAGTCTCAGCTGCCAGATTGTCCAATTCCTTGGTAGTGACACCTGGGTATAAGCCACTAATGACCTTTTGGGTGATTGCAGGCTGATGACAAAGTAATATGTTGAAATATATTTAAAAACATGAATGCAGAACATGTCAGTTCTGGTGTGCAGGTTATTCAAAAATGTTCTGGTTCTTAGCATATGGGAAAAAATTGGACACAGTGAACCAGGGAGTATTAGTTTGATAAGTCAGTAAGTGCATTTCTAAAAGAAGGGCCCTAGACATACACAAACTAGGCAGTTTGTTCTTGGAATCTACTCGGTATTTGAAGCATTCCCCATGTCTTACATTTTTAGATACTTTATAATATAAACAATATTTTCTAAACTGTCAAATCATAGAACCTTGAAATGGGAATTTGAGACAAAAGTAGGAATTTCACCTTACCCCCTACCTCCCCCTCTTTGTTCTTTTTTATCCTTACCATTTCATCATTTTTGTAAATCGGAATTTTAGAGACAATGGTGGAATAGTACAAAAAAAAGAAGAGTGAAAATAAGAATGATTCCGCCAAAAACGGAAGGGTTGGCAGGTATGCTAGTTGTGTCCCCTCTTTTTCCTTTTATGTGTTTCAGTGATTTTATGGTTATAATCTATATGACAATCCAACAGATTTTGATATTATAGTCTATAGTTGCTTATGTATACATTCTCTAAAAGAATTGACAGAAATTTGTATTTTCACAAAATTCCATTCTCCCAATATAGGTTGGGTTACATATCCAATCAATATAAATATAACATATGTTGACTTCAAAATCCAAATAAGTAAAACCTTTAAAAAGATCAATAATTATCTCACTATTACTATTAGTATTAGCTCGATTTACACAATTATGAGATGGTCTGAATTGGAAATAACATCATCTTACTCTGACCTAGTAATATGAATGAAATTAAATCCAAATAATTTGACTCTGGATGAATTCAATATTTTTATCAATATATTACACATACAATTTTAGAATTACAGGCATGCTTCCTTGAAATTTAAAAAAATTGTAATTTTCAAGGAGAAAATAATACTAATCACTAAACCTAACTAAAAGACCAATTTACTCTCACTGATGAGGCTCAGCAAGTTTGAATAGCATCTCTAAGTCCTTGCACTGTATTATCTAGTGCCATATTTTATTTTTTTTGACATGATTTGTTGAATTCGAGAGGCTTATATTTCTCTGAAGAAGGGGCTAAAATTTGTAGTTTTTCAAAGTAGAAGTGTCTGAAATTGATTTCAATTGCCAAAAGTTTGACCATTGCAAAATGAAATAAATCACGAAGAAAGTCGCACTCTGACAAGTGAAAAACAAATAATTGAAAAACTGGACTTGTCACCACTAAGGTAGGCCTCTAAGTTTGTTTTTCTTGAAGTCCAACTCTACTTACCGGAACAACAAACTCGGGATGCAGTCCATAGCACAACTTTTGAATTCGGGCTGTAATCTTGTCAAAGTGGACAGATTCGATGCGACCACCTGGATAAGAATTAAATTAGAAAAAAATATCATCACGGATCTCTACAAAAAAAGTAGTCCTTGCATTTTCTTTATCATTGTAACTGGTTTTCGTTATAGCCTTTTTTGTTTGTTTGCAGACTATTTGTTTAGTATGTACTGAAACTTTCTGAATGATATATACTTGTGGGGAAAAAATTATGGATGATCTGAGCATTATGTCATCAAACTTGGGTCGTCCAAGGTCAAGGCACTGTCAGAAAGATGTGGTCCCTTAAGCAAAATAATTTTACCGATCCATTGCCCAGCAACTGGGCTGCTGCATTATCTTTTTTTCTGAGACTGAGGAAAAGAGAAGAGGGAGAGTTGGAGAGTTTATCCAGTCAAAGTTTCTCTATGACCGAAATATGATGAAATACAATTAGTAATTGAATTACAGTGACAGTGGTACAAGGGTACTTGAGGGAAATCTGTCATTGAGAATGATTGAATGACAATCATTTATAATAATAGTTACAGAGACGCCAACTTTAAATTTGGCTCACAGGTATTTCAGACACCACTCGGAGGAATTTCAATGCCGAAAGAGGAATTTCTGCTCACATGCATTGGGATGGTATTTGGCATTGTGTTTACACATATTGTATAGTTCTAAATAGATAATTAGAACTAGATTATATGTAAATACAATCCCAAAGTTTCTTTATTTCAAATGAAGTAAAGCCCCAAAACCTAATGGTAGTGATTATAGTACTGGTGGTAGTGAGGATGAAGTGGTGTCGGTGGTGGTAGTGGTGATGATGTGATGAAATGATGGTGGTTGTAGTAGTAGTGGTAGTGATGATGATGTGGTAACAGTAGTAGTGGTATTGATGGTGGTTGTAGCAGTAGTAGTTGTGGTAGTGATGATGATGTGGTGGTGGTGGTGGTGGTAGTAGTGAAAGAGATGATAACGAGGTGGTGATTGTGGTTGTAGTAGTAGTGATGTGGTGGTGGTGGTGGTGGTTGTAGCAGTAGTAGTGGTGGTAGTGATTAAGATGTGGTGGTAGTGGTTGTAGCAGTAGTAGTGGTAGTGATGATGATGTGGTGGTGGTTGTAGTAGAAGTAATGGTAGTGATGACAATGATGACTGGTTGATGTAGTATTGGTAGTGATGATGATGTGGCTATTGTGGATGTAGTAGCAGTGGTTTAGATGATAATGTTGTGGTGGTAGTTGTAGTAGTAGTAGTAGTGATGATAATGCGGTAGTAGTTGTAGTGATAATGATGTGGTGGTGGTGGTGGTTGTAGTTAGTAGTGGCAGTGACGATGTGGTGGTGGTGGGGCTATCCTTGGAACAATTTGACCTCACTGGAATTTGACGGAAGTTGCCCGCAACCAGGAATTTTTGTCTGGTGAAACGAAGTTTTGACATCATTGTATTTAGCTTTATAACTTATCTTCTCCAGTCAAATAGGACTGATTCATTTGGGATGTTTTTTTCTCTCGTACTTTTCTGTCTTGCTTTGTCTGGCACTGTTCCATACTTCATATCTTTACTTATCTTTGCCAGCCGACGTGAAACATATATGGGCTTAGCACAAGTACTAACTACTCCGCTAGTCAAGGATTATATGTCTTTCCAAAAGTCAAGTAAAAGATAGAAGGAATGGATGATAATGCGGTGGTAGTTGCAGTAGTAGTGGCAGTGATAATGTGGTGGTGGTTGTGGTAGTGATAATGATGTGGTGGTGGTTGTAGTTAGTAGTGGCAGTGACGATGTGGTGGTGGGGCTTAGCACAAGTAATAACTACTCCACTAGTCAAGGATTATATGTCTTTCCAAAAGTCAAGGAAAAGATAGAAGGAATGGATCCTTCCCCCCCCCCCCCCCCCCCCCATTACCCCAAATAAAAATAAATAAATCCCCAAACAAAGCAGTGACATTTCAATTTGAAACAACGACAAAGTGGCGGATCTCAATCTCAGTGATTAGGCTTAGGAGACTGACTGGAAGGACTTCCGTAGTTTTTATTACCGGGGGGGGGGGGGGGGGGGGGAGAACCCAACCCCCCCCCCCCCCCCCTCTTTAAAAAAAAATTATTTTTAATATTAGACTAGTAAGAAAACTTAAAATATAATTTATAATTAATATTGAAAAAAAAAGTTATCTGGATTTTAACCCAGGACCTTTCCGATCAAGAGTAAGAGTAAGAGTCATCATACCCATACAGTATACTATGCAGCTTGACCACTACAAAAGTTATAGATCCACCCAACTTGCGGACATTATTTCATGTCTCGTTTGGAAAAAAAAAAATCTGAATTGTGCCACTTCTGTCTCATTATTTTCAATGTAAATTGCACATCAGTA
>NC_088363.1:10959473-10965362 GCF_034508935.2 Berghia stephanieae | reverse complement strand
TTATGGGTGTTCCTGAAAATAAAAGATGATAAAACATGCAGATTAAATTTGGTAGCCGTGAGTTGGTACTTTTAAAGTCTATAGGATTGGAAGGATGGCAATGCATGATATTAGTCTATCCAGATAATAATTTGGGGGTAAGAAATTATTGTATCCGATCAAAATGGTTGTTTACTCTCATTCATTAGAGAAAGATATATCTTTACATCTATAAGATTTGTTGGATTTTAGCACACTCTCGAGAGAAACTAAAAAGGGCCGTAGAATCCAAGCATTTCGAAATCCAATGCCCATGTAAAAAAAAGTAGAGAGCCAATAGGCCCATGGAGCCAGAGTTTATCCCGGTTTCTATAGAATGAAATGGACAATAGCAATTGATTGCTACCCTTTGGATAGGATGCTAGTCTTTGATGGTCATCCCTACTTCTATTCTGCCTCACCTCGAGTTTACCGGGCCATATAAAGCCCAAGGCTCTCAGTCTCTTTCATCTCTACCCCCTTTTCTATTCTTACCTACAACTATTACAAAATAAGCTATATTTTTATGTCTCATCTTTTTAACTTAGTAATTCCGTGATATTAGGTACTTTGGTAAAGGTCCATTTATCACTCTATCAGTGAGCCGATGAATGACAGAATGGCCTAGATTTTGACCCGATTCTTTGGACTTTTGAGTGTTGGATCCCAGAAAAATGTTCCAGAGATTTTTTTGTTTATGAATGGATTTTAAAGATATGTCTTATTTTCTTAAGGAGGAATTACCCTGTCACTTGGTGTTTTTATGTTTAAATCAATGCCAATTTAGTATATTTTCTTATCGTGGATAAAATAGGGTATAATTCAACTTTGGACTTTGGATAATTTAAAAATTAGAAATTTGTAAATAAAAATTCCAGTGATCGCACGTGATTTAACATCTTAACTTTTTATTAAATTCAGGGCAAAGACATTACTCAAATCCTAGTGGCCATTTTAGGCCAGTTTTGAAATCCAAATGGTGTTTACTACCGGAAATGAAACAGTTTCAGGCAGGGCTGGCGGAGTCGGTTATTTTTAAACCGACTCCGACTCCAGCCTTGAAACCGACTCCGACTCCTCAAGCATAGTATTAATAGGTAATAATATGCAACCAACACTCGCAGCTACTTTTAGCTTTTCCCCAGTATATGTATTATAACAATACAAGCCGCTTCATATTTGAAACTAGGACAAAAAAGGAACTGAAACTAGACAAAAAGGAAACTGCAACTAAGATATGAATAAAACTGTCATTAAGACCAACAAAAAGAGGAAAAGTGAAATTAAGACAATATTGAAACTGAAACCATTTATACTAAAATAAAGTCACTTCTTATGGTCTTATGGTTATCCCACTTTCTAATAACCTAACTTTAACATTGAAGAGTCAGCATCCCCACCCCTCCCTCTAGTCAGGTACGGGGTGATTGGCATTGATGCCAACTTAAATGTACAGCACGAGAGCATGAAGGTTGGGGAGGAAAGGGGGTTTTGGAAGCATAGTTCACCTTTAGCTAATACCAATGTAATTTTTTTCAAATTCTGTAGGCCTGGATACTATCTATATCTAGTATCTAAAATATTACACATTGAATGATATAAAAATGCGGTGTGTCTTTTTTACGAAACCCGCCGAATCCCGACAAAGTTATGGGAAGTGAACCTAGAACTCAGGGAAGTGTACACCATTGGGGAGTGAACCTGGGACTGGGTTTCGGTGGGTTTCGTAAAAAAGAACTAGTGCTTTTTTACGAAACCCGACAATATCCAGCAACGTTATGGGAAGTAGACAACTGTGGGGAGTGAACCCGAGACTCAGGGAAGTGTACATCAGTCGGGAGTGAACCTGAGACTAAGGTTATCGGCCGGTTTCGGCGGGTTTCGTAAAAAAGAATTAGTGCTTTATTACGAAACCCGACAATATCCGGCAAAGTTATGGGAGTTTGACAACAGTGGGGGGTGATCCTGGGACTGTGTAAAAAGGATATCAGTGGGAAATAAACCTGGGACTAAAGGGAGATGGATACCATAGAAAGTTGATAGTTGGATATGGGAGTTGAGTACCAGAGGAGAATGAACCTGACACTATAGGAGATGGGCGCCAGTGTGGAGTGAACCTGGGACTCAGGGAAGTGCACACCAATTTGGAGTTAACCTGGGACTGTGGGAGATGGATAACTGTGGGTATCCGAGCCGAACTATAGGAGTTGGGGACCAGAGGAGAATGAACCTGACACTATAGAAGGTGGGCGCCAGTGGGGAGTGAACCTGGGAGTCAGGGAATTGCACACCAGTGGGGAGTTAACCTGGGACTGTGTAAAAAGGATATCAGTGGGAAATAAACCTGGAACTAAAGGGAGATGGATACCATTGAAAGTTGAAGCCGGATATGGGAGTTGAGTACCAGAGGAGAATGAACCTGACACTATAGGAGATGGGCGCCAGTGTGGAGTGAACCTGGGACTCAGGGAAGTGCACACCAATTTGGAGTTAACCTGGGACTGTGGGAGATGGATAACTGTGGGTATCCGAGCCGAACTATAGGAGTTGGGGACCAGAGGAGAATGAACCTGACACTATAGAAGGTGGGCGCCAGTGGGGAGTGAACCTGGGAGTCAGGGAATTGCACACCAGTGGGGAGTTAACCTGGGACTGTGTAAAAAGGATATCAGTGGGAAATAAACCTGGAACTAAAGGGAGATGGATACCATTGAAAGTTGAAGCCGGATATGGGAGTTGAGTACCAGAGGAGAATGAACCTGACACTATAGGAGATGGGCGCCAGTGTGGAGTGAACCTGGGACTCAGGGAAGTGCACACCAATTGGGAGTTAACCTCGGACTGTGGGAGATGGATAACTGTGGGTATCCGAGCCGAACTATAGGAGTTGGGTACCAGAGGAGAATGAACCTGACACTATAGAAGGTGGGCGCCAGTGGGGAGTGAACCTGGGAGTCAGGGAATTGCACACCAGTGGGGAGTTAACCTGGGACTGTGTAAAAAGGATATCAGTGGGAAATAAACCTGGAACTAAAGGGAGATGGATACCATTGAAAGTTGAAGCCGGATATGGGAGTTGAGTACCAGAGGAGAATGAACCTGACACTATAGGAGATGGGCGCCAGTGTGGAGTGAACCTGGGACTCAGGGAAGTGCACACCAATTTGGAGTTAACCTGGGACTGTGGGAGATGGATAACTGTGGGTATCCGAGCCGAACTATAGGAGTTGGGGACCAGAGGAGAATGAACCTGACACTATAGAAGGTGGGCGCCAGTGGGGAGTGAACCTGGGAGTCAGGGAATTGCACACCAGTGGGGAGTTAACCTGGGACTGTGTAAAAAGGATATCAGTGGGAAATAAACCTGGAACTAAAGGGAGATGGATACCATTGAAAGTTGAAGCCGGATATGGGAGTTGAGTACCAGAGGAGAATGAACCTGACACTATAGGAGATGGGCGCCAGTGTGGAGTGAACCTGGGACTCAGGGAAGTGCACACCAATTGGGAGTTAACCTCGGACTGTGGGAGATGGATAACTGTGGGTATCCGAGCCGAACTATAGGAGTTGGGTACCAGAGGAGAATGAACCTGACACTATAGAAGGTGGGCGCCAGTGGGGAGTGAACCTGGGAGTCAGGGAATTGCACACCAGTGGGGAGTTAACCTGGGACTGTGTAAAAAGGATATCAGTGGGAAATAAACCTGGAACTAAAGGGAGATGGATACCATTGAAAGTTGAAGCCGGATATGGGAGTTGAGTACCAGAGGAGAATGAACCTGACACTATAGGAGATGGGCGCCAGTGTGGAGTGAACCTGGGACTCAGGGAAGTGCACACCAATTGGGAGTTAACCTCGGACTGTGGGAGATGGATAACTGTGGGTATCCGAGCCGAACTATAGGAGTTGGGTACCAGAGGAGAATGAACCTGACACTATAGAAGGTGGGCGCCAGTGGGGAGTGAACCTGGGAATCAGGGAATTGCACACCAGTGGGGAGTTAACCTGTGAATATCTAAAAAAGGATATCAGTGGGAAATAAATCCGGCTTCAACTCCCAATGGTATCCATCTCCCTTTAGTCCCAGATTTATTTCCTACTGATATCCTTTATACATATTCCCAGGTTAACTCCCCACTGGTGTGCAATTCCCTGAGTCCCAGGTTCACTCTCCACTGGCGCCCACCTCCTATTGTGTCAGGTTCATTCTCCTCTGGTACCAAACTCTCATATCCGGCTTCAACTTTCAATGGTATCCATCTCCCTTTAGTCCCAGGTTTATTTCCCACTAATATCCTGTTTACATAGTCCCAGGTTCACTCTCCACTGGCGCCCACCTCCTATTGTGTCAGGTTCATTCTCCTCTGGTACCAAACTCTCATATCCGGCTTCAACTTTCAATGGTATTCATCTCCCTTTAGTCCCAGGTTTATTTCCCACTGATAACCTTTTTACATAGTCCCAGGTTCACTCCCCACTAGCGCTTGCCATGGAATAGTTGCGTCACATCGCCACGTTGTTGAATAAATTATCCAGGCATGGTCGATAGGTAAAAAAGCCAAATTATGTTCTAGTTACATTTGAAACAAACAAAGTATATCACTGATCTCGTCCCTTTGAGATATAAAGAATGATATAAAAATCAAGAAAATCGGCCGATAAATAAAAAAGTTGCTAAAAAAAGCTAAAATAAACAAAAGCAATTTTTAAAATCAAATTTATTCGTAAAACAGTTGGTTTTCAACCGATTTTTATGAAACAAAGACCAATGTACTTCTTTTTTCAAGCTGATTTCAGAAATGTGACTTTCAAATTCCTCAGAATTTTATTTTTTACTTTTAAATTTTAGGTTTTAGGCCTACTCAATAAGGTGTTATATTCCTTGCATAACAATAGCGTAATACATCGACGGGGAGAAGCGTCTTTGTTTCGGCCAGCTGGATAGATAGCCTGTGATTGGTCGAAAACTTTGAAACGCTTGATTCACAATTCTACACGAACGGACCCTGGCGGTCTATCAAAGAGGTGTAACAAATTTATTTACCGACTATTTTTCTTGGTGCTAAAATTACAAAGTAATAATTTCGCATCAGAAAAAATAACTCTGAAGTTCCTATCTCTTTATTACAATAAAATTGATACCTCGAATGACAAAATCGACCCACAAATAAGGGAGTTATAAATTATTCATAATATTTTTAAAAGTTTACAATAATTGTCTTCAAAGTCATTTTTCATCACCAAAGTCGTAATTATTTACCGATTTTTACTAAACAAAGTGCAATGTCAATGATTTTCACCCGCAAATAAAATAGGATTTAAATCGCAATTTCTGAAACATATCTTTTCTGTCGGCAAATTTATAAAAATCAAAGCTGAAAACACCCTGCGGCAGTGACAGGGCCTGTCATTTCCTTCACAACGATTGGATTTTACTTACTGAGGCCAGTCTTGGCTACCCTGCCCATGAATATTATGCCGTTGTCGGTTTTTGTCGGGTTGAATCTTAACGAGATTAAGGCAACTTCCTGTTGTTAGCACGCGTTGATCACCCGACATCCGATTTTAAAACGTTATGCATCCCGGCGAGAGAAAAAAAAAAAAAAAAAAAAAAAATATTACTTTTATTTCGCCCGTGCAACCATTTCCGTGACAAAATGGTGCGTTTCCGTGTATCCGTGACTCGTAGTCTATTTCCGTGAATTTCACGGAAGTTCCGTGACAGTTGGCAGCTCTGCTATAGTGTCAGGTTTCTCTCTCCCCTGGTACCCAACTCCCAAATCTGGCTTCAACTCCCAATAGTATCCATCTCCCTTTAGTCCCAGATTTATTTCCTACTGATATCCTTTTTACATAGTCCCAGGTTCACT
>NC_088363.1:10950888-10959373 GCF_034508935.2 Berghia stephanieae | reverse complement strand
AGAGACAAATTTCCCCTATGGGATGAATAAAGGGAATTTTATTTTATTTTATTTTTAAAATCCGCAGCACAACGGTAACGCTACAGTTACAGTCAGACAGACAAAGACACCGGTTGGAGTTGGTGGGAATATGAATAAGCACAGCCCTAGGAACTGGGAATAACTAGACGACAACCGAGAAAATTAGATGGCAACTTACAACATACGTTTCAAAATATATTTTATAACTCGTCCAAGTCAGCAAACAAATAAGTTTGTTTCTGTTTTAAACGATACCCTGACAAGAGTGAGAGTTAGAGGTAGATAGGTCTCCTTGAAACTTGAAAACGAAAACGAAACTACCACAACTACAATCTCCCCAGTGTTCTATTGTCACACGGGAAATAACTATCTCATGTAGTTCCATATCTGAAGCAAACGTCGGAGGTCATCTTCCGCCAAGCTGATCTAGGTATCTCTTGCCAATTCTATTAAAGCAGCGCCACCTTTCTCAGCTTCATCTGTCCAAGTTCTTATCCCTTTCAAATACGTTATTCTTTGTCTTCCTCTTATTCTTTTTCCATTCATCTTTCCAGTCAAGGCGAGTATTTCCAAACCAGGGTGGCGGATAATGTGTCCTAAAAATTCCATTTGGCGTTTGATGATTTTTGTTATCAGTGATCTTTTTCTGTTTGCCATTTCTAAAATTTCTTCATTTCTTTTCCTTTCCATCCATGACACCCTCATCATTCTTCTGTAAAACCACATTTCCACTGCCTCCAGTCTTTTAACCATGGTCTTGTTTATGGTCCAGCTCTCACAACCATATAGCAGCACAGACAGTACATAGCAATCCAGGACTTTGATTTTTGTTTTCATGCTAATATTCCTGTTTTTCATAATTGTATGCAGCTGGTTGAATGCATTCTTCGCCATACCTATTCTTTTCTTTATTTCACAATCTGATTTTCCATTGGATGTTACATTGAAGCCTAAATATTTGAAACATTCAACTTGTTGTATTGTTTGTCCTCTGCTTGTTATTACACAGGCTGGTGGGTTATTATTTTTAGATACCGTCATACATTCTGTTTTAGATATATTCAGTTCCAGTCCCATATTTTCACTACTCCTGACTACAACATCCAGTAATTCTTGTAGTTCATGTTCAGATTCTGCCAGTAGAACCGTATCATCTGCATACCTCAGATTTGTTACATTCTTTCCTCCAATACACACCCCCTTCTTATGTTCGATATCTCTTAATATCATTTCACTATAGAGGTTGAATAAATCTGGAGACAAAACACACCCCTGCCTAACTCCTCTTCTAATAGGTGTAAAACTGCTTAGTTCGTTGTCAACACGCATTGCTGCTTCTTGTTCCCAGTACAAATTCCGTAATATTCTTAAATCTTTACCATCAATGTCCAAGGATGATAGAATTTTGAATAGTTTTTCGTGTTGTACTTTATCAAAGGCTTTTGAATAGTCGATGAAACACATATACAGATCTTTATTTACTTCAATACATCTTTCCATCAGCATTGATAATGTGAATATTCCATTTCTGGTACCCTTGTCCTCAACAAAACCAAATTGCATCTCCCCAATTTCAGGTCGTATTTTATTTCTTATTCTTAGTAAAATTATCTTCAAAAGAATTTTTGTGAGGTGGCTCATTAGGCTAATAGTTCTGTGTTGTTCACAATCAACTGCCCCTGGCTTTTTTGGTAGTGCTATAAAAATGGATCGTTTCATATCAGTTGGCATTTTTCCTGTGTCATACACTTGATTTAGAAGGTTTGTGATGAATTCAATCCCCCATTCACCCAGGCCAGTCAAGGCTTCAATTGTTATGGCATCAGGTCCTGCAGCTTTTCCATTTTTCATGCTTTTCATGACGTTCCTAACTTCATCTTTCATTATAGAAGGCCCTTCCAGTTCTTTTATCATAGGCATTTCTCCTCGATTATCAAAGAAAAGTTCTTCAATATATTCTGACCATCTGTTTAGAATGCAGTCTTTGTCCATGATGGTGTTTCCACGCTTGTCTTTGATGCATCCACTTTTAGCACCTGATTTAGTTTTGTTTGTCACTTCTTTGATTTTCTGATGGAAGAATTTGCCATTTTTTTCTTTGCAGGACATTATATAGTGACATTGTTCATTTATCCAGTCTTCTTTAGCTTCGTTGCATTTTCTTTTTATCTGCCTGTTCAGAGTCTTGTATTTTTCTTCCTGATTTTTGGCCTTTCTTCTCTCATTCATTAGTTCTAATATCTCTGGAGTAATCCATTTCTTCTTCTGCAACTTAAGTGTGGTTGGAACATTTTCTTCTAATGATGCAGCAACACTGTCTTTAAACTGCTCATATTTCTCTTCTATATCTGTTAGTTCTCCAAGCACTTCAAACTTGTTTCTTACTGATAGTTCAAATTTTTCTTGTATCTTCTGTTCCTCCCGGAGAATGTCTAGTTGGTATTTAGGTTTAGCCTTTGCTCTTTTGCAGATTTTCAATTTAACTCGTATGGGGCATAGCACAGGTATATGATCGCTGTTACAGTCAGCCCCCGGCATAGATTTGGCATACAAAACCGAGTTTCGGAAACGTTTGCTGATGAGTATGTAATTTATTTGGTTTCTCACTCCATCTCCAGGACTTTTCCATGTCCACTTCCTTCTATTGTGGTTTGTTGACCAAGTATTTGTGATTGTCAGATCATGTTGACGGCACCATTGAATAAGACGATCACCTCTGTCATTTTTGTCTCCCAGACCATGTGGGCCCACAATATCTTCTATTCTTTCTCGGCCCACCTTAGCATTAAAATCGCCCATGATGAGTTTTATGTCTGAAGACTTAAACTGATGCATTGCTTTATCTATTTGTTGATAGAAATTTTCCACTTCTTCATCATCGTGACTGGTGGTTGGGGCGTATATTTGTAAAATATCAAAATCAAAAGGTTTTGCTTGTAGTTTGATTGCCATTACTCTGTCTGATATGGGCCAGAATCCTTTGACTGCTCGCGCCGTTTTATTATCTAGTATAATTCCAACTCCCCTTTGGTGTTCTCCTCCTCCTGAGTATATAATTTTACAGTCATCATAATTAAGTTCTCCTGCTCCTTTCCATCTAACTTCTGATAATCCTAAAACATTGATATTCAATCTCTTCATTTCCATAACTACATTTGCTAATTTTCCTTTCTGGTACAGACTTCTTACATTCCATGTTGCTGTTCGTAATGTTTGGTGGTGCACAGTAGCTGGATGACGGTCGAGAGTCACCTGTTCACCTGCATGACTATCTCTACCGGACGAGGCTGTAATCGAGTTGCTCGAAAAACATCCATTGACGTCGTTGACTAGATTCGCTTGGACGGACATCATGACGATCTTGGGATGATACGTCAGTGGTTTCCCGTTGCCTTCTGACGGATTTTTATCTGGTTTACTCCATAGCCTTTTGACCTCCCGGTCATAACCCACAAGGCAGTGGGAGCATTTGGCAGGTTTTAAGGCGCCTCCCATTCACCTTGATAGTCCCTTCATAGAGTATATGAGGCATTTTGTATGTGTAGCTGTGCTGCCAGACTACCCAACCTCACTCTCCACGACTATCGCCAGTTGGTCCGCGGCTTTACAGCTAACCTATAGATCAGGATCTGTAGGCCGTTCCACGATCCGCCACCTGTGGACGCGCTGGGTTGGGGATGGTCGCCCCAGCTGTACCCAGAAATAACTATAAGAAAATAAAACATTCAAGCTTAATTCTTGGAGTAGTTTCCCCTCGACCATCAGATATCATTACGGCATTGACCCGAATAACAGTGGCCAAACTGTTCAGTGATCAGTGTCACGAACACACATTCGTTTCTGCACCGAGCAAGATGAAGCATAAAGGATTTTTGAAAATCATTATTTTATCCATCATCATCATAGTCATCGTCACCATCATCATCGTCTTCATCATATCGTGACAACCAACCAGATTGTCCTAGGATCGAAGTGTTTGATAATCGAACGCAATAGGGTAGAGAAGTCATGACGTCACATCTTCTACTCTTCCAGTTCCAAACCATTTGGAAGTGTATATGTAACAATCTTTCGGAGGACAAATAATGATGTTAAAAAAATAATCCCTTAATTCGTCCAATAGGGAAATTTGTCTCTAGTGTCAATTCCAAGGGAAGACTGGAAAAACCCAGGTGTCAGGTGCAGTGCAGCGCCGCAAATTGAGCTAGGGCGAGGTGACTTGCTCAAGGCCACACAGCACAGCGGCGGGTGATCGAACTCCGTACTTTTCGGGTACGAAGGAAAGACCGTACCGCTGAGCCACGCTGCACCCTAAATAGGTTACATATTGAATCACCAGCTGGCATAACTGTTTTGATAGCTTTCGGATCGGAAGGTCCTGGGATCTAGCCTCGCGCTCGGCGCATAGTTGAGTCTTTGGAAAAGGCTCTTTACTCACATTCTATCACCGTACTCAGGTGTAAAATGAGTACCTGACCATTAACAGCGTTGTCTTTGTCCGAAAAATTGTAATATCGCCTAACAGGAGTCATGTCCCGCCCTACATGTTAAATGTTGCTGTTGACCAGGGACCCCTTGTAAAGCGCTTTGAGCACATTTAGTGGATATTGCTCTATATAAAGCTCAATTTAAAAAAAGAAAAAATGTTAATAGCAGGATGTATAGTTAGATTCATAGGATAGGGAGAATGGATGATCTTCAAGACGACCAGCATATACAGATAGTATGCGCTTGGCTAAGAAGCTCACAACATTGCCATCCGGAAATATAATGGACCAACACACAAAACTATGCGTAACCTTAAACGTTTATAGTCTGCTTAATATAGTTTAGTGAGAATAACTCATAAACGTGGATGGCACAAAACAATAACAAAGACATGAGTGACGTCAACTTCGTTCTATATATAGACAAGAAATCACTGTGAAACCAGAAGATCAATTTCCACAAGGTATGTATCCAGTCCTCCTAAAGAATGGCTTTACAATTGGATTCTTTTTAGTCTGATGTCACGTCGCCCAGCAACGGCGGCCATCGTGGTTCTAAACAAAGAAAATAGGTACTTTTTATTTTTCATGCTGGCAAGAACTTTTCATATGTCTTCTGATTAGAATGTGTAAAAGTCAAAACATGATCAGATTTATAATGGGTTTTGTTTCCTCTGGATACGCTTTTATGCTCTCGGAGAAATATTTCATAAGGGCGTCCGCCATTGTTCCGATAGTTTAGAGCCAGTGTTACTAAGTTACCATGCATTAGGAAGGAAGTGACGTTACGACTGTTGAAGAATATTCCAATTTGACTGGAACCAGTTTAGTAAGCATTTCCCATAAACGCGGATGGCAAAAAAATAAAATAAAATAAAAATAATAATAATAAAGACCTGAGTGACGTCATTATCACTAAACTGTATTAACCAAACATCTATAAACGTTCAAGGTCACACTTATTTTTGTGTGTTGGTCCGTTATACTTCTAGATGGCAATGTTGTGAGCTTCTTAGCCAAGCGCATACTATCTATATTTGACCTCCATTTGAATTACAACATTACACAGTTACCCATAACACATCACCAGCAACAAAGCACTGACGAGTTAAATTAGATTTCTATTCTGAATAAGCCGGCCTGAGATTCATAAGAAATAAAATTGTGACAAAAGAACGAGGAACAATTTAAAATTCACCAACTCATTAACATATTTTGAAAATAAAATAAAAAATTGACGGAAGTGCATGTAATTAAAAAAATAAAGTTAATTCCGATTGGAAACTAGATATAGCAAAATGCTGCATTTGGATAAGTGACATTCATAAAATAATCACACTATCTGATCTAGACACCGAAATTAAAATTGAAAACATTTATTTATATCGCAACAATCGTCCCGGTTTTTGTTGTGAATTTTGACATACACAGACTTACTTTTAAAAAAAAAACAAAAAATAAATAAATAAATAAAAAAAAAAAATTAAAAAAAAAAA
The DNA here is from genome assembly GCF_034508935.2 of Berghia stephanieae. Lineage (NCBI taxonomy): Eukaryota > Metazoa > Mollusca > Gastropoda > Nudibranchia > Aeolidiidae > Berghia > Berghia stephanieae. Next base: position 10,953,369 of record NC_088363.1, on the reverse strand, counting down.
CAAACAAACAAACAGGGAGGCTTTCCGAAAGCTCCTCGTGCTTAGAGAAACAACCCAAATATTCCATCAACTAACCCTAATAAAAAATAATAACTAATACTTTTAACTAACCCTAATAGAAAAAACAAACACCCTAGCACCTTCACTGAGACTTTTAACTAACCCTAATAGGAAAAACAAACACCCTAGCACCTTCACTGAGACTTTTAACTAACCCTAATAGGAAAAACAAACACCCTAGCACCTTCACTGAGACTTTTAACTAACCCTAATAGGAAAAACAAACACCCTAGCACCTTCACTGAGACTTTTAACTAACCCTAATAGAAAAAACAAACACCCTAGCACCTTCACTGAGACTTTTAACTAACCCTAATAGGAAAAACAAACACCCTAGCACCTTCACTGAGACTTTTAACTAACCCTAATAGAAAAAACAAACACCCTAGCACCTTCACTGAGACTTTTAACTAACCCTAATAGAAAAAACAAACACCCTAGCACCTTCACTGAGACTTTTAACTAACCCTAATAGGAAAAACAAACACCCTAGCACCTTCACTGAGACTTTTAACTAACCCTAATAGAAAAAACAAACACCCTAGCACCTTCACTGAGACTTTTAACTAACCCTAATAGGAAAAACAAACACCCAAGCACCTTCACTGAGACTTTTAACTAACCCTAATAGAAAAAACAAACACCCTAGCACCTTCACTGAGACTTTTAACTAACCCTAATAGAAAAAACAAACACCCTAGCACCTTCACTGAGACTTTTAACTAACCCTAATAGGAAAAACAAACACCCTAGCACCTTCACTGAGACTTTTAACTAACCCTAATAGGAAAAACAAACACCCTAGCACCTTCACTGAGACTTTTAACTAACCCTAATAGGAAAAACAAACACCCTAGCACCTTCACTGAGACTTTTAACTAACCCTAATAGGAAAAACAAACACCCTAGCACCTTCACTGAGACTTTTAACTAACCCTAATAGGAAAAACAAACACCCTAGCACCTTCACTGAGACTTTTAACTAACCCTAATAGGAAAAACAAACACCCTAGCACCTTCACTGAGACTTTTAACTAACCCTAATAGGAAAAACAAACACCCTAGCACCTTCACTGAGACTTTTAACTAACCCTAATAGGAAAAACAAACACCCTAGCACCTTCACTGAGACTTTTAACTAACCCTAATAGGAAAAACAAACACCCTAGCACCTTCACTGAGACTTTTAACTAACCCTAATAGGAAAAACAAACACCCTAGCACCTTCACTGAGACTTTTAACTAACCCTAATAGGAAAAACAAACACCCTAGCACCTTCACTGAGACTTTTAACTAACCCTAATAGGAAAAACAAACACCCTAGCACCTTCACTGAGACTTTTAACTAACCCTAATAGGAAAAACAAACACCCTAGCACCTTCACTGAGACTTTTAACTAACCCTAATAGGAAAAACAAACACCCTAGCACCTTCACTGAGACTTTTAACTAACCCTAATAGAAAAAACAAAAACAAAACAACCTTAGACTTCTTTGCACTACCTTTCAATACTCACAAATCAAAATGGCGGCCGGGAATCAAAACAATGGTCAAATTAATAAATTTTAAACTTTTACAAATCTATCAAGGTTTGTTCGAGAGTTTTTAAAATGCTATTATATATTATTGACAAATTGAATAAATAAACGCATGACAAAAGATCCACGATGAAAATACAAACTGAAAGAAATGCCAGCGCGAGGAGCTTTCGGAAGGCCTCCCCAGAGATATACGTATATGTATGACATGTATGTACATACATGCAAATCAGGTCTGATAAAACCAAACACTAATTTTCGACTTGATTTAATTTAACCTCGTTGTAAAGGACAAAAATGTGTGTTGGTTTGAGAGTATTTCCACTAGATAATAATATAAGAATGAGGCTATGGCAACTAAGTACACACCGGTCTGCACTATGCGCATTCCATCCGAAGTGCATTAGCAGAATTTTAAATATCGTCTACATAGTATGAAGTTGACGTCACTCAGGTTTTGGTTTTTGCCATCCGCGTTTACGAATAATTCTCACTAAACTGTATTAACCAGACTATAAACTTTTAAGGTAACATATAATTTTGTGTGTTGGTACATTATACTTCCGGATGGCAATGTTGTGAGTTTCTTAGCCAAGTGCATACTATCTATTCGGATAAGGATTAGAAATGAAGCAGCCGTGAAACGACTTGGTGTTGAAGAGATGTCTGAAATATGTTATCAAGGAATAAAGTCTTAAAGGGGTTGGACGGGGTTAGTATAGATAGTTTGAAGATGACGTCACTCAAGCTTTTGTTATTGTATTTTGCCATCCGCGTTTGTGAGTTATTCTCACTGAACTGTATTAACCCGACTATAAACGTTTATGGATACATACAGTTTTGTGTGTTGGTCCGTTATACTTCCGGATGGAATGTTATGA
>NC_088363.1:10933291-10940791 GCF_034508935.2 Berghia stephanieae | reverse complement strand
TTTGTTAAAAAACAAAACAAAAAACAACAACAAAAAACAACAACAACAACAACAAACAAATAAGAAAACAATTTAAATAAATGAGTTTTGAGAAACACTAAAGAAAACGAGGGGAAAAAAAAAGAAATAATTTAAATGGATAAACAAATATATTAAAACAACACAAACTAATACTAAATTGATATAATATTAGTAAATTAATAAATTTAATTCAATACTGGAACCTTCCCAGCACAAGTAAGGCAATAAATAAGAAAAAGTTCGTTTGCCAAAATCTCTATTTAGTGTACACTGGTTAATAAGGTGGGCTCATTTGAATTAGCCCGACCTAGTACTAGAGAGGCCAGACAGCAAAATCACCGTCAGGCGACGTGACGATGAGATGACGATGTGGGCGGAGTGGAGTGGAGTGGTTGGGGGGGGGGGGGGGTGATAAAAAGAACAGGAGCGTATCCTGGTTTATGTATTACGGGATGCATGGTGATTCGCAATCTATCAAAAATACACACAAATTGATTTCAGTACAAAGTATCAATTTTAAGTAGTAACTTTTGAAATTATCTAATTTAGATTTGATTATTTCGGACCTGGTAATACAGCATATAACTTGAAAAAACAGGCTGGTATTTGCCCACCCTGCCCATTATTACCAGCCGTCCCTGCTTTGAGCACACATTCTAATGTGACCAATGACCTCGAGCACATTGAAATGTAATTTAGATCATGCCCACTGATCCTATCCCCTGTTACCGAGAACATTAGGGTATTTGACATCAAATAACACGGCCCCAAATTACTGTAAATTCATTCATTTCACATTTAATCCACCCTCGTTGTCTACAGCAATCGCATCCTTTGTCCCCCCCCCCCCCCCCATACCGTCTGCTTTCACTTCATGTAAGTCCCAATCAGCTTCTTACAATGGGAGCGATCTAATTCATGTTTTCATAAAAGCAAGTCATCAATCACACGATTTGTTGCTGTCCAACGATTGGATATTTCTTAACAAATATAAACACGCTGCTTTGTTTACAAATGTTATAAACATACCCATGTGTCAAGCTGAATCAAGTGACCAATCGTGATGTTAGATATTTAAAAAGCTGTGAACACTTTCCACTAAGTGGGTCACTTTGAGCATATTTTGCAATGTGACCAATGACCTCGAGCACATGGAAAGTTGATATTATTATAGATCATGCCCATTGTCCCATGACAATTTGAATTTCCATCTGTTGGTTGGTCATTCGCAAAGTAAGTCAAGTAAGCTCCTCCCACTAAAATCACCCATACCCACATTGTCCTTGATTTTCCTTCTGATTCCATTCTCACGCCCCATTGTCGTAGACACAATCTTGCGTTGAGATGGGAATCGTGAAAACGAAGATTTCACGAGTATCGATGTTTAAGTGGTAGGTTCAAAGTTCAATTTTCATAGAAAAGTCATGAGATTAACGTTGTGACAAGGCAATAAAAACTGCTCCGTGTTAAAATGTTGAGCAAATTAATTGTATGTACACACTCACACACACATACAAACAAATGAGTTGTATGTACACATCATGACTCTATGGTACACAGAGACAAACAAATGACAATATGGTACACACAGACAAACAAACAAATGAGTTGTATGAACACACATACACACACACACACACAGAGAGAGAGAGAGAGAGAGAGAGAGAGAGAGAGAGAGGGGGGGGGAGAGAGATCCTCTCTTTGTGTTTGTGTGTGTGTGTGTGTGTGTGTGTGTGTGTGTCTTTATCTTTGTGAAGGAGAGTAATCCTTCAGAGCATATTAATGGAGCCGGAGTTTATCCCGGTTTATATAGATAGTATGCGCTTGGCTAAGAAGCTCATAACATTGCCATCCGGAAGTATAACGGACCAACAGACAAACTGTGTGTATCCATGAACGTTTATAGTCGGGTTAATACAGTTCAGTGAGCATTACTCATAAACGCGGATGGCAAAAAAAAAAACAATAACAAAGACCTGAGTGACGTCAACTTCATACTATCTATAGCGTTATACAGACGATAGCAATACGATTCAATAGTCTGATGTCACGCCGCCCGGCAACGGCGGCCATCTTGGTTCTAAACAAAGAAAATCATTCCTTTTTATTTTCCATGCTGGATAGAACTTTTCATATGCCTTGTGATCAGAATGTGTAAAAGTCAAAACATGATTAAATGTATGTGTGTTTTTTTTTTCCTCTGGATACCCTTTATGCTCGCCGGAGAATTATTTCATACGGGCGCCCGCCATTGTTCTGATACTGATAGTTTAGAGCCAGTGTTACTAAGTTACCATGCGTCATTAGGAAGGAAGTGACGTTACGACTGTTGAAGAGTATTGGATTCAATAGTCTGATGTCACGTCGCCCAGCAACGGCGGCCATCTTGGTTTTAAACAAAGAAAATCGTACTTTTTATTCTTCATGCTGGCTAGAACTTTTCATATGTCTTGTGATCAGAATGTGTAAAAGTCAAAATATAATCAGATTTATAATGTTTTTTTTTTCTATGGATACACTTTTATGCTCGCCGGAGAAATATTTCATAAGGGCATCCGCCATTGTTCCAATAGTTTAGAGCCAGTTACTAAGTTACCATGCGTCATTAAGAGGAAAGTGACGTCATGACTGTTGTATTGCTTGCTAACCTTTTCTTATCTACAGATGGTATGCGCTTGGCTAAGAAACTCATAACATTGCCATCCGGAAGTATAACGGACCAACACACAAAACCGTGTGTATCCATGAACGTTTATAGTCAGGTTAATACAGTTCAGTGAGCATTACTCATATACGCGGATGGCAAAAAACAATAACAAAGACTCGAGTGACGTCATTTTCGAACTATCTATAGTAAACTACTTTCTCGGATCGAACAGACCTGGCAACCAATCACTGCTGGGTGGACAGTGAGTTTAAAACGAAATTTAAAAAAAAAAAAAGAAAAGAAAAGAAATGAAAAAAGCTGAACCTCACCTGGGATCGCTTCCACCTCCTCTGCTTGTGAAGCGAGCACTCTGCCAACTGGCTGTTCCGGATCCTCTCCATTTTTATGAGTGTGTGTGTGTGTGTGTGTGTGTGTGTGTGTGTGTGAAATGTATGAAGTGATGATTGGGATGAAAGGGGGGAAGGGGGGGGGGGGGGAGGAGAAGAAAGAGTGGACTGGTCAAATGTAATGTCTTGTAAAAGCTACCGCACAGATGTGTTTATAATGGGGATGGGGGTGAGGGAGATATAGATCGGTAGGTTTGTGTATTATACCAAGTATATAAAAACGGACAAAATGAGAGGAAGAGAGGAAGAGAGAGAGAGGGAGAGAGAGAGAGAGAGAGAGAGAGAGAGAGAGAGAGAGAGAGAGAGAGAGGGAGTGCTAGAAACAGTAAAAGAAATTATATATATTATATATATACATATATATATATATATATATATATATATATATATATATATATATATATATATATATATATATAGAGAGAGAGAGAGAGAGAGAGAGAGGGGGGGGGGGGGGTAAGAGAGGTGTGGGGGGGGGGGGGGGTGTAAATTGCTGTGAGTGGTCGGTCAGTCTAAGACTGGTAGGGGAAGTTAATTTGTAGGTATGTATTTTGACAGAGATGAAGATGGAGGACCAGGTGAGAAAGAATAATATTTGCAATATTAACGTCATTTGAAGAGATGTTATATAGATAGAATGCGATTGGCCAAGGAGTTCACAACATTGCCATCCGGAAGTATAACGGACCTACACACAAACTCTGTGTAACCATGAACTTTTATAGTCTGGTTAATACAGTTTAGTGAGAACAACTCACAAACGCGGATGGCAAAAACAATAACAAAGGCCTGAGTAATGTCATCTGCATACTATCTATACGGAGGGAAAACAAATGAAATAAATAGATTTTTAAAAAATAATTTAAAATATTTTTTTGAATGAGAAAGGGAAAAGAAATAAATTTGAAAATAAGGCTTATCGTATGAATGGCGATGGAATCGTGTATCCGCAAGGTTAAAGAAAATACAAAAACAAAAACAAAACAAACACAAATAACTCTAGGGCTTAAGCAACCCGAAAGAAGAAATTGAAACTGCTGGAGTTCTCGTCTTTTTCAATTTGTATACAATTTTATTGTTCTCGTCATTTTCACGATGTTAAATTTTATTGTTCTCGTCATTTTCACTTTGTTAAATTTTATTGTTCTCGTCCTTTTCACTTTGTATACAATTTTATTTTCAAAATCTGTTTTATTAATGGCTGCTAAATACGGATTATGCCAGATTGGTTACCAATCGTCCAATTCATAACAGTTGCTGACGTCCCGGTGAAATACGCTCACGTCAACGGGAGTAATTTTAAGGTTCTTCCATGTGATCTTGTTCACGAATGTTTCATTGAGATTGTCTTCGGAAATTTCTGTTGTCATTAAAGGATTATGGTCCCCGTTCAGTGTCATTTCTATTCTTGTATTGGGATCCGCATTGTAGCCCCATGTCCTAACACCCTGTGTGAAGACAAAAACAAGGAATAAATGAGTTAAACAAATTGATAAACAACTGATTGAACAAATAATATAGTCATGTGCTAAAGTCAGTTCACACTCGTTTAAACTCTCATAAGTTTGAGTACAAAATAGTTATCATCATTTGATATACATCAACAAAAATATTTTAATTGCAATGCCCTGGATACAATGATATCGAGAAAGTTTAAGAATTGACAACAAAGAATTGAGCTAGCAAATTTACACAACTTTAATAATACCAGAGAACCTATAGGGAATGAGATTAGCGGAAGAGTAGCGTCCCTTGATTGGACGTCACCCATAGTCTGTGACGTCACCGGCGGAAAAGTTATTAGAGAGAGAGAACGTCATTTTGGTTGTGCGCATGCGTCTCGCGGATTGCGGACACTTGTGCGAGGAAGGACATTTTTCACGAAGAAACAGTACTCGTTCCATCTCCAAATCCGGTCTAACTCGACGGATTCTTGCTTTCAATCGCTTCAACGTATATAATTTGTACCTGCTATCTCATCAAGAAAAGTTCTATCAGAACGAATCAATGCTTCTGTCTTTATTTGATTCACTGAGTTGACACTGCTTGGCCGGCGACAATCACAAGATTTGTCAGATCAAGACATCGTTGAGAGGGGTTTCAGGGTAGGTGTTGGATTGCATCCATTGTCTACTGATAGTATATAAGAAGTCACTGATTGCATCTCATTTTCTCCTAGATGACGAAATTCACGTTTAATCCATCTAAAACAATGCCTCAAACTTTCCCAAGGCGTTTAAAAATGTTACTCGGAGTTTCTTCTTCTGAAACATGAAATTCAATAACAGCTTCCTGTTGCTGACGAACATTCGTAGGGCAGCCATTTTGAACTACCATAACTTTGTCAAAGTTTGACAGAATTAAGATTTACAACTTTTGGTTTATAGACTACACACGTAAGTTCAATTGAGCTAAAGATGGCGTCACATGAAAAAGAAATGAACTCAGTAGGACATCTGCTGTTCCATTACTTTTTGACTCACCATCGTATGACCCTTACTGATAAAACTTTAATTGGATGAAGGGAAACCACTGGCTTTTGAATGAGCAGATTGAATCGTTTAATAAACTCTGCAGAAGGGTTATCCCGGCCGCGAGTTTTTTTTTTTTTGCACCAGGTTGGGAACAGGCAGGTTTAAAAATGGGTCAGGGAGGTTCCTCCATGTCTACCGTCTCACGCTGATTCGTGGAGAAAAATAATCACGTGACAGTACTATTTTTACGTGTCGTTTTGACACGCAAGCGGTTTATATGAACCGTAGGGAAACTCACCTGATCAAGTTGTTGGGAACGCTGACTCCACGCGGACTCAACACTAGGATTGGCCACCACTAACCTCCACTTGCAACAACTGCCACTACAGCTACTGCTGCTGCTGCTGCTACTACTACTACTACTACTACTACTACTACTACTACTACTACTACTACTACTAAAACTACTACTACTACTACTACTACTACTACTACTACTACTACTACTACTACTACTACTACTACTACTACTACTACTAATACTGCTACTACTACTGTTATACTACTACTACTACTACTACTACTACTACTACTACTACTACTACTACTACTACTACTACTACTACTATTACTACTACTACTACTAGTACTACTACTACTATTACTACTACTACTACTACTACTACTACTACTACTATTACTATTACTATTTCTACTACTACTACTACTACTACTACTACTACTACTACTACTACTACTACAACTACAACGCACCGTTTTTATGCACCTCCGTTGGCGGTGATGGTTAATTAATGAAAAAGTTACTGCATACGACCATGAGGTTTAAATAATTTTAGATTGTAGTTTAGCACGCTGCTTAGTGATTACCGGTGTACGTTTATACAATGATAATAAATTAAACAATATTCACAATAATTTAAAAAATCAAAGGTAAAAAGAGACATGGCACACACATACTGATCTTAAATAAATAAAGAATTTTAGAAAATTATTTTTTTTTAACACGATAAAAAGTTTTTGAAAAAAAAAAAAAAAAGATGTCTTTCTCAATAAAGTAAACTTTTTAAAAAAATATATGTTTACTGGGAATCGAACCCAGTACTTTCAAGGTTAAAAAGTCTGAAAGCTTGTCCACTGCGCTACGGAGCCACCTAACTGTCCATCACATTTAATAAGGTCTTTCTAAGACATTATTTTACCTTCAATGCAACTTCTATTTTCTGGTTCTATATTTCGATTTTTTAGTTTATTGTTATTTTTGTATAAATTTATTAACAAAAACATCCTACATATGTCACAATATAACTTTTGCCATGTCCGAATACAGAAACACAATATCGCTGATGAAATTGGGTGGAATGCGCATCGTGACGGAGGTGCATAAAAGATACACCGTCAACGGAGGTGCATAAAAACACTACGATTAAAAAAAAATGTTGTATTTTTGCAGCAGTTATAAATTTACCAATCACAGTTGTGCAATAATTTATCACCTAAATATAGTAATAGACCTACAGAGATGGACCCTACATACAATGCACTTGATTTGTGTAACGTACTTTTTCTACATCTATCCACACTAGCTACCACTGTAGACACAACTCAAGACAACAATAGTGTGGTCTAATTTCTATTGCTAACTTATATTTCAAACTTCAACTACAGTATTATAGTATCATATCAAACATTTTTTAAAAGTATGTTATCTTCTTCTCATTATTCTTCTTCTTAACAATCAAAAATACGGTGGGCATACATCGTGTAGTGTGTAGTGTAGGCTAGCCAACTGCACACCCCTTTGAACCTTGAACAACGCGCGCGCTGACCTATGGCCTTGTCCGACCTCTGTCACGGACTTCCCATTGTGGCGATGCTAAAAATAGTGCAGGCTGGTTGGCGAAGAGGGTTATTCTCAGATGACGTCACAAAA
>NC_088363.1:10923291-10925791 GCF_034508935.2 Berghia stephanieae | reverse complement strand
TAAGAAGAAGAAGAAGAAGAAGAAGAAGAAGAAGAAGAAGAAGTTTTGTTTGATTCGCCATTCGAATTAAACTGATTAAAGTTTTTATTTTACCGTTGCTAACAAGATGGCTGACCGCGTCCTTTGACGGCTCTCTTCGTTCAGACGGTCTGGTTACATATTTTATAATGATCTCCCTAAATATTTCTAATTGATAATTGGTGTATTAAATACTCCTCCATAAATCAATGATCAAGGTCTGTGTCTTAACCGTTGTAATTGTTATAAAGAAACACCACGAACCCCGCTTGAGCCAACATCCTGTCGTTAGCAACAGCAACGATTTATAATAATTTTATTTAGAGTTTTGTGTTTTCTGTGCCTAGTTTCTCTTTGATCCACTTTTAAATTGAACATTTTCTCGGGAATCCAGAGTCATGGAGTATACACTTAACGCCAAAATGATGCTGGGTTATATTGACGACGACGATGATGAAATTCTCAACTATGACGATGGACAATTGGATCTCAGTGAAGACAATGAAGACGAGGATGAAGCAGAATCTGTTCAAGAGTATGTGGTCTTGATTACAATCATTAATTAAACAAATCATTTAATAAGTTATGTTATGACATCATTGTAAGTATTTATTCTTTGACATTTAAAAATTTAATTCCAATTTAAGTTTAAGAAAAAATTACACAACCTATGAAATAAATTTTAAAACAACAACAACAAAAAAACAAACTCTATACTGCCATACTGCCCCGGGAGACAATTCAGATCGAGTCCGAATAAGCACACGTGCATTGGAATTTGATTCTGAATAGTCACTATTCAGTAGCTGCATCCTTACTTTTATTCTGAATGAATCCTTTATAATTTGTACTTGACTTTTGAATATAAAACATTTGTCCTCTTCTAATAGATTGCGGTGATAACATTTTGACGTAAATTTCTTTCAGAGAACGTTCTTTTGAGGATAACCTCACTATGTAGATGTAACCATAGTTTGAAAGAGAACGTTTTAATTCATAAACAAAATCATTTAGAATTGAATAAAAGTCTTCCATTTCTCTTAAATTGTTTGACCTAATGGAGGCGGGCATGAAAATTCAATCCAGGTATGAATGCTATTATTGAATTATTCTACATGATGCTTTGGTTGGTGCCATTTTAAGTTAAGTAAGAAAAAGTTGATCACTCAGTGAGTGCTATTTCTTCTGAAATTTGATCGTTAGTAAATGGATAAAGTGTTATTTTTTGCAAGTACAGAAGTTAAAAGCAGCCTAAGAAACCCAAAAGCGTTTTATAATTACCCTTTCCATTTACCATAAACTTAAAATTCAAATAATATGGATGCCAACTTAGGTAGTTTTGTATCTATGCATGATAAGGCTTCCACTTTACATTGATTTTCAATTCGATGAATTGTCATGACAAGATTATGTTTCATGTTCAATTATATTTATTTTGTCCATTTCAGCGTCTGTATCTGACTATATAAGGTATATGAACCTTTTACAAATAATTATCTCCTCATTGGATAAGGGGTCCCAGTGCTTGTATTTATAATGGTAGACTGCGCAGGATCTGTGTTATGTCGGCAATTTAGTCAACTTGTTACTTCTTTGTATAGAGTCTTGATGGCTTTGTCATATTTGTTTCTAAATTGTTGTCCATTTTTTTGTCTGAACTGAATGTGACCTCAAGATATTCAAGGAAGCAATCAGGTCCGTTCATGGCATAGAAGAGAATCATGTTTGGGACCGAGTATTAAAAGACATTTTCGACCAGTTTTCCCAAGTTGAGTATTCCTCAAGGTCTTCGATTGTGATTCTAGACAATGGTCTTTTGTTGCAGTACAGTGTGGATATCAGCATTTGCTGGCGTGAGTTAAGACTTTTGTGTAGTTCCTTTGTTACAGGAGACTGAGCGCTGGACCCAATATAGACCTCTTGGGACACTGATTACGCAGCATCAAACTTTTTTGTTTGTTTTTGGTTTTTGTTTTTGTTTGTTTTGACTTGGTCTTCATTTAATTCCGAATATATGGTATGGAAGGTATGAAGGAAAAAGTGTCAGAGATACATTTTGATTTTATTCATGTTTTCAGATACAACCAGCATTACCAGAGACACCAGAAGAAAAGATTCATTGGCAGGAGCAGATTCGTATGATTCATTTAAGGAGTCACTTGAATCAGTTACTGGAGAAAGTAAAAGATGCTCACTACACAACAGACAAAGCAAGGTACTGAAAACTTCCGTCATTAAGCAATATCTTCCCTGTTACTTTTGTTACATGGACGTGAGATTACCAGGGATAAATAAAAGTATATGACTTTTTTTAAAAAAGCATATGTTTGAAAATTATTTATGTAAAACATATTAGTGAATTCCACAATATAATATACAACAGTTGTGATCGCCTCAATATTGTTGGAAAGTAGAAAAATGTGTATTTATGCAGAGTGGGCATTTAGATTAAGTTGGATAAATACGATCATTGCTTCAGTGT
>NC_088363.1:10914241-10923191 GCF_034508935.2 Berghia stephanieae | reverse complement strand
AGAAAAGGGAAAAAGAAACGCTCACTATGGATCGTACACCCATGCGAAACATCATGGGGTGTATGATTAAAGGGTTTGATGTCCCATCCAACCACCCGCGATAAGAGAAAAAGGAAAAGGAGAGAGAAGGAAGGAGGGAAGGAGAGAAGATAGAGAGGAGAGAGAGAGAGAGAGAGAGAAGAGAGAGAGAAAAGAAGGGGAGAGAGAAGAAAGAGAGGAGGGAGGGGATGAGGGAGAGAGAGACAGAGAGAGAGAGAGACAGAGACACAGAGAGAGATCAACAACTTCACCTTAAATGACAATTCTTTTAAATCAGTGTGTCCTTTGGCAAATCTTGCAGATTTGCCAGATTATTATTATTATTATTATTATTATTATTATTATTATTTATTATTTATTATATCATCATCATCATCATCATTATTATTAATTATATTATTATTATCATTTAAAAAATGATAATGAAAAGAATAACAATATTGGGGACCAAATTGTCGGTATATCCGACAACGGTCGGACATTTTACAGGTCTGAGAACTACGAATAACAACAGCAAATGAAGACAAAACGTTTACACCCCCCAATGCCTCTGTTTTTGGGTTTTTCCATCGATGTACTTCATATTCTGGTTTCTTGTTTTGACAATGTCAACGGGCATGGAAGCTGCCGGTTGTGATGAGACCATGATCTTACTCGCACAGAAATGCAGGAACAAACCATATGGAAAATACCCTGTCAGGATAATGTCGAAGGTTATTAAATTGATGATGAAAAGTAATAAACAAAATTAATAAAACAGCTTAAAAAAAAAAAAAAGAACTAAATACCAAAACATGGAAATATTCGGGCTCAAAACCCTTCTTCGGCCAACAATAAAAAAAAACAACAAAAACACAAATACAATTACTAAAAAAAACCCAGATTGACAGTTGAGAAATTTTTCTGATGATTGTTTTAAGCTGAAGAAGGGTTTTAAGTCCGAAATGTTCTGTGTTTGGTATTTTGTTCTTCTTTGAAGATGTTTATATTAATTTTCGTTTTTTTACTTTTTACAGTTCACAGCTTCTAGCAGCTTAGTATCACTTCAAATTGACAAGGTGAACTTTTGTTTTTAATTTTGATCATTTATATTTGTGCAATATCCACTAAATGTGCTCAAAGGGCTTTAAAGGGATCTCTAACCAGCAGAAACACTTAACATGTAGGACAAGACCGACGCCTGTTAGGTAATATTATATTGAAAACTTTTTACGACAGAGACAACAATTTTAACAGGTAGTCAGCCACAAAGGTTCTGTGTTGGGTATTTTTTTACTAAAACTTTTTAAAGATGAGATATTCTATTCATTTTTGTTATCACTTGTTACAATCACACACTTTTGGCAGCTTAGTATCCATTAAATCAGTGCAAGTCCCCTTCCCCTAACCCACCCCCAGTGGCCACTGCACTTATAACCAAACTTCCTTAGTAAAACCAGTACCAAGCAAACCCTTTGAAAACCGGGTTATTAATTTTTTAATACAGTGCAGTCCTGATAATTGAATTGGGTGGGAAAAGAATTGACTTTATTTATCAGAATTCGATTTGTCTCCAAAAAGGAATAACTAAACTGTTGTTTTGTTTTTGTTTTTTAAGGGTTTTACGGGCTTGCAACAATTAGGTTATATCAGGCAGAAAAAGTGGAAAATGGGTAGTAAAATTCTAGATTACAATAAAGCCCCAAAAGAAAAGTTAAGACAAAGGGGAACTGGAGAAGAAATAGGGATCAGATATAAATTCCAAGAGCATACCACCATTGGTACTTAATTTTAAAATCACTAAAGTCTCATCAGACACAAGCACAAAATCCAAAAAAGGAACAACTCAAATGCTTACATTATACATTCAAAAATAAAAATAATAATGCATAACAGAGAGAGTTTTACAAGGAAAAAAATAATCTCCCAAAACAATAAACTATGGATTTGACTGTTTCCCTCCCAGCTAGGATTCCGGCCCCAGTGCCAGGACAAAACCAATTTAATCTCATTCCAAGACAAAGACAGAAAGCATTTTGGGGAAAACAGATATAAGGGGATAGAAGACACAGTATAGTACCCCCTGCCCGCTATGGGGGGTCAGGATCCCCCCAGTAACTAAACCTGACTCCAGGTATCAGGGTTATTTACTCAGTTTCCTCCCCTGACAAAGGGGGTTTCCCTCTTACCATTTACACTGCTGAGTAGAAAGCCAAGTTGTACAACAAAGAAAGACAGACTACACATTGTTGTACCCTTGTTTTACACGTATGCTTTGGCCCTGGCCAAGCCGTGCCCTGGCCCTTACTTACAAGCTACACAATAGCACAGAGTAGTAGTTAACACTGCATGCTGTATAGGCCCTACTACTTCTAGATCTAGATCCATCGATCAATAAAGAAAGACAGCACAGAAGAAAGAGAAACGCGTGGAGTGGGGTGTTGGCCTATGATTGTTCGTGCCGTGTATTGGTCAGCTTGTGGTTATCACTGTTTTTTAAATCTATTATAACCAACCCCTTTGTTAGCCCGCGGCCAGCAGACCACATTAACTACAAAAACCCTTTTGCAAAAAACCTGCCCTCACCTGTGCTGTTTAAAATTTTTCTGTTTGGTTGTGAATAGGGAGGTTAGTGGGCGGGATTGACAACCATAGAAACGCCAATTGTTGGGCGCGCCCTAATTTAAAAAAAAGAAAAAAGGGTTTTGTAAAAATTTAAAATAAAATTTAAATTCATTCGGGGCCCCTTTGAAAATATATCATTTTTAAAAAAAAAAACAAAAAAAAAAACACAAAATTTCTTCTATTTGGAAAACCCATGAAAAAGATTAAACTGGAAATGTATTTTTTGAAGGTCTTGCCCCCCAAAATTGTTTGGGTAAATTATTGTAATGGAAAATCCCCCTTTTTTTTTTTAATTAAAAAATTATGTTTTTTGCGGAAAACACCCAAAAGTTATCGAAGAAAGGCTTTTCCATAAAGGGGAAATATGATATCAAAAACCGGGAAAAATTTGTTTGTTTTTTTTTTTAAAAGGAAATTTTACGGGCTTGCAAACTTACCATTTATTATCAGCCCCATTTAAAAAAAAAGAAAATTGGATAGAAAAAAAAGTTTTTTAGAATTACAATCAAAGTAAAGCACCAAAAAAAAGGTAAGAAAAAGGGGGAAAATTGGTTCAAATAAGAAATAGGTGTAGATTCCAAGAGCACTTATCAAAGTATTAGTTTTAGATCACTAAAAAATCTCGACCAGACAAAAGCAAAAGGTCCCCCTAAGAGGGATACCTCAAATGTTTTACAAATATATTAAAAAGTGCAAAAAGAGAGGGTGATTTACAAGGGGGAAAAAAAAAAACTCCCCAAAAATAAATATACATTTGATGTTTCCCTTCTCAGGCCCGGGTATCCCGGGAAAAGGGCCAGGACAAAACCCAAATATTTTCATTTCAAGACAAAGAAGAAAGCAAGTTGGGAAAAAGTATAGGGGGTTAAAAAAAGAAAAAAGGAAGTTTCCCCCCTGCCCATATGGGAGGGAGGAAACCCCTCCCCGACAGGATAATGTGGTTTGAGGGGGTTTTCCCGTATAACATTTTCTATTCGTCCCGTAGTTTTTTATTAATCCCAAATTTTTTTGATAAAGGGAAAATGAAAAAGGGGGTATTATCTGTTTTTGTATATTAAAATTTTAAATTATATTCAATTTCAAATTGCCCATTTAAATTTTTCGAGCTTTGAGCAGAACAATTTCAAATTTACAGGCAAAGAAAAAAACCAAAAAAAAAACTTCCAGAAAATTTTTTGAGGGGGAAAAAATCAATATGAATTTGTCTGCATCACAGTCGC
Organism: Berghia stephanieae; assembly: GCF_034508935.2. Lineage (NCBI taxonomy): Eukaryota > Metazoa > Mollusca > Gastropoda > Nudibranchia > Aeolidiidae > Berghia > Berghia stephanieae. Next base: position 10,919,328 of record NC_088363.1, on the reverse strand, counting down.
CAATGCATGGATGGTTTCATCCACATCGCAGCCAAATGATAAAATGAACAAGCTGCACAACTACTTTACATGTCAGAATCTTAAATAAGTTCGAGAAAGTTGACAAAAATGTAAAATTCACATAAAAATTTAATAATGGAAAAAGTGCAATAATTACGTCTCCTTTACTAAAAAAATATTTTAGTTTAAATTTTTATAAATTAAAGAAATTGCGATTTGAAATTGAAATCGTAGCCGATGCTATCTTTAAAAATCTTTTAGAATTCACTGGAAGTCGAAGAAGGATGACATTTTTTCTTGTAATCTATTGGCACTAAATCATTTCAGCATTTCTGTCTTACACAGCTGCCCTTTCTCCAATGTTTCAGTCACATTTGTTACGATGAAGACATAATCAGTCGGTGGTGAAAAGGTTTGAACTGAGATATTTGCCAAGTTTAGTTAGAAGGTCAAAGTTTTATCAAAATGAGTTATTGTCATAAATGATTAAATCAACCTTTTGTGTACATCTTCGAGAAATATCAAAGCTTAATTTCACTTTGAAATAATTTTTTACAGATAGTCAAGATGAAAAAGTATGAAATTTGAGAAAGGTTGCTGGATATCTTTCCCATACATCAGACCATTAACTTCATGAAAAATCACCCGATTTACTTGAAATAAGATTAAAATGCTCTGGGGAGCATATTCTTTGAGAAGACGCAAAAAAATTCAAATCCAAAATTTTCACCTTCCAACTGATTATGTCATGCATTGACACATTTATGTGAGTAATAAAAGAATGTTTAGGATTCCAACACTCACCCTCCATAGAGTCAAGACGCCTTCCTCTTTCACAATTCTTCCCAATGCGTCAATACATTTTTGTAGCCTCTCTTTGATCTAAAGGTTTACTATATAAAATATGAAGAAGAAAATAAACTCGATAGAAATATCAATATAATCTCAAAATTCATTTTCCAACATACCAGATCCCCGAGACATTGAAATCACCAGACTGGGGGATCAGAACACACCAAAACAGTTTTATTTTATTCCTAGCGGAATGAGGACGAGAGACGCATACCACAACCAACAGAACGTTCTCTCTCTAATAACGTTTCCGCCGTGACGTCACAGATTATGGGTGACGTCCAATCAAGGGATGCTACTCTTCCCGCTAATCTCATTCCCTATAGTACATGTCAGTCATTTCTCTTATCCTGTATTTTATTAATTGTTATTAAATCGTCTTCCTTTTATTTTCAGTTCTCCCTTTGCTTTCCATTTATGTTTTATCTACTTTATTCCCTCCAATATTTTTATTGAAGTATCTTGATTTATTTTAAAATTGAAATACAAACAAATTTATTAACTAACAGGCTATTGTTAGAGGCATTATAAACCATTGACAATTAAACATTTATTTTCTTAAATGAAAAAGATATTTTAAAAAATAATTAATAAATAAAAAAACCAGAGAAATGTAGAAATAAAATAAAATAATCCCACAATAACCAAGATAAACTAAAAAAAAAAAAACTGATATGGAGCAACAAAAAAATAAAACAAAAAAAATAAACCAATTTGCATAACTTTTCATTTTTAAAATCTAGTTTTACGACATCTGTCTACGCAACAGCGTATGTTTCATCATCAGTTAATGCAAGGACTAGTATATATCTAAAAAAATTGATTTTAAAAAAGACAGTTGTACAATCGACAATAAACGGACTCCAGAACGACTATGCTTGTGCACAGACACTTGCTACACGCTTACTCCCCAAATAAAGAATCGAGGTCGCCTCAAGAAACTCCAGTATTCCAAAATGTAAATGTATGCCAGAATGCATGACGTATTAAGTATTAAGTGATGTATTTACATTTCTATTGCTTTAGTTATTCGCTGAGGAAGGGTTTTGAGCACAAAAATTTTTGTGCTTGGTATTTTGTTGGGTTTTTTTCTTCCAAAGCTTTTATATCCAATTTTTGTTCATTACCCATTAAAAGTATTAAATAGTTAAGGAAAATAATGGACAGAGCAACATAATCTACAACTTTTTAAAATAATGACAATATTAATAAATAACAATAACAAAAAAATACACTCTCTCTATTTTCTAAACATTAATTTTGAGCTAAAAACAAAACTATCGATCTTGTTGACAATAGGGACATGTGTGGGAATCTGATAAACACTGGACCGGTCACCAAGAAATGGTTCATCAAAATATGAAAGCCAAAAATGGTTAGAGCAAGAAACAAGTGCAAAATTTTTTAATGCGATAAGTTGTGAAATGATAAAATAAAGAAAAAAAATCATTTTAATAAAAATTCATTCCCCCAAAAAATCTTACCCTTCTGGAAAATTTATTCTTTAGGATGATTTGTAAAATGTATTTTTGTATTGCTTTTTCTGTATCACACACTTAATCATATACAACCTCTCCGGCATCAGAAAAACAGAAAAGGCATTTTTGACCAATCAAGCAATTCGATGGCGCTGGCTTCCGGCGACAATAGACGTGTTGTGAATGTTTACCTATTTTCTACACATATTTTTATTCATTTATCATTCAATCGTCGGAATTTACGCCTAATTTTTATTCAAAATGGATGTGAAGTATATATTGTTCCTGATTTTTATATTTATTAGTATATTTATAAGCATAAATGGTGTTTTAGCCTGTAATTTTGCTGCCAAAAGCCTATCGATAACTTATACTCCAGAGACTCTCCGATCCCTCCAACCCGTGGTCACCCCCACCACCCACTATTGACACATCGTTTATTAAAGGAAGAAAGAGGGGGAGAAAAGGAGGAATAAAAACAAAATTTAACAGACGGCCTTTTCGTCCATTTTTACCCTGTGTAGTGACAGGTAATGTAAGATCACTGAAAAATAAAATTGATGAACTGTTTTACTGTGTCGTTTTAATAGTGACTATCGTCAAGCCTCCAAATAGCGTTAACAGAGACTTGGCTATCTCCCACATACCATCATCATGTTTTGATATTGAACAATATTCACTATTTCGAGGAGATCGGACTAATGTAAATAACGAACTGGGGGTGGGGTGTGCACATATATTAACAACAAATGGTGCCACCCCAATAACTGTCAGATAAAGAACATGTATTGTGACGATTATATTGAATTTATTACTGTTTCGTCACGACCATATTATCTACCCGGGATATATCATGTCATTCATCATCAACGTCTACATTCCACCATCATCAGACAACACCACAGCGAAAAATATTTTGAGGAAAGAAATACAGGACATTCAAATTAAGTCACCCGATGCCGTATTGATGGTCACTGGCGATTTTAACCAAATGTAACGATTTTTACTCTCCCGGGACTTCATCAATACGTGGACTGCGAGACAAGGGACAAAAAACTTTAGTTTTATTCCGTGTTATTAAAAATAGTTATAAATTTTACCCCGTGCCCCTTAGGTTTATCTGACCACTGCATGCTTTGCTCTCCCCCCTCCGCCCTGTTTTTAAAGTTAAAAACCATAAAAAAAATGTACAGACGGAAGGAATGTTTTTAAATTTGCGTGGTTTTTTGAATGCACTGAGGGAATTTTTTATCGAATCATGTGATATGGATGAGCTGAATGACTGGTGTATGATATTTAAAATTCGTAAACAGCTAGTGTCTTGTAAAAAAGAAAAAAATATTATCCAAAACAACAACCTTTGGATAACAAAAATCAAAACTTTTATTGCCCCAAAAAAAAACTTTTTTAAACTAGGGGGGAAACCAAAAAAGATCTGAAAAAAAAAAACAAAAAGAGTAAAAGGGTAAATCAGTTTAAGAAAGTACAAAAATAAAATTAAAAAATGCTTTTTTTGGGGATATACGGGGAACGGGCGGGGGGGCTTAAAATGCTTTTTAACTATAACCAAAGCCCACTTTATAAGAAATACGAAATTGAAACTTTAAATAAATTTTATTCACTTTCGAAAAAACAAACAAATTTGAAATGAAAATAAAAAAAATTAAAAAACCCGGGTTTTGGGAAGAGAAATGACTTTGAGGTCAGTGAAGAGGAAAGGGAATTCTATTTTCGAAACAAACGAGGGGAAGGCTCGGGGCCAAAGGGTTTGAAGGAAAATTTAAAAGAAGTCCCCCACCAGTTTCCCCCCATTTAAAAAACACAATTTTTAACGGGTCCCTCCAATGCGTTTCGATCCCTGAAATTTGGAAAACTTCAAAAATTTTTATTCCTTTCCAAAAAAAAAAAAAACTTGAAACTATAACGGGGATCCAACCGGGTTTGCATGACTTCAAAGTCAGAAATCTTTAAAAAACTTTTCTTTTAAAATTAGGAATCAGTTTATGCCATTGAGTGATAGTATAAATTTGTTACAAACCAGGACGTGGCGAAAGGGGATGCCATTTTGCTGTTTACAAAAAACTCTAGGGGCATTAGATCACGCGGAGCTTTTTTGCAGATTGTTTTTTGCAGATTTTTCTTCAGCGTTCAATACAATGCAACCTCATTGGTTGTTCAAAAAATTATACTGAAAAAAAACAATAATAATTTCTTGGGGCTCGAATTTTTACGGGGAAAAGGCACAAAATGTTCAATTAGGGCAAAACAAATCCCTGATCTACAAATATGTGCTTTTTCCCAAGGGTTTTATTTTCCCCCTTTTTATTCAAATAACACAATGACTGTAGAAGTCAAAACCTGATTATTTAATAAAGTTTGCAGAAAAAAGACACCGTTTAAAAGGTTTTTTTTTATTTAAAAAAATTTTTTGGGCAACGAAGTGGCTTATAGGCAAGAAATTGATAGATTTTTGTCTTGGGTGATTCCCCCACCTAACTTAACATAAGCAAGACAAAGGAGCTAGTGATTTACTTTAAGGGAAGGAACCGATAGAACCGTTAAATTAAAGGACCAATTGTCCAGCGGTTTTCCCCTACAAATACCTTTTGGGGAAACATTGATACAGGCTCAATGGGGTGAACACTTGAAAATAATTGGCATAAGATGTGCAGACGTACATATTTTTTATCAAAACTCTCTCGTTTAGAATAAAAAAAACCCCCTCAATTATTTTATAGACCCGTTGAAATTTTTTTA
>NC_088363.1:10909940-10914141 GCF_034508935.2 Berghia stephanieae | reverse complement strand
TATTATTATTATTATTATTATTATTATTATTATCATTATTAGGCAATAAAAACTGCTCCGTGTTAAAATGCTGAGCAAATTAATTGTATGTACACACTCACACACATACAAACAAATGAGTTGTATGTACACATCATGACTCTATGGTACACAGAGACAAACAAATGACAATATGGTACACACAGACAAACAAACAAATGAGTTGTATGAACACACATACACACACACACACACACAGAGAGAGAGAGAGAGAGGGGGGGGGGGGGGGGGGGGGAGATCCTCTCTTTGTGTTTGTGTTTGTGTTTGTGTGTATGTGTGTGTGTGTGTGTTTGTGTGTGTGTGTGTGTGTCTTTGTCTTTGTGAAGGAAAGTAATCCTTCAGAGCATATTAATGGAGCCGGAGTTTATCCCGGTTTATATGAACGTTTATAGTCGGGTTAATACAGTTCAGTGAGCATAACTCATAAACGCGGATGGCAAAAAAAAAAAAAAACAAAAACAATAACAACGACCTGAGTGACGTCAACTTCATACTATCTATAGCGTTATACAGACGATAGCAATACGATTCAATAGTCTGATGTCACGCCGCCCGGCAACGGCGGCCATCTTGGTTCTAAACAAAGAAAATCATTCCTTTTTATTTTCCATGCTGGCTCGAACTTTTCATATGCCTTGTGATCAGAATGTGTAAAAGTCAAAACATGATTAAATGTATGTGTGTTTTTTTTTCCTCTGGATACCCTTTATGCTCGCCGGAGAAATATTTCATAAGGGCGCCCGCCATTGTTCTGATACTGATAGTTTAGAGCCAGTGTTACTAAGTTACCATGCGTCATTAGGAAGGAAGTGACGTTACGACTGTTGAAGAGTATTGGATTCAATATTCTGATGTCACGTCGCCCAGCAACGGCGGCCATCTTGGTTTTAAACAAAGAAAATCGTATTTTTTATTCTTCATGCTGGCTAGAACTTTTCATATGTCTTGTGATCAGAATGTGTAAAAGTCAAAATATAATCAGATTTATAATGTTTTTTTTTCTATGGATACACTTTTATGCTCGCCGGAGAAATATTTCATAAGGGCATCCGCCATTGTTCCGATAGTTTAGAGCCAGTTACTAAGTTACCATGCGTCATTACGAGGAAAGTGACGTCATGACTGTTGTATTGCTTGCTAACCTTTGCTAATCTACAGATAGTATGCGCTTGGCTAAGAAACTCATAACATTGCCATCCGGAAGTATAACGGACCAACACACAAAACCGTGTGTATCCATGAACGTTTATAGTCAGGTTAATACAGTTCAGTGCAGGCACGGCTGGTAATAATGGGCAGGGTGGGCAAATACCAGCCTGTTTTTTCAAGTTATAAGCTGTATTACCAGGTCCGAAATAATCAAATCTAAATTAGATAATTTCAAAAGTTACTACTTAAACTTGATACTTCGTACTGAAATCAATTTGTGTGTATTTTTGATAGATTGCGAATCACCATGCACCCCGTAATGTATAAACCAGGATACGCTCCTGTTCTTTTTATCACCCCCCCCCCCTCCCCAACCACTCCACTCCGCCCACATCGTCATCTCATCGTCACGTCGCCTGACGGTGAACTAACTCCGATTTTTGCTGTCTGGCCTCTCTAGTACTAGGTCGGGCTAATTCAAATGAGCCCACCTTAATAACCAGTGAACACTGAATAGAGCTTTTGGCAAACGAACTTTTTCTTATTTATTGCCTTACTTGTGCTGGTACCATTGATGTAATGACTTTGGGAAGGTTCCAGTATTGAATTAAATTTATTAACTTACTAATATTATATCAAATTAGTATTAATTTGTGTTGTTTTTATATATTTGTTTATCCATTTAAATTATTTCATTTTTTTTTCTCGTTTTCTTTAAGTACTTCTCAAAACTCATTTATTTAAATTGTTTTCTTATTTGTTTTTTGTTGGTTTTTTTTTGTTTTTGTTTTTTAACAAATTAATTTGTTAGTTCTTTTTTTTTTTTATTATTCTTAAAGTAATTACCGCTGTATTTTTATTGCCAGACTAAATAATTTTGCAAAACAATGTAATTTTCTATTGTATTCCCTCTAATAAAATAAAACACTTTTATTCAAAAGTCACGACTAAATAAATATATAAAATACAACCACCATTTTGGTTTTCTCAACAATTGAATTAGTATACGAGAAATACTCTTCTGAGTAAGGAGAGAGTTGAATTCTAAGTTATAGAGGAAATAAATACGTTTAAAGGAAGGGTGGGCAGATTCCGTACTTGCCCGTCCTGAAGCTAATACATAAGATGGTTCGCGACGAAGAGGCGGGAAGCTAGAGGTTGGTTGGGGAAGGAGTAAAGATAACACGGTCGTTATTGTGATAGTATAACGAATGCTGGGTACGACTGGGTACAGCTGGGGCGACCATCCCCAACCCAGCGCGTCCACAGGTGGCGGATCGTGGAACGGCCTACAGATCCTGATCTATAGGTTAGCTGTAAAGCCGCGGACCAACTGGCGATAGTCGTGGAGAGTGAGGTTGGGTAGTCTGGCAGCACAGCTACACATACAAAATGCCTCATATACTCTATGAAGGGACTATCAAGGTGAATGGGAGGCGCCTTAAAACCTGCCAAATGCTCCCACTGCCTTGTGGGTTATGACCGGGAGGTCAAAAGGCTATGGAGTAAACCAGATAAAAATCCGTCAGAAGGCAACGGGAAACCACTGACGTATCATCCCAAGATCGTCATGATGTCCGTCCAAGCGAATCTAGTCAACGACGTCAATGGATGTTTTTCGAGCAACTCGATTACAGCCTCGTCCGGTAGAGATAGTCATGCAGGTGAACAGGTGACTCTCGACCGTCATCCAGCTACTGTGCACCACCAAACATTACGAACAGCAACATGGAATGTAAGAAGTCTGTACCAGAAAGAAAAATTAGCAAATGTAGTTATGGAAATGAAGAGACTGAATATCAATGTTTTAGGATTATCAGAAGTTAGATGGAAAGGAGCAGGAGAACTTAATTATGATGACTGTAAAATTATATACTCAGGAGGAGGAGAACACCAAAGGGGAGTTGGAATTATACTAGATAATAAAACGGCGCGAGCAGTCAAAGGATTCTGGCCCATATCAGACAGAGTAATGGCAATCAAACTACAAGCAAAACCTTTTGATTTTGATATTTTACAAATATACGCCCCAACCACCAGTCACGATGATGAAGAAGTGGAAAATTTCTATCAACAAATAGATAAAGCAATGCATCAGTTTAAGTCTTCAGACATAAAACTCATCATGGGCGATTTTAATGCCAAGGTGGGCCGAGAAAGAATAGAAGATATTGTGGGCCCACATGGTCTGGGAGACAAAAATGACAGAGGTGATCGTCTTATTCAATGGTGCCGTCAACATGATCTGACAATCACAAATACTTGGTCAACAAACCACAATAGAAGGAAGTGGACATGGAAAAGTCCTGGAGATGGAGTGAGAAACCAAATAGATTACATACTCATCAGCAAACGTTTCCGAAACTCGGTTTTGTATGCCAAATCTATGCCGGGGGCTGACTGTAACAGCGATCATATACCTGTGCTATGCCCCATACGAGTTAAATTGAAAATCTGCAAAAGAGCAAAGGCTAAACCTAAATACCAACTAGACATTCTCCGGGAGGAACAGAAGATACAAGAAAAATTTGAACTATCAGTAAGAAACAAGTTTGAAGTGCTTGGAGAACTAACAGATATAGAAGAGAAATATGAGCAGTTTAAAGACAGTGTTGCTGCATCATTAGAAGAAAATGTTCCAACCACACTTAAGTTGCAGAAGAAGAAATGGATTACTCCAGAGATATTAGAATTAATGAATGAGAGAAGAAAGGCCAAAAATCAGGAAGAAAAATACAAGACTCTGAACAGGCAGATAAAAAGAAAATGCAACGAAGCTAAAGAAGACTGGATAAATGAACAATGTCACTATATAATGTCCTGCAAAGAAAAAAATGGCAAATTCTTCCATCAGAAAATCAAAGAAGTGACAAACAAAACTAAATCAGGTGCTAAAAGTGGATGCATCAAAGACAAGCGTGGAAACACCATCATGGACAAAGACTGCATTCTAAACAGATGGTCAGAATATATTGAAGAACTTTTTTTTGATAATCGAGGAGAAATGCCTATG
>NC_088363.1:10902440-10904940 GCF_034508935.2 Berghia stephanieae | reverse complement strand
CGGACACTTGTGCGAGGAAGGACATTTTTCACGAAGAAACAGTACTCGTTCCATCTCCAAATCCGGTCTAACTCGACGGATTCTTGCTTTCAATCGCTTCAACGTATATAATTTGTACCTGCTATCTCATCAAGAAAAGTTCTATCAGAACGAATCAATGCTTCTGTCTTTATTTGATTCACTGAGTTGACACTGCTTGGCCGGCGACAATCACAAGATTTGTCAGATCAAGATCGTTGAGAGGGGTTTCAGGGTAGGTGTTGGATTGCATCCATTGTCTACTGATAGTATATAAGAAGTCACTGATTGCATCTCATTTTCTCCTAGATGACGAAATTCACGTTTAATCCATCTAAAACAATGCCTCAAACTTTCCCAAGGCGTTTAAAAATGTTACTCGGAGTTTCTTCTTCTGAAACATGAAATTCAATAACAGCTTCCTGTTGCTGACGAACATTCGTAGGGCAGCCATTTTGAACTACCATAACTTTGTCAAAGTTTGACAGAATTAAGATTTTCAACTTTTGGTTTATAGACTACACACGTAAGTTCAATTGAGCTAAAGATGGCGTCACATGAAAAAGAAATGAACTCAGTAGGACATCTGCTGTTCCATTACTTTTTGACTCACCATCGTATGACCCTTACTGATAAAACTTTAATTGGATGAAGGGAAACCACTGGCTTTTGAATGTGCAGATTGAATCGTTTAATAAACTCTGCAGAAGGGTTATCCCGGCCATCTCCCAGAAGCTGGTAAAAATCAGCTCCGTTTTTATGCGCCATAGACAATGAATTTGTTTTCTTCATATTATCCCACATGTTTTATTTAGGTTGGATTCGTGTCAAGACTGACTTAATTAAAATTATTGTTCTCTAAGAAGCCCTCCGTATTTCGAGCCATACGCGATGGTGTGTCGCCATGAATGAAAACTGTTGCGATGTAATTGTCTCTATTGTAACTGTCTGATGACAACTCGATATTCATTCTCAAACGGATGTCATGTGACCAAACTTCCACTGAAATATATCCCAGGTTTCTGATTTGAATGGTATTTTCTTTGCTGCAAACCCCCACCATTTTTCCTGTACTGCTATATAATATTAACTTGTAAATAGCAGTTCGTGACACAGCAAACCTGCATGAATGTTCTGCAACACACAGCCCAGCATGAACATGTCAAATCAAACAGGCACGGTTCTCAACACTTAGTCTTGGTATGATATTTGTCAGCGACTGTATACTTACAGTTAAAGGGGAAAAAGACTAATCTTGTTAATATTTTATATATCAAATCATGTGAAGTCACGCTGATTTCAATTAGGTTTTTGATTGCTATTTTTTTTTAATTGAGAAGAAAGAAACCCAAATTGTTTAGAGTGTTCTTATAAATCAGTTAATCACATTATGATGAAGGTTGGATTCAATTTTGCTTGTTTGTTGGTTTTTGTTTTGTTTTGTTTTTTCTTTGTTTTTGTTTGTTTTTTTTTTTTCTTTTTTTTTTCTTGTTTTTTTTTGGGTTGTTTTTTGTTTGCAAAGCGGCTATGAATGTCAGCAATAATCCATGATCCTGCTTGTTTTTGTTTGTTTTTTTTTTGTTTAGTTTTTGGTTGTTGTTGTTGTGGTGGTGGTTGAATGTACAATTTGCCTACCCTTTGGTTGATGAATTCTCTTGGATTATCTAATTCAGTAGCGCCTTGAGGGATGCATTGATAGTATAATGCATATCCTCTGAGGTTGGCCCAGGTGCATGTAGAGTCGTTCTTAAACGTGTACTTTTTCATCACATTCTTATCGATAAGCATGTCGGGTTTGGCATAGGCATAAACGCGTTGATTCTCAAGATCAGCTATTACATCAAATTCATTCCCATTGTTCACGCCAGTAGCGGTGAAAGTATTGGGCAAGCAGATCCTCCCGGTGTGTTGGGCAACGGGCATACCTGCCATGATGGTTGCAACGACGACGACGAGAAGAAATTGATGCATTTTGTGTCCACACGAACTAGAGGACATCGGAAATCAACAATAATATAAGTGATCATCATCATCGCCAGCACCACCAGACAAGGAGGAGGAGGAGGAGGAGGAGGAGGAGACGAAGAAGAAGAATTAGAAGGATAAGAAGAAGAAGAAGAAGAAGAAGAAGAAGAAGAAGAAGAAGAAGAAGAAGAAGAAGAAGAAGAAGAAGAAGAAGAAGAAGGAGGAGAAGAAGAAGAAGAAGAAGAAGAAGAAGAAGAAGAAGAAGAAGAAGCGTAGATAATGGCCATTCAAATGTAATATTGAGTTTATCCATCTCATCGGATCCGAACAAATAACATTTTTTACCTTTGGTTTTACCATATTTCTTGTTTTTGTTTTTTTGGTCATATGATTTACTCGATTGCTTTATAAAATACTGTAAACGTCATATTATTTGTAAAACGTTTATTTATCCATTCACTTTTATAATTCACGTCTGTAAAACCAATTACTTTATAGATAAAGGAAGTATATTTTT
>NC_088363.1:10892440-10897440 GCF_034508935.2 Berghia stephanieae | reverse complement strand
GCATAGTAATAGTAAATTCTACCTTGCCGCACTTCTCACCGTCCTCCCCTAGATGATGATGACGATGATGATGATGATGATGATGATGATGATGATGATAATAATAATAATAATGATGATGATGATGATGATGATGATAATAATAATAATAATGATGATGATGATGATGATAATAATAATAAAAATAATAATAATAATAATAATAATAATAATAATAATAATAATAATATAATAATAATAAATAATATAATAATAATAATAATAATAATAATAATAATAATAATAAGAAGAAGAAGAAGAAGAAGAAGAAGAAGAAGAAGATAAATCAAAAATTTCAAAATCTATCAAAGAGGCATCAAAAATAATAAACCATCCTCTTGATGGAGTAGAAAGAATTCATGGAAAAGCAATAGAAAGGAAAGCATTCTCAATTACCAACAATAAAAAACATATTTTATACCATGAATTTAGTCTTTTACCATCTGGGAGAAGGTTTTGTCAGATTAAATGTAGAACTAACAAGTATAAATCAACGTTCGTTCCATCAGCAATAAAAATTTTGAATATTTCATATGGTACAGAAAAACCAAGGATTGATTCGTTGACTGATTAACTGATTAATTTATTTAATGTAAGATTAACTGACCAATTGATAATGATGATAATTTTTGGTGTCGAATTGCCACAATCGTAACAAATTGAGAACGAAATGAATATGTTTATGTTGTGTATATCGCACGTGTGAAAGAAAGAAAGAGAGAGAGAGAGAGAGAGAGAGAGAGAGAGAGAGAGAGAGAGAGAGAGAGAGAGAGAGAAGAGAGAGAGAGAGAGAAAATAAGTAGGAGTGAAATATCTGTTCAATCTTAGTTATCGTTTAACATTATAACAAGTGTAACTAAATGACAAATTGCCATATTTATGGACAATAAAGATCTATTATTATTATTATTATTATTATTATTATTATTATTATTATTATTATTATTATTATTATTATTATTATTATTATTATTATTATTTATTATTATTATTATTATTATTATTATTATTATTATTATTATTTATTATTATTATTATTATTATTATTATTATTATTATTAAGAAGAAGAAGAAGAAGAAGAAGAAGAAGTTTTGTTTGATTCGCCATTCGGAATTAAACTGATTAAAGTTTTTATTTTACCGTTGCTAACAAGATGGCTGACCGCGTCCTTTGACGGCTCTCTTCGTTCAGACGGTCTGGTTACATATTTTATAATGATCTCCCTAAATATTTCTAATTGATAATTGGTGTATTAAATACCCCTCCATAAATCAATGATCAAGGTCTGTGTCTTAACCGTTGTAATTGTTATAAAGAAACACCACGAACCCCGCTTGAGCCAACATCCTGTCGTTAGCAACAGCAACGATTTATAATAATTTTATTTAGAGTTTTGTGTTTTCTGTGCCTAGTTTCTCTTTGATCCCACTTTTAAATTGAACATTTTCTCGGGAATCCAGAGTCATGGAGTATACACTTAACGCCAAAATGATGCTGGGTTATATTGACGACGACGATGATGAAATTCTCAACTATGACGATGGACAATTGGATCTCAGTGAAGACAATGAAGACGAGGATGAAGCAGAATCTGTTCAAGAGTATGTGGTCTTGATTACAATCATTAATTAAACAAATCATTTAATAAGTTATGTTATGACATCATTGTAAGTATTTATTCTTTGACATTTAAAAATTTAATTCCAATTTAAGTTTAAGAAAAAATTACACAACCTATGAAATAAATTTTAAAACAACAACAACAAAAAAACAAACTCTATACTGCCATACTGCCCCGGGAGACAATTCAGATCGAGTCCGAATAAGCACACGTGCATTGGAATTTGATTCTGAATAGTCACTATTCAGTAGCTGCATCCTTACTTTTATTCTGAATGAATCCTTTATAATTTGTACTTGACTTTTGAATATAAAACATTTGTCCTCTTCTAATAGATTGCGGTGATAACATTTTGACGTAAATTTCTTTCAGAGAACGTTCTTTTGAGGATAACCTCACTATGTAGATGTAACCATAGTTTGAAAGAGAACGTTTTTATTCATAAACAAAATCATTTAGAATTGAATAAAAGTCTTCCATTTCTCTTAAATTGTTTGACCTAATGGAGGCGGGCATGAAAATTCAATCCAGGTATGAATGCTATTATTGAATTATTCTACATGATGCTTTGGTTGGTGCCATTTTAAGTTAAGTAAGAAAAAGTTGATCACTCAGTGAGTGCTATTCTTCTGAAATTTGATCGTTAGTAAATGGATAAAGTGTTATTTTTTGCAAGTACAGAAGTTAAAAGCAGCCTAACAAACCCAAAAGCGTTTTATAATTACCCTTTCCATTTACCATAAACTTAAAAATTCAAATAATATGGATGCCAACTTAGGTAGTTTTGTATCTATGCATGATAAGGCTTCCACTTTACATTGATTTTCAATTCGATGAATTGTCATGACAAGATTATGTTTCATGTTCAATTATATTTATTTTGTCCATTTCAGCGTCTGTATTTGACTATATAAGGTATATGAACCTTTTACAAATAATTATCTCCTCATTGGATAAGGGTCCCAGTGCTTGTATTTATAATGGTAGACTGCGCAGGATCTGTGTTATGTCGGCAATTTAGTCAACTTGTTACTTCTTTGTATAGAGTCTTGATGGCTTTGTCATATTTGTTTCTAAATTGTTGTCCATTTTTTTGTCTGAACTGAATGTGACCTCAAGATATTCAAGGAAGCAATCAGGTCCGTTCATGGCATAGAAGAGAATCATGTTTGGGACCGAGTATTAAAAGACATTTTCGACCAGTTTTCCCAAGTTGAGTATTCCTCAAGGTCTTCGATTGTGATTCTAGACAATGGTCTTTTGTTGCAGTACAGTGTGATATCAGCATTTGCTGGCGTGAGTTAAGACTTTTGTGTAGTTCCTTTGTTACAGGAGACTGAGCGCTGGACCCAATATAGACCTCTTGGGGACACTGATTACGCAGCATCAAACTTTTTTGTTTGTTTTTGGTTTTTTTTTTTGTTTGTTTTGACTTGGTCTTCATTTAATTCCGAATATATGGTATGGAAGGTATGAAGGAAAAAGTGTCAGAGATACATTTTGATTTTATTCATGTTTTCAGATACAACCAGCATTATCCAGAGACACCAGAAGAAAAGATTCATTGGCAGGAGCAGATTCGTATGATTCATTTAAGGAGTCACTTGAATCAGTTACTGGAGAAAGTAAAAGATGCTCACTACACAACAGACAAAGCAAGGTACTGAAAACTTCCGTCATTAAGCAATATCTTCCCTGTTACTTTTGTTACATGGACGTGAGATTACCAGGGATAAATAAAAGTATATGACTTTTTTTTTAAAAAGCATATGTTTGAAAATTATTTATGTAAAACATATTAGTGAATTCACAATATAATATTACAACAGTTGTGATCGCCTCAATATTGTTGGAAAGTAGAAAAAAATGTGTATTTATGCAGAGTGGGCATTTAGATTAAGTTGGATAAATACTGATCATTGCTTCAGTGTGACTGATGCCTGGGTTATTCCAGTCTTCCTTTGGAATAGACCCTAAAAACAAGATAAATAAATATATGAACATCTATATCAACCATATCCACTGATTCACAATGTCTCTTCCCCCAGCCAATAGGCTGTAAGATGAAAACAACTTTCCGTTTCATTCCTGTTAGGCATCCTTTTTGAATTAGCAACATCTGTCTCTAGAATAGACACCAATTCATATTTCCATGATTAAGCATTTATATTTCAAAAAGAAAAAAAGACTGAAAAAAGAAATTATCAACGTATACTGATAGAAAGCTCACTGGATTAGAACTGATAAATATATGATAAATTAATCTAATCGTTTAATGAAATTAAGACCTAAAGTAAAGTCAAAGCACAGACATAAGGTGTTTTTTTTTTTTGTTTTTTTTTTTTTTTCTAGCATTAGTATTTATTTACGATCACCATGATACATCTTCATAGTATAAGAAATAATCGGTCATCTACTGGTACAAGTCATGGTAAAGTAAGTTACGTCTAAAGAATATATTGTTCTAAAATCAAAGTAAAACTGATTCACAATTTAAATGCAAGAGCACTCTAAGCATAACAAATAACCTTATGGTTGCATCGGTTAAGAATCTTTTTAGCTTTAAAGACATATCTCTCTCCCTCTCTCTCTCTCTCTCTCTCTCTCTCTCTCTCTCTCTCTCTCTCTCTCTCTCTCTCTCTCTCTCTCTCTCTCTCTCTCTCTCTCTCACTCATTAAAGTAATAAAAAAACAATAATAATAATAGTGCGAATGGATCAAAATAAAATATATGTCCAAAATTAATAAAGAGAGGAAGTAATAAATGAATAATATGAGGATTTTGTAAGACCGCTCATGATGAAAACTTCATACATATACTAGGATTATAAAGCTTTATTCAATGCTCAAAATAATTAACATTTTAACCAAATCAATACAAAATGAGAAATAACGATGATAAAAAAAAACAATAAAAGATTTACTATCACATGTTCACTTGCCTGAATTTAAACGATTCATTACAGACCCAACAAACCAACAAATATCATTGTGTTATTTTAGTAAAATAAAAAAATAATTTTATTGATAATGTATATACACACACAAACATACACACACACACACACAGACAGACAGACACACACACACACACACACATACACATATATATTCATGATGATCCTTCAAATTGGTGTGAACACAAACTAAAATAAAAACACAAATTGTCTAATTTCTTCATTTCAAAAGTTTATGATAAAAAGGTTATCTGAGTATCAATTAAAGTTAAAATGGTCTCATTTTTGTTTGGATAAAATCAGTAGTTGTAATGCTTTTTATAAATTACTTTTTGATTTTTTTTTTCAACAGAGAAGAGCTAAAAAAGTGCAGGGGCCAAATC
>NC_088363.1:10869940-10887440 GCF_034508935.2 Berghia stephanieae | reverse complement strand
GCGCTATATTAAAGCTCAAGTTTTTTTTTTTTTTCATAGATAGTTAGAGGCTTTCACAGCCATGAGAGCCAAGAGGCCAAAGAAGCCAGAGTTTATCTCAGTTTCTGTGGTGTTAAACAGACAGTAACAATAACTTGCTACTCCTTAGAATAAATCACAATGTGAAATTGAATGTAAGCTTCAATTTAATATACGAAAAACAAATAAAATGGACGTTTCAGGTTCCCCTCTATCAACAAAACAGGACGAATGAAACATTACAGACGAATAGATAATGTGGTAGTGGCGTTGTTAAGATGAATAAACAAAAACATTGATGGGGCAGGAAATAGTTTGCTCCTTTGTAAGGAAGCACGAATTAAAATAGAACAATAGATGTTTATAAAAGGTGCACAATTAATTAAGTAAAAAAGGGTTGATAAATCCAATAAAAAAAGAAAAGATTCTATGACCAAAGTCAAAGAAGGCTCATTTTTTTTTTTTAATTTTGTTTTTTTTTTGGTGGAGGAGGGGGGGGGGGGGGTCTTTTTTTATTTTTTTTACTTTTCTCTTCTGATATCCTGATAATTTATCACATAAACATTTTTAGATAATTTTAGACACTCTTTACTCCTCAGTACTTAAAAACAATTAATCGAGACGCCATAATATTACACTAAGGAAACTTGATGACAGTAGTAATTAATGGTCTAGTGGTATGACTTGAAGGTCCAGGGTCTGAGACCCGTTCTGAATGGTGCATAGTTGAGCTTGGAAAAGGCTCTGTTCTCACATTCCCTCACCATATTCAGATTCAAGTGTAAAAAGAGTATCTGGTCATTAGCAGCGTTATCTCTGTCAGAAAAAAAATTGTATTATCACCAAACAGATGCCATGTCTCATCCTACATGTAAAGTGTTGCTGTTGGCTAGGGGCTCCTTGTAAAGCGCTTTGAGCACCTTAAGTGGATATAAGTAGTCCTTCAGAGCCAATAGGCCCTTGAAGCTGGAGATTATCCCGGTGTTTATAGTGTGAAACAGACAATAGCAATTGCATGCTACCCTTTGGATAGGACGCTAGTCTACTGCAAAATACTTTCCACCAGATCTTACAGAGCCGGCTACCCATTCACTGCTGGGTGGAGAGAGGGGTTGGAAAAAAAAATCTCGACTGCACACTTTGTGTGTGAAGCGAGTGCTCTACCAACTGAGCTGTTGATACCCCCTTAACTCACTCAAACCTAACACCAACACCGACTATATTTGTACGCGGGTTAAGTTTACCCCATGCCTATTTATTACATTTTTATGAGACAAATTATAGGCGTAGTATCAAAGCTAATGTTTTTAGTTTTTTACATGTTAATGATAATTGAATAAAACTATCTACAATGTACATGCTCATTTTAGATACATTTTTTCCAATTTTGAAAAGTAGCAAAAGTCGCTAGGATTGAGTGAGTTAAGTGGATATTGCACTATATAAATGCTCAAGTTTTTGTTGTTTAAAAAAACAAACTTAAAGAAACGTTAAACGAGACATCATGTTATACTAAGGAAACTTCATGACAGTAAATGAATTAAAACAAACGCCTTGTTACAGGAATTTTGATCAAAATCTGAAGGAAAAGAAAGCTGATATTATGCAGAAAATACTTCTGGAAGAGGAAAACATGAAACGGAGAAAACAGCGGCAACCATACCTGTGGGACTCACCAAGCAATGAAAAGAAAATGGTTTGTCCCTTCTTTCTCTCATTTGGTGGGTCTTTTGACCCCCCATGGTGGGCAGGGGGTCACTTGCTATGTCCTCTATCCCCCTATATATGTTTTCAGAGTTGCTCTCTATCATTGTCTTGGAATGGGATTACTTGGTTTTGTCCTGGCCTTTGCAGGAGTCCTTGGCTGAGAGGGAAACAGTCAAATGTATAGTATTAGTTTTGGGAGATGATAATTTATAATTTATTTTTCTTTTAAATCATCTTCCCGTTATATAATGATAGTTTTATTTCTTGTTTTGAATATATCTTGTAAACATTTGAGTGTATTCCTCATAGTGGGGTCCTGTGTTGGTGTCTAGATGACGCATTTATGAGATCTCAAACTAAGTACAGTGAAGATCTGCTCTTGGAATCTACATTTGTTCCCTATTGATATGATATAAGTCCAGATTTATGTAGGCTTTTACAGCCTTTTCTCTGCTCTTGTGCATTCGTGAACGTATTTAATTCACGTCTCTCAAACCTGGGCATGCCACATAGTGGAAGGAGGTGTCTGAATTAAACTTTACAAACAGTATTTTTCTGTTTCACAAAGAGCGTCAAGACGGCACTTGAATGCCTGCAATGAAGGGGCGTCGACAACTATTTGAGCAATTTCCCCTTTCTGTTACTTTTTCTTGAGTGCTTTTCTATAATTCTTTGACTTCCCCATTTCCTCCCTTTTACTGGTACTGATATGACCTAAATGTGTCGCAAGAACCGTAAATCCTTTTTAAAAAACCCACCCAAAAAACCCATTTCTTTCTTTGAAGCTTCTCATTTTCAATTTGCAGTTTTAGAATAGTTGAGGGGGCAGAAATACTGTCAAGTTATAATTATCATTTTATATTGATCAGGATGACAATGTTGTTACTATTATTACAATAGTATTAATGATGATGATGAAGAAGATGATGATAATAAAAAAAAAAATAAAAAAAAAAATAATAATAATAATAATAATAATAATAATAATAATAATAATAATAATAATAATAACAATAATAATAATAATGATATTGGTAATAATAAATAATAATAATGATGATGATGATGATGACGATGACGATGATGATGCTAATAAAGATGATGAACTTGAGCTTTTGTTGTTGTTGTTGTTGTTGACAGAGAGTTGCAAGCCACAAACAAAAGCCACTGAAAGCGTTGGATGATTACATACGTGACAACAAGAGTGAAGAATTGATGGAGTTGGACGATGTGGAGGACAATAAGGAACGTGAGATTTTGGTAAGTACATCTAGAAATGTGGTTGGTTCGTTTGTTTGTGGTGTATATGGATAGTAACGTGTTTAGAGGAGGAGGGAGAGAGAGAGGAGAGAGAGAGAGAGAGAGAGGAGAGAGAGAGAGAAGAGGAGAGAAGAAGAGAGAGAGAGAGAGAGAGAGAGAAGAGAGAGAAAGAGAGAGAGAGAGAGAGAGAGAGAGAGAGAGAGAGAGGAGAAGAGAGAGAAGAAGAGAGAGAGAGAGAGAGGGAAGAGAGAGAGAGAGAGAGGAGAGAGGGGAGAGAGAGAGAGAGAGAGAGAAGAGAGAGAGAGAGAGAGAGAGAGAGAGAGAGAAGAGAGAGAGAGAGAGAGAGAGAGAAGAGAGAAGGAGAGAGAGAGAGAAGAGGAGAGAGAGAGAGAGAGAGAGAGAGAGAGAGAGAGAGAGAGAAGAGAGAGAGAAAGAAGAGAGAGAGAGAGAGAGAGAGAGAGGAGGGAGGAGAGAAGAGGAGAGAGAGAGAGAGAGAGAGAGAGAGAGAGAGAGAGAGAGAGAGAGAGAGAGAGAGAGAGGAGGGGCTGGTGTGAGAACTGAACATGTTTTGTATCAATCTATGGCTATAACCCATCCAGTACTATCTATAGAAAACCGTGTATGGAAATAATAATTTTTCTTCATCAACTGTGATAACAGAAAAAAGGGAAACCTCTAAACATCCCTATCATTTGTATTTGTTGGTTAACCTATAGTTTACCTATTTATTCAACCAGGTATTGATGCAATTATTGGTTTGTTTTTGATGAGGCATGACGCCTTGATTAAAACTGTGTATTTTGTTCTTAATTAAGGTGGAAATGGTGTATTGTGTTTGCTATTTATTTTGTATTTCTTATGGGCAATGTCTGTGCTATGACAGTTCCATACAGAGGTTTTATTACTAAATATCTGTCCTCATGGCTTTACACATTTTATGTTGAATGTTATGAAAATGAGAAAACAAAGTGTTAGACAAACAACTTATATCGCCATTTCTATAAATACCACAAGAGACTTGTGTAGTCTTGAAAGATTGCTCTATTTATGAATGCCATTCAGGGAATCAATGAATTGGAATAACACTCAATTTGAACAATCTAAGGATAATGGTGCCGTTTCAATTAAGTACCTTGGACGGTATAATTTTTGCTATGTTATCTTTTTAAAAAAATAAAAAGTGTACTCGTCTTTATCCGAATCGTTTCCTATTAGTTCTTTACATCCAGATGTTTGACATTCTGACACTGTCTTTTCCTTATTGTCGTGAATTAAGAGAAAGATGGAGCAGTCACAAATGAGAAAGGAACTCCTTAAAAAAGAAGACAAGAGAAGAACCAGTTTGAGTGACTCAGTCCAAACAGAAAGCTTTGAGTCATTTCATTCCAACAACCCAGAGTTTCAGAGAATGTTGAGAAAATTGTCTGCAGAAGTGGTATCTAAGTTCTTGTTATAATGAAAAAATTCAACTTTTCCTATGTTTAAGTTATGTAGAATATAAGTATTTGTTAAAAAGTAAAAAAAAACCCAAAAAAAAACCCATTAAATGATAGCAGCAAAAAAAAAAAAAAAAAAAAAGAAAGAAAGAAAGAAAGAATTATATAAATATCAGTTTTTTGGGTTTTTTTTTTTAAAGGTCAATATCCCTATACCTTTTTATTGTCGTATTTAAAAGACGGAGATAAATCTAAATTGGCAAAGCAACGACAAACATAGGGTGTCTCCCATGCCTGAGGTTTAAAAAAAAAAGTATTAGTTATTATTATTCAAATTCTTTGAGTCGGTATTATTTAAAACTAAATTTTAGTAGAAAGGAATAAATAAAAACCCAGAAAAAAAATGACTGGCTATTTAAGTGGGTTTACAAATATTTTCCATTGATCAAATGGTTTATCATGGATATTGTCCACACGAGCAACAAAAAAGGAAATTATTAAAATCCTGTATCAATGCTTTATTTTGTCTTCTATACTTCAATGGTTTATAATTCTATTTAAAAAGAACACACTCCTTAAAAAACTGTTTTAAAATTAGCCATCATCTTCATAATTTTTTGTTGTTGCCAAGTGAGACTTTTTAAAAGATGCATTTGTAACAGCAGCGAATTTCAATCATATATTATTTTTAAAATCCTACTACGAAATCTTGATGTACAGTGTACAGCCTGTGTTGATTTGCGTTCTATTATTTGTTTATATTTAAAAGTTTTGATCAAAAATTGATTTAAATATGACAAGAAAGCAGTTTGAAATTTAGAATTTTACTTGAATTTCATGGTGGATTCTGTTATTGGTTTATTTTTACAAGTCTGATTTGTTTTCAACTTGGTTCATTGGACATTTAATTAAAGTAGAACAATTGATTATTATTAGTATTATTATAAATGATAACGATGATGATAATGATAATAATAATAATGATAATAATAATAATAATAATAATAATAATAATAATAATAATAATAATAATAATAATAATAATAATAATAATAATAATAATAATAACAATAATGATGATGATAATGATGATGATAATAATAATGATAATGACGATAATAAATAATAATAATAATAATATAATAATAATAATAATAATAATAATAATAATAATATAATAATATAATAATAATAATAATAATAATAATAACAATAACAATAATGATAATAATAATAATAAATAATAATAATATATAATAATAATAATAATATAATTTAAAGATAATAATGATAATAATGATAATAATAATAATAATAAATAATAATAATAATAATAATAATAATAATAATAATAATAATAATAATAATAATAATAATAATAATAATAATAATAACAATTGTTATTGATGTTATTATTATTATTGTTATCTTCTAGTTAATTACTGGTGCTATTAAAATTAGAATTGATGATTGAGCGTAAATTTTTTTTAATTACAAAAGAAACAATGTTCTCATCATAGTGTAAAGCTTGTTAACGTAAAATCAGTTTGTTGTTTTTAAAAAATTGTATTAAAACTTTTATTTGATTCTCACAGCAAGGAACTCCTTATGTTAGTTTAACAAATTTATCACCCCTTGTCGGAAACAATAACAAGGTTCGGAAGAAATTGGACAAAAATAAAAACAGGAGCTCGGTTGACACAGAGGTGGATGGAAATTCCGTAAAACTAGATGAAATAGAAAATGAGATAGAGGCTAATATTGGAAGTGACAAGGGAGAAGAAGGCGAAGAATCCGGGGAAAAAGAGGAAGAGGACGATGGTGAAAACGAGATTATTGATGAGGTCAGAGGAGTTTGAGTTACCTGTTTGGTTATTTGGATTTCAACTTTCAATTTTACTTTGGTTTCGACTGTTGGTTTGTTCTTGTTTCACTATATGTGACCCATGTCCACAGAATGGTGTTATGTCAGGGTGGTTTAGATGCTAAAAAATTGAATTTATAGTAAAAAATATGAGATGAGTAAAATTGTTTAATGGTTGCGGACATGTGATCTAGTGGTATGACACTTGCCTTCGGGATGTAAGGTCTAGGGTTTGAGGTGCACAGTTGAGTCTTTGGATAAGGCTCTTTATTCACATTTCTCTCACTGTACTCAGGTGTTGAATGAGTACCTGACTGTTAACAGGGTTGTGTCTCTCGTAAAAAAAATTATTATAAAATCACCGAACAGGCTACATGTGTCTCATCCTACATGTTAAATTTTGCTGTTGGGTTTAATGGATATTGGGCTATATATAACGGATCGACTGAAATGTTAGATATCTGAGCATTTTAACTTTAAACTCCCTTTTTGACATCTGGGTAGCATTGATGTAGTACCATTTTGAGGTGAAAGGTCATATCCTGTTATAATCATCATCACCCATCGTGATTTGTACCGGTCAGCTGTCTCCACGTATCGCGATCCTCTGTGATGTGCATGAAGTCTGCGTTGCTTTTGAAATCACTTTTGGCCATTCTTAGGTTATTTAAATATGTCATTCTCTGTCTTCTTCTAGCTATCTTTCCTTCAATCATCCCAGTTTTACCAACTTTACTATTTCCTCTTTACAGAACATTTTTGTAGAGCATATCTATGCTTTAGATTCCTAATATGTATCTTATTATATATCCTATTAATTATTATACCAATTTTAGTTTTATATATGTGTACTAGATATTTTGATATGTTGATGTACAGCTCCAGTAAGCAGTTTAATTATTACTAATATTATGATCAATATCAAATTTTTTTTATTAAAATTTTTTTTTTTTTTAAGGTCAATATCCCTATACCTGTTTATTGTCGTATTTAAAAGACGGAGATAAATCTAAATTGGCAAAGCAACGACAAACATTGGGTGTCTCCCATTCCTGAGGTGAAAAAAAAAAAAGAGAAAAAAAAAAAAGCAGTTTAATTGGAACTAGGCGCTATATAAATTCATTATGTTATGACGAAATTGTATACAAACTGCTTTTCTTAAGGCCATACCATTGAGATGTCTAGTGGCTTAAATGCGCAAACTTAATTTAGGTCATGCTGTGAGTCTAAGATCATACTGTTCCACATCACAGTGAGGTTATAGAATAGCATCCAGTCCTAAGGATAGCTTGCAATTATCACAGTCTGTTTAACACTATGGAAACTGGGATTTAACTCTGGATCTATGTGTCTTATGAATGTCTCTTTCAATGCTTTCTGAACCTTAATTATTGGCCATTCTGTAAACCTTTTTGATAAATTGATGTATACAGATACATGCATATGCACACACACTCAAACACACACACACCTACACTCACAGTCTCACATACACATATACATGCATCCACGTGCACATACATACACACATACACACACACACACAAGCGTGCTGTTGATTTTTTGTGTTTGTTTTCATACTGTACACTGGTATTTGGAGTAACGGCAACATTTGAAATTATGACTTCGTTAATGATAATAATTGTCCATCTACCCCTTTTCCAGGAAAAGTTGGACAAAGCAGAGGAAGAGCGAGCTCTACAAGGGGATGCAACAGATGACATTTTTTTGCCTCACATTGACCAATCCGATTCTTCTTCCGACGAAAATGGTATGGCATTTTCATTCATTGTTAATCTCCATTCGATTCCAACTTTTGATGTATTGTCAAGTTGTTTGCAATTAGTTTTAGTAAATTTGTTTTGTCACGTGTATCAATTTTTTAAAAAGGCGAGCAATGCTCTAAGACTGGTATGTGAAGGATTTTATATTTTCACTAGGCTTATCCTTGTGACCTTCACCTTGTTTTAGGGTATTTCTTCATTACTATCTAGTTGGTCTTTGCAATGTTGTGATTTGTGATGACTGACACATATCGATATGTATACATTTTACTTTTCAGAAGAGGAACAAATGGATTTGGCCAAACCTGAGTTTGAAGGATTATGGGATATGGAAACCAAACCTTACCGAATTCCCAAAGATTATGACACTGCCTCTCTCAAACCACTTGGGGGAAGTAAGATGGATAAGGTAGACATTCATGCTGGATTTTCTTGATTTGTTTGTTTTTAAGGCATAAATTATCTGTGACTTCTGCTCTGTTGTGATCATTTTTAAAAATTTTGATTAACAAGACAACTGGTCATTGTCATCTGAATAATCTCTCAAAAATAATTAGGACCTTTGCAATTCGATTTTCTCACAGATGAGCTTGAGGCTGTCTTTCCTTTATTCCTTCATGGTAATCTATAGCTAGATGACCTAAATGCAGATGTTTTGACTATTGAGATGTGACTGAATGGAGGCCAGAGTCCAGATTTGATAATATTATTCGTGTCATCAAATCTTATCTCATCCCGCCAAAGTAATCTTCTATAATTACCAAAAAACGTTATATATACAAATAAATGAACACTGTTTCAAACTTTGAAGACTCACCAATGTCAATGTTTATTGATACTAGTATTTGAATTAAAAAATATTGTTCTTTTATGTATATATTAGAAATGTTTTTGTTTGTTATTGTATTTTGTTTTGGCATTTTTTAAAATTTTGGTGCTTATATATATAAATAAATGGACAATAGTTTGAACTTTAAAGAGCTCAGATTTAAATACCAATATCATTTTTTGTATTTAAAAAATCTTGTTTCTTTCTTCAGGAAATCATGAAGAAGACTTTGGACAAAACAAGAGACGGAATTGTAATCCAACAAGTTGCTGCAGGACGAGAGTTTACAGGCTGTCCATTCTATAGCAAGCCTGACGTCATCCACTTCAAGGTCTGAATTGACTGATTGACATTGACACATCACATTGGCACAATCATTATGGCAAAGTCTGAATTGACTGATTGACATTGACACATCACATTGGCACAATCATCATGGCAAAGACTTTAACTGACATTTTAGAAAAAAAAATTGTCTTTTTAACTCTTTGGCTACGGAGGGTTATTATCTGATTAGACAGGGCTATTTTCTGCTTTCAATTTAATAAACCAACCCTGCCTTACCAGAATTATACGGTCGGCTTTACGGAAAAGTGGGCTATCCTGCATTAGAAAAAGGTCTTCAAAAAGTTACTTGGACACATTAAAAAAAAGAAAAATTCTATATTGAACCGCTTTTTTTTTTTTTTTAAATCATTCAATTTTTAAGATCAAAAGGGTTAACATGAAATAATGACATTGTGTTGAAAAGAAACTTGGCTTGATATATTAAAAAGAACAATTCATTTGATACAATACTCAAGATTTTGTTTTTTCACATCATCATTCTTGAAAAAAAAACCCAAAACCCAACAATTTATTACTGCAAAACAATGCTAAATGTAAACTAAGTATAAATTAATATTCTTAGTTTTTATATTTATCAACTTGTTTTTTTTAAAAACGATAAGAATGTATGCTGCCACATTCTCTTTTTAGATAAGTAGAAAAATGAATCAAATGATATACATGAATATTTTGCAGCTGGATTTACAAATTCAATGTTTTTTAAAGTGCCTTTTTCATTCGTTTTGGGCTTCAGGACTTTGTTGTTGGGAAGACATACAAGAAAAAGGTTCTTCTTACAAATGTGTCCTACACGGTGAATTACATCAAATTTATGGACATCACTGAACGCCTGAAGGATTTCGTCAAAATACAGTGAGTGGATTTAAAATAAAAACACAGCCAGTGATTGTACAATCAATTATAGTTTCAATCAAAATACAGTGTGAAGATTTACAATCGAAATACACAGTCAGTGGATGAACAATCAAAACCAAATTTACAATAAAAAATAGTCAGTACATTTTCAATCAGATACACTCAGTTGATTTACAATATATATACAGTCAGTTCATTGACAATGAAATCACAATTAGAGATTTACAGTTAAAATTCAGTCTGTATTATATCTACATTGAATATATATATATATATATATATATATATATATATATATATATATATATATATATATATATATATATATATATATATATATATATGTTACTAAATATTATTGTGATCATTTAAATATATGTACCCCTCTTCTTAGAGTAAATTCTGTGTCTGTATCTTGGTGAGGCTTTTGCATAGTCTCAAATTAGTCTACGAGATTGCTTGCTCTTAAATCTACTTTTTCCCCCCCAAATTTGAACAAGTTCCCTTTCTTCTTACGTTATAAAAAATTCTTGATTGCATGTAAGTGCATTTCTATAATCTTTTAATTATCCCCATCGGTTTCTTTATGGGTAGAACTGAAATGACCTGAATGTACCAAAAGCAACCATAAGTCCCTAAAAGAAACAACTATTATGAAGCTATTCTCATGTCAGGGCATACTATCATCTTATAAAACATACCTTTCTGATAAGGCTGTCATTATAACTATCGTTTTTTGGGTTTTTTTTTTTTTGTTTGTTTTCTTTTTTCTTTTTGATTTAATGAAAGAATCATTTAAAAATCGGAGGCGATGGATTTTAAATATATTTTTTTTTCCCTTGAAAATTTTGTTGAAGTTAGTCATAGACTGTGCAATTAATCGAATGGTAATAATCTGAATTAAGCTTACAATTTATGTGAAGATAATTTGTTTGTTTTAATCTCCTGTCAGCTTTGACCCTCCAGGACAAATGTCTGCTGGTCTTACTTGTGAAATGATTGTCACGTTCAAACCAATGGTAAGATGAGGAATGATGATGATGGTGATGGTGATAATGAGGAGGAAGAGGAGGAGGAGGAGGAGAGGGATGATGATGGTGATGAGAAGAGATGATGATGATGATGATGATGATGATGATGATGATGATGATGATGATGATGATGATGATGATCATAATGGCTATGATGATGATGATGATGATGATGATGATGATGATGATGATGATGATGATGACAACAATAATGGTGATCTTGATGATGATAATCGTGGTGATCTTCACGATGATATGACAAACATGGCATTTTGATTGCAGATTCCCATAGTTTGAATCTGCTCAACATTTTTCACGATACTTCATTGTTTTTCTTATAGTTGGCCATTGCTGTAAAAGTCATCTAATCTTTACCATCCTTTTCCGTACTCAAAGTCTTATTGTGTCTAATACTACTAATATGTACTCATTTACAATTGAGTTGAGGGAAATAATTTTTGACCATTCGTTTCAATTCAGTATAATGTCAGTTTGATATTTATTTATTTATTTATTTATTTATTTATTTATTTATTTATTTATTTATTTATGTATTTATTTATTTATTTATTTGTTTATTTCTTTATTTATTTATTTATTTATTTATTTATTTATAATCTATCTATTATTGATTTATAACTATGGATTCTACTTTTTGACACAAAATCATAAATGTTGTTATCTTCAAACAGATCAACGAAGACCTCAATGGGGAGGTGATGTTCCTCACCCAGACTGGGCCTTTCCAAATCCCCCTCGTCTGCAGCACCAAAAAATGTGATGTAAGTTTTAATTGTGTTTTAGCTGTTTATTAATGCGATCACATTTGTCCTCCACTGTCCAGTAATAAACTTGCAGGTGGCTCTGAAACAGTTCTTAGGTCGGAGGAAGTCTTCCGAAGCTGGGTTGGTGAAATTAATTTGGAGGTGTAGTCATACGCTACTACTACTACTACTACTACTACTACTACTACTACTACTACTACTACTACTACTACTACTACTACTACTACTACTACTACTACTTACTACTACTAGTACTACTACTAGTACTACTACTACTACTACCACAACAACTACTACTACTACTACTGCTACTACTACTACTACTACTACTACTACTACTACTACTACTACTACTACTACTACTACTACTACTACTACTACTACTACTACTACTACTACTACTACTACTACTACTACTACTAATATGAAACAATATAAATAAATAAAGATATTAATTGGACTGTTTTATTGATTAATGAATGGAGAGGGAGAAGGTGATAGACTTTTAAAGGGAGGTGAAAGAGTGGTTCAGCTAATTTATTTATTTGTCCACTCATCCGGATTTTAATTAATAAAATAAATGTAATTTAGATCACACTTTGGTAAGATAAAAACATAAAAACGTTGTGTATGAAATTATACTGCCAGCCCTATCTAATATTTGAAAATACAAACAATACTAAAAAACAAAACAAAAACAAAAACAAACAAAAAAATAGATTATGTAAGGATGCCCTTCTTCCAACTAAAGCCAACCCCCCCCCCCCCCCCCCCCAACTTTTTGAAATCTTTTGGCTGACCTTGGTCGGTACTTTTGTGTTGATTTTATAAAAAATATGAAAGTGTTAGTTGTTTAAAGGCAACAGTTAAGGGAAAGTTAAATGGATGTAATGTATCCTTTTCTGTGTTTTAATGGTGATGCCATTTTACACAAAATATTTTCATATTATATGGTCACTCCAAGAAAACTTTCAGACTTTTACAAAATTTTAGCAAAGGGCATTCCTGCTTATGCTAACTTGGTGCATTGTGTAATTGCTGGAATGTGTAATATTTTATTCCACAGTTGTGCCTTGATACACACACTGTGGACTTTGGC
This sequence comes from Berghia stephanieae, assembly GCF_034508935.2. Lineage (NCBI taxonomy): Eukaryota > Metazoa > Mollusca > Gastropoda > Nudibranchia > Aeolidiidae > Berghia > Berghia stephanieae. The sequence goes on along the minus strand of NC_088363.1, from coordinate 10,874,424 downwards.
ACAGCCGTCATCGGCGAGACCTTGAAAAGGACCGTGACATTGACAAACCGAGGAGCTCTTAGCACTAAGTTTGACTTTTTCAAAGTGACAGGAATGAAACAGAGGACATTGACAACTGCTGTTACCTCCCTTGGTAGAATGGTGAGGAGATTTTGGTTTTCTTTCGGTACAAAAAGGATTTCTCTTCTTTTTTTTTTCTTCTAAACTTAAATATTTAGAAATGTATATATAAATATTATATATAAAACATTTAAACGTCTAATAAAATGATTGGATGTAGGGCGTACAAAAAATAAAGAATTTTCTTTCCAGTATCATCAGTGAAATGAGGAATGATTTCAAAATGGCATTTGATAAGGTCTAGAGAAGTAATGGTGATCTTTTCTAAGCCTGAGCCTTCCCCCCCCCCCCTCCACCTTCTCTGATTCTGATCAAGATAAAGTCAACACAAAATTGGCTCATACTCTCACTACTTTTGTTTACATTTGGTAATAGATATTGTTAAAAATAAAAGAAGACGGAGATAAAATTGGGAGGCGGTTCAGATACTTAACAAAAATCTGTAAAATTGAGTGTGACACAGATATTCTTACTTATCCATTGTCAGTTTTATTTTGCATTTACTTTTATCCAGAGTATGAATTAAGCCTGGGATATCACAGCTCATTTTTAAAAACAATGGGAAAATGATATTTATATGTTGACAGTTATGAGATGTAGAGATATATTTGAACCAATCATAATATATGAATTACAGGGAGGTAACAATTCTCATGAATTTGAAGATAATGTCTAAAATAAATCCACTGAATGCAGGACAGTTCTTCGAGCACGCTAATTTGTGGCATTGAGAAAAGACAATCTCATGAAAAGCCTTTGGAGGAATCAGAGAAAGACGAGCAATCTGTCAATCAAGAGCCCAATCTAGAGGGGATGGTATTTACATTTAGAGTTACCTGTTCTTGGCATGGGATTTCTTTTTTCCTTTTATTTTTTTACCCTTTTCGAATTGATTTGATTATTTTTTTATTTTTTTTTTTTGTTCAAGTGTTTATTTTCTTTTAAACAACTTCTTTAGTTGCTTTATTTTTAAAAGCATTTTTAAAAATCTTTTGCGTAATATTTGGAATGGTTTTCCTAACTGGTGTAATATATTTCCAATGTTTTAATGCTGATTTTATGAGAGATGATAAGGATATTATCACGTGGTATTTCTCTCTGAAGTTGGTGACTTGCTCTAAAGTGGTTTAGGTTATCCTCCTCTCCTCCTTATAGTATCTGTCCAATTATATTGTGTATGGAGCTTGTTAACAAGGCATATTAACCCTTTATGTGCCGGATTCGATTCGATTCTATTCCAAGCCAATATCATATCTTTCCATTTTAACAACTAAACAGTAACAATGATGGGACTTGTTTTCAATGAAGCCTAAATTTAAATGTTGTTTCTGTTTTCGTGGTAAAAATGGTTAGATATTATTTTGGTATTACTAGATTTGTGATGGGAGAAATTATAATTTGAAAAAAATAAACAGTGTTGCCATCGAGTTGGTTTATTTATCAAATGAAAAGAAATAAAACGATAAAGATCAAGCACAAGTGAAATGGAAAAAAAGAAGATCTAGCAATCAAAAAAAAATAAATGAATAAAAAAAAAGAAAGAAAAAGAAAAAAAAAAGAAAGAAAGAAAAAATAAAAAGAACTCGAAACATTTTACACCTGAGTACAGTGAGCACGTCTGATTTGTATGCAGTGACATGTTCATCAATGGATGTTGCGTTACAGACTGAGCTGTGACGTGACTCTCATTGTAGAAGAAAATTTATGTGATTTGTATGGTTCAAAGGTTAGCAACTGTATTTCTAAAAATGTCTTCCTTTCTTTCTCTCTTTCTTTCTTTCTTTCTTTCTTTCTTTCTTTTTTACTTTCTTTCTTTCTTTCTTTCTTTCTTTCTTTCTTTCTTTCTTTCTTTGATTTATTTATTTAAAGAAATATTTACTTATTTATTTATTTAATTATTTATTTATTTATTTATTTATTTATTCATTAATTTAATTTTGCCAGAAAGTTATCAATTAAATGATCATTGTTAATCGTTTGTCTTCATCAGACAGCAGATTCAAGTCGTGGGGTAAGCCCAGACTCAGCCGATGTTGGAGACAAACCCAAGGCTCCAGGAAGTTCCAGTCTTTTGGTCACAGGCAAGAAGAAATCAGAGGAAGGTGAGGGTCTTTTTTAACGCTAAATCAAAAGAGTTCACACAATATTAACCCTTCATATTCGTGGCTAGAATTTAGTCTAGCCTGACATTGTGTATTATTATTTCACCAAAAGAGTAATAACTGCGTTGAGACTCTGGTTTTCAGTACGACAGTTACTGTTTTCCCTGTAGAAATAGTTTGGGGATACTTCAGGTCATAGATGGGAAATAAATATGATTTAAAAGACATTCAGTTATGCTGATAAAAGGCTATAAGCATTTTTGTTATTCACAAAATAAAGTTATCTGCCATTGTAAATCATCTCCTCTCATCACAAATTCAAACATTGCAGATATGAAACCTGCACTGGGATTAGAATCCAAAATCCTTTCATCCATAACTGTTGAACTTTAACCATAAAACGTGTCAGGCTACTATGATTGCCATTTTTTTTGTAGGGCAAAATTTCTACATGCATTATTGGAAAAAACTGTTTAAAAAGATAATGGTTCTTAGTTTTAACGTTAAAACCAGTTTTGATAAATTTTATATGGTCGCCTTGGATTATCTTGCAGCTCATTATCTCATAATTTGTACTCTTGATATGTAATCTTTTTGGGCCATGTTACTTGTGACTATGTGATCTTGTGTATGGCACTCACCTTCAGATTAGAAGGTTCAGGGTTTGAGTCATGCTCTGAGCAGCGCATAGTTCAGCCCTTGGAAAAGTCTCTTTACTCACATACTCTCGCTGTACTCAGGTGTAAAATGATTAACTGGCCGTTAACAGTGTCATCTCTGTCCGAAAAAATATGTAATATCGGGTAATAGGTGTCGTGTCTCGTCTTATTTGTTAAGTGTTGCTGTAGGCCAGGCACCCTTTGTAAAGCGCTTTGAGTAGGTTTAGTGGATATTGCACTACATAAAGGCTCGAGATTTTTGGGTTTAACATTATTTTTTTTTATTATCACAACAACTTAAATAGGATATCTATTAAACTTAATAATGTAATATCATATTTACATTGCATTTAGCTTTTCATACCCAATGAAACTTTCAATCTTAGAAACGTAATGCTTTTTAGAAATTCCTAATATTGCTGGCATAGTGGAGTAAAAAAGCCTTTTGAAGAACTGCACTCTTGAATCCCCATGTGTCAAGGCCTTGTGTCAACCCGATCTAAGCTTACATTCAATTTCACATCGTTATTCATGTGTCAAGGAATCAGTACATTTTAATATTTTTAAGGTACATAGCAAGGTGTCTAAAACCGTGGACGGTACCAAAAAAAAGAATTACAAAAATGAAAGTTATTCGCTCCCAAAAAATTAGAAAAAGCCCCCACTTAACAAGGATGGTTTCTGGCCAAACTATTCTTCAGCCCCCCCCCCCCCCCCCCCACCAAAGAAAAAAAAAAAAAATGATATCACACACAATATGATGTAGGGTTTCGGAGAAGTGAGTTTCTGAAGGCTGAAGATAGATTTGAGTATAAAACTTTCCGTGCTATGTATCTTTTTTTTCCTAATCGGTTTTGTTTTGTTGTTGTTCTTTTAGCTGTTTTAATCATTTTTTTAAACATTATGTTTTTGTTTTTCCTATATTTAAATTATTAGAGCTGGAGAAAATCCCAGAGGCTGGAGAAGTAAGCGTCGTTCCTCCCGAGAATGAGGTGCCTCCTGTTCCAGAAGAGAGTGAGAATGCTACAGAAGGCAATGTGGAGCCAACTGTGGAGCTCAGCGAACAAAAACAGGACAGGGAATCTGATGAAGGTGAGTTATCTGTTCGGTGGTTTCATAATGTATGGGGGTGTAAATGATGATGAAAAGGATGATTTAAAGTAAACAGTGATTTGATTAATGGTATGAATGATGTGTAAGTGACTGTATAAACAAGAGAAAAGATAATATTATAAGCAATGTGTTACTGATGTAGACGGAATTTTTAATATTGGTATAAATAGTGATATTGAGTCACGTTAAAATGAGGGAAGGAATTAATCATTTTGTACGTGATAATGACATAAATGAGTTCACAATAAATGATGATGTAAATAATGTTGTAAATAATTATATAAATGAAGAGTAAATCGGGTGAATGAATAAATTCATGTTGTAAATGATGATATAAATAAGGAATAATTTTGTTTTAAAAATATGATTTTGTAAATTGGGAAGGAAAATATTACATACGCTCATTTCCTCTTTTCCCCCCCCCCCCCTCTCTCTCTCTCTCCCTCTTTCTGTCTCTCTCTCTCTCTTTCCCTCTCTATCTATCTATTTA
>NC_088363.1:10759940-10864940 GCF_034508935.2 Berghia stephanieae | reverse complement strand
TGAACTCTAAATTTTGCCTGTAAAAGATTAATTATTTCCCAACACAAGGCACAGAACTATGTAAGTCGAAGAATGTGATCAGCCCTCCAATATTCCAAATGCCTGTCATGAGCAGCCTACTTGTTTTGATTCTGTTCTTTGACTGAAGTTCTGTTTATAAATTCTAAATATCTGTGATTTTATTTTACCTTTCTTTCAGTATGTAGAAGTGCAACCCAATGATGGATTTGGAACTCTTTTGCCTCTGGAAACTTTGGAACTAGATGTCATTTTCAGCCCAAAGAAAACAAAAGAATACAAGCTTGAATTGGTCTGCCGCTCTCTAATCAACAAGTGAGTATTCATTCACATCATAAGAAAGTAAGGCAGATCAAGCTCTGTTAGCAAATCTGATTTTAAATATATATCAATAAAAGACAATTTGAAACATTTCAATTGAAACAATTTAAGACATTTATTTAATAGAAAATTATTTAAATATTGGAAATATAAACTATATAAATATATTTAGTTTGTAATAGAAAATAATATAAGATATCTTCAGTAACAGAAAATAATATATAATAATTTTGGACATTTATCTCACTTTTTGGGTGATTTTAACTTCATGATCACTTTTCGACATTTGGTTTATTTGTATAATACCATTTTCAGGCAATAGGTCACATATACTCTATTGTTTTATAATTGTTAACATCAAAATTCTTTTTTTTTTTTTTAATTGATCGATGAATAAAAGATAGATAAAAAGGATGATTATCTTTTAGCACAATCTTATCAGTTTTTATGGATTGTAACGAAGCTAGTACATATTCAAACCTTAATCGAGAGAAATTAGGTCATAATTAGGTCATGGACGCCACAATAATATTTTCCATCTCCATATTATCCTCCCAGGGATTTCAAGATATCTTGTAAGGGGACGGGGGTATTGACGCCACTCGAGTTGTCCCATCAAGTGATTCATTTTGCTGCCACGCCTCTCTACGACATTGCCAGCACCAATTTCCACGTGGTCAACACCCACACTAGTAGTAACGAGTTTACTCATCCTGTTCCCAGGATTGGTCCAGGTAACTAGTGGTTACGTGATTACATCACTGGTATAGGAGATGTTTTATATTATTATATATAAAAAGGGAACCTTTTGTGGCATGCAAGGACATAATTTACTTGTGATATGATAGTTACTATAGAAAGAGGGGTGACAAGATATTTAGCTGAATTAATTCAATTTATTTGGATGCCAAAATAGATAAATAGATCAATAGAATGATAGATGGATAGATAGGTAGATAGATAGATAGATAGATGGATGGATGGATGGATGGATGGATGGATGGATGGATGGATGGATGGATGGGATGGGATGGGATGGGATGGGCTGGATGGATGGATGGATGGATGGGATGGGATGGATGAATGGATATAAAATATTTCAAGTATAATTATGATCAACTTCTACAATATTGATTCGAGTATTCACTCTGACCAGGAAGTGATTGCCACATTCATTTGCGCATTTTGATTATTGATGGCTCAAAAGATTCGTCCCGATTTATGATAATTGCCACAATATGGTAGTATTATAATAAATAAAATAGATGATGATGATGATGATGATGATGATGATGATGATGATGATGATGATGATGATGATGATGATGATGATGATGATGATGAAATGTTGCCACTTGGTCTCTCTGATGTCTTTATTTGTTTTAAAAGGTGACATTGCTCCAGTTGGCCCAACATCCTTTGAATTCAAAATTCCAAGCAACGCGCCATTTTCAATATCTCCTTGTGTTGGAACTGTGAAACCAGGGCAGGTAAGTTGGAAAAAACTTTTCTTATGGTGTAACGGATTTTTTTTCCTGAGCATTTTTAATCATCAGAGAACAGTACCAGGAAAATGACTGGACCTTCATCAAAGATCATGTTACATTGGCATTATTTGCTCTCTCTCTCTCTTTCTCTCTCTCTTTCTCTCTCTCTCTCTCTCTCTCTCTCTCTCTCTCTCTCTCTCTCTCTCTCTCTTATTGAAAACTCATGCTTGCAATTATAGAAATATAACTGATGAGTTAAATCATAATTTGAAAAAAAAATCAGTCTCGTTATTGAAGCTTTTATCATTAGATGAAGATGCACGCTATAATCACAGCAACAAAATAATCGGGAATTTTAGTACAAATTTACACATTTCAATTTCAATTTATTCATACCATCTTACTAATATGGTCATTGAGAATGATGGGTGAGTTAAATGTGAAATGCTACATCGATTTGGTATTATGTTGAGGTGGACCAGACTCAAATAATTGATATAATAGCCAAAACATTTAGGATTATAATATTTAAGACTTAAGTGGTTTGATAAAACAATATTCATTGTTCCTTGTTGGGCATATTGATTTAAATACAATTTCACAATTTCAATTTTTAATGGATGATTCAACCCTACATAAAAAAACGGATTGAGACAGTGGGCTTGTATCTTATCTCAACGAGAGATGCCAGTCAGTATCTTTCAATAACAGTCACTTTTCTGAACCATCTCTTCCAACATCCGGTTGTTCCACAGGGCTCTGTCTTAGGACCCACCTGCTTTCGTTATACATGCAACCCCTTTGTGATATGATATATGTAGATGGTCGATCCATTGTCGCCTTTACCAGACCTGCCGACTATTACGAAAAATCCGTAGAATCACGAAATTTTGGCTCCTTTTCAGAACTTCATAATATGAGCATCTCTAAGTCATTAAAACTTAATAAAAATGAATGTTGATACAGACTCACTTAATCCTAGAGATTATTGAACTACCATTAACATGTAAAAATGAAAAGCATTAGCTTTGATACTACACCCATATTTAAAAACGTAATTAATAGGCATTTTGGCTCAAATTTCAAAACTTTATGAGTCATTAAAACTTTATCAAAATGAAAGTTGATACAGACCACACAATTTAACTCACTCATTCCTAGAGATTTCTGCTACTTTTCAAAATTGGAATAAATGTATTTAAAATGAGCATGTGCATAGATAGTTTTATTGAACTACCATTAACATGTAAAAATGACAAAAAAAATTAGCTTTGATACTATGCCTATAATTTGTCTCAGAAAAAATGTAATAAATAGGCATGGTGTAAATGTAATCTGGGTAAACTACGGATATAGTCAGTGATAGGGTTGAGTGAGTTAAAAGATTTTGAAGTGTTATTTAATCCTTGTTGATTTTCAAAGTTAACTATAGGGAAATCAATTTTAATCTCCTAAGAATTACGAATTTTAAAATTTTCAAGAAGGCAGGTTTGCCTTTGCGTATGTAAAACTTTAGTCCTATTACAGTCCTATTTAGTCCTATTACAGTCCTATTTAGTCCTATTACAGTCCTATTTAGTCCTATTACAGCTCTCCGTTCTTTTTTCTCTCTCTATTTTTGTTGCCAGAAAACTCAAATCCAAGTGCGGTTTACACCAACTCTCAGTGATGAAGATGTCCGTCAAGAGGCTTTAAGAATCCACACCAAAATGGAAGCTGCTAGAGAAGAAAGGGAGCGAGAGGAAGCAGAGCTCAGGGAAAAACAAGAAAGAGAACAAAATGCTGTAAGTTATTATCCCCCTCTATTGCAATCAGAAATAACGGAAAACTATGAGCTAGATTATTTCTGTCTTAGGCCAAAGGTCATATCTAATGCTTTAACATTTTTTTTTGCGTTATACTGCTGTCAATTTCTCTCTCTTCTTCTCTCTCCTCTCTCTCTCTCTCTCTCTCTCTCTCTCTCTCTCTCTCTCCATCTCTTATCTCTCTCTATCATTCCCTTTCTCTCTCTCTCTCTCTCTCTCTCTCTCTCTCTCTCTCTCTATCATTCTCTTTCTCTTTCTCTCTCTCTCTCTCTCTCTCTCTCTCTCTCTCTCTCCCTTTCTCTCTCTCTCTCTCTCTCTCTCTCTCTCTCTCATCTGCCCCCCCCCCTCTCTTTCTCTCTCTCTCTCTCTCTCTCTCTCTCTCTCTCTCTCTCATTATTATTATTATTATTATTATTATTATTATTATTATTATTATTATTATTATTATTTGAAATACTAAGAATATTGATGATAATAATGATAATTATGATGATGATGATGATGATGATGATGATGATGATGATGATGATGATGATGATAATGATGATGATGATGATGATGATGATGATGATGATGATAATAATAACAGTTATAAAAATTATAATCACAATGATAATAATGTTCTACTTTTTATAGACTGTATCACACACACACACACACACACACACACACACACACACACAGATAACACGCATGCGCACATAGACAATTAAATATCATCAATTATGTTGTAGTTATCAACAAACAAAAAAAAAAATAAAAAAGGAAAAGAAAAATAAAGATTTAAGGGCAAAATATTGATATAAATGACTGTTCTCTTTTTTAACAGTATAATTAGGAAATAGTAAGGAGCATTGAATCAGTTGATTAGATTCCTGTATGTTAACACTTCACTAACGTAACCATATTTCCCTCCTTTTTTCCAAATCGTTTCCTACATCTTTGAATATTCAAATATTTGAATGACAAGATTAAGGAGAGACTAGAGTTGGCATCTGCAATAAGTAAAATTAAGAAAGGTAAAAAAGTTGAGCTTTTACCAAACAAAAATCAGTCAACGATTGACACAGATGTCAATCAAAGTAGGAATGCAAGTTTACCCCAGTCTGAAAATGAGGGTAAATTCTCTCCTATCACTGACATGAATTGGTCACATACTCATACTCACAAAGGTAATAAAAAAAGAGTGGGGTTTATAGATATTGAGGTCATAAGAACAAAGAATGGAAGAAGAATGTCAGAAGACAAAAACAATAACTCAAAAATTCAAATGGATAAAGGAAAGTTGAAGACGAAACTCCAGACTCATGTGATTGGTGTTGACTGGAATAACAGTGCAGACAGTGAAGAGGGATCAGTAGAAAAAAGTCGAGTTAGTGTCATGAGTGAAATAGAAGTAGCTAATAATGCGGAGGAAGCTGCGATGAGTGACAAAGGGGAAGAAGAAGAACCTGAAGATGGTGAGATAGACATCGAGGATGATGGAGATGATGTAGGTCATGAGTTGAACATTATCGTTCTTCCATGTTTGCGTTCATCTGTTCTATTTTGTTCATTTTGGTATTTTTTAAATCGTTTTTTTTTTCCCAGTATGTTTTTGTTTGGTTCTATTGTTGGTTGATTTGTTGTGTTATTTGCTGTGCCATATTTATTGGCAGGGGAGATCAACCCATGTCTACTTCGTCAACTCTCTTTATATTTATCCCCCTTTAACTTTAATATAATGAGAGTACTTGGTTTTGTCTTTGATCTTTGCCTACGACTTTTGCTAAAAGTACAACAGTCAAATAAGTCTGAATTTCTGTACATAGGGGAAATTTTTGTCGTCTAGCTAATACTTTCTTATCTAATACTCTACAAAAGACAAAAATATTAATAGTTTCTGAGGTCATATTGAATTTCTTACTTTTAATGAAACAGAGTCCACAGTCTCCCTTGACAATTAAGATATGAGAAGGTTTGCATGGTTCAGTGCCAGACAAAGCAGATAGAAGGATATCACAATTTTAGAGAAAAAAAAATAAAGATCCCAAACGATTAGCCATTCTATAAAGGGATTGTCACTCTACCCTTCGTCTGCCTGTCTTGATCTACTTCCAATTCCTCCACCAAATTAAAATTTGTTCATCTTATCAATCTTTATATTAATACATGCAATTCTGTTGGCACTCGTTGTTAACATGAAAACCTTTTCTTGGCCAACCTTTTTACATTTCCGAATAGGCTTTCAGTCAATGAGGACTCGATGGAAATGCGTTGATGTCATTCTGTGCATATTTGCTTAGATTATTATTTAAATCAATGTTCATGATCCAGCCGTTCATTTTTCATTCCTGTTTCTCACTCTTCTAATCACATTAATCATTTTATTTAAAATTAATGAACACATTAATAGAGAAATAAATGAATGAATAAATTGATAAATAAACGAAAGAATAAATAAACAGCTAGATAAATAAATAATTAAATTGGTTGATTAACTTAATCAATAAATTGATTAATTAATTTAATCAAAACGATTGTCTCCTTCGTTTATCATGAAATTCGTAATCTAGCCTTACAATATTTATATAGAATTTTTATAAAATATAGAATTAATAATGATTGAACTTTTAATTTAAGTAATTTTAGTAGTTGTTCTTGTCCGAAAAATTGAAAAAGCAAAGTAAGTAAGCATAGACCACTTTGATTCCATCGCAGCTCTACTGGAATAATAAAATAATTGCCTATATATCAAAGGACGACAGACTGTTAAATCATATACAAGAGTAGTTGGGTTTTTTTATGATAAAGATAAAAAACAAAGAAATAAGGAACGTTTCAAGCTCAAACCTTTCTTCATAAAAAAAAAAAAATAATAAACAGTCAAAAAACAAAATAACAACAACTACAAAATTTTAAAAAATATATTTAAAAAACAAAACCAACAAACCGACAACTGGTGTTTACTGAAACAGCTTTGAGCTTGGAATGTTTCTTGTTATGCTTATAACATTTAATTTTTTATTATATTCATTTATTGCTTAAACTCCTATGATGCACAGTTGTAGGCGGCATAATATTGAAAAGAGATTATAGGTTCCTGGGTTCATGAATGTTTATTATGCCATTGATCACAGGCTGCCGTTGGAAAGGGCAAGGCTAAAGCCTCCCCGAAAGGAGGAGCTCCCCAAGCCAAAACAAGCAAGATGTCTGCTGCACCGTCTGCCACAAGCAGTGCTGTTACCATGACAGCCTCTCCCAGATTTGACCCTGAGGCTTTGACAAGAGAGTAAGTTTACGAATTGAGTTGTTCCCTAACTTTAAGTCTATTACAGAAAGACATTTTAAGCTGTATTCAATTAAATTTGCACTGCCTATTTAATAGTAAAGGGATGAAAAGATAATATGCAACGTGTGTACTCTAGAGTAGTTTTCATGTACAGTGCCAGACATTTGAGAACACGTATAATTCTACCCATGTGATTTCAATTATTATGTTTGACAAAATTTATCATTAGATTAACAAATGGTTTTCAATTATATTTTTTTTAAACAATTTTTTTCTTCAACAAATCAGGTCACCAGAATATCTAGCAGCTGTGACGTCACTAGTGAGACAATTCAAGGGTCATTTCCGTTCATTCACTGTGCCTTGTTACGTGGCCTCTGGTGCCACAGGAAATCCAGGAGAGTTGCCATATAGGTAGGTTTGGTTTTATCATTTACAAGGGTAGGAATGAATTTTTGTTAAACTCAGGCTGAGATCTTATGCAGTAATTAAACGGACAAATAGTGTTTGATTAAAAGTCCGTTTAATTATTATATTGTGTCAACTTTAATAGTTCATGTTGCCAGTTTTATTTTCCATTGATATGCTGACTAAAATAGGAAAAAAAATAATAATGGATATAATGAACTAAATAAACTAAAAACAAAGCCAAAAGCAAAGTAAACTTAATTTCTAAAATTAAAACTAGAGAGCAAGGGGAGAGAATGCAATTTAATACTTATAAATACTTGGTTACTCGGCTGATCTTTGATAGTTGAATTGGTAGAGAACTCACTTCACACACAAAAGTAAGGGGCTGGTATTGATCCTAGATGCAGTTGAGATTTTTTTTTTTTAACCCACTGTCCACCTAGCAGTGATAGAGTAGCTGATTATCATAGATCTGGCAGAAAGCACTTTGAAATAAACAAGCATTTATCCAAAGAGTAACATGCAATTGATATTGTCCTTTAAACACTATACAAATTACGATAAACTCCTGCTCCATGGGTCTTGCTCTGATAACTACTAATGCTGATCCTCATCCGTGGACATGTGTCCTTTTACAACAGCTAATATTTGGTAGTAAAAAAAAACAGATAATGCCCTTCTACCACGACATCATAAGATATCGTCGCCTAGGCATTCCATGAAGGAATATAGATAATTCATCACACAAGATGTCTGATGTCAATAGGAATCACCCATGTTGTCCAAAGTCAGCAACTTGGGGGTTGATAATCTTGCCCAAGGAAAAATACGAAAGTGCCTGAAGTGGGGCTCGAACCCGGGACCTTCCATATCACAGTGCAATGCCTTAACCACTCAGCCACTTTGCCCCCCATAAGCATCCACTGATGTGTAATTAATCAAGGATAACTGTATTGAAATATCTAAGGACATTTGTTATATATTGTCATAAAATATATAATAACATAAGTTTTGTCATGTTTGAAATCCACCCTTGCAGCATCCACAATACTTTGTATCTAGAGGTTCATTGTCCAGCCGTCAAACCCCCAGTGGTAGTTATCTCAGATGGAGGAAAGAGAACAGTTGATTTTGGTGACGTCTCCATTGGACAGACATATCCTAAATCTGTGACCATTCAAAACATTTCAAATGAATATGTTGAGGTACGTTTAAAATCCGGGCATTTTAACTTTTTCTAAAAAAAACGGTAGGGAAGGTTACCAATAGGGTTTGTGATTGATTTTGTTTGTTAGCACAGAAGACAAATGTGAGCTTAAATGTCTCTCAATAAGTTTTATGAGGGGTTAATGATGCTAGAGTTGTACGTTTGTATTTGACTTATGAACTTTCACAACTTGATGTGAAGCTAGGGCACTCGATACTCACACCATGTTTTCGATTGAAGGTTAGCATTTTTTTTTTCATTTCATTATTTGATTTTGTCATTATTAATTTTTTTTCTTGTTCCATTAAGATCTGTCCTCAATTATTTTATTATTTTTTAGATTCAAAACAGTCATTCTAAGACTCATTCCTAATTTGTGAATGATTGAATCCAAGTCAAATTTCATGTCACATTAAATAATGTATTAGGTCCATAATTTAATTAAGTAAAAATAAAAATTATTATACAAGATAGATTATCAAGAGCTTATCATGACATTTACAATGAAACACAGTGGTGGCTCTTCCATTGATTTAGCAATGAAAGGAAACTTCAAGAGTTAAATAATATTATCAACAGTCTAGAATTTAATTTTTTTTTTAATTAGAGCATTTATTTTTAAGAACTAGAGCATTTATATAGCGCAATATCCATTAAATGTGCTCAAAGCGCTTTTCAATGTATTCATCAGTTCCATGGACCACCAGTTTCAGGAAATGATCAGCAATATGTACTTGTTCAGTGTTCATCTGTATATCCTATATACTATATCAGTATTTTATATTTTGTTTTCCAGCTCAGATCCACAGCCCTTCATCCACATGGGCCATTCGTCATGCTTAATGCTCTGAGAGCCCTAGACCCAGGAAGTACTCACACCATTCTACTTACCTTTAGTCCTCAACAGGGTCAGAAGGTAAGATTGTCGTCAGCGTTATCATCATCATCATCATCATCATCAAAATCATCATCATCATCATCATCATTATCATCAGCATCATCATCATCATCATCATCATCATCATCATCATCATCATCATCATCATCATCAAAATCATCATCATCATCATCATCATCATCATCATCATCATCATCATCATCATCATCATCATCATCATCATCATCATCATCAAAATCATCATCATCATCATCATCATCATCATCATCATCATCATCATCATCATCATCATCATCATCATCATTTTCATGCTTTCAGAAAAATAAATGAGGCAAAGAAAATTATTGGCTTTTACCTCTGCCTTTGGATTTGTTCGGAATGCAATTTCCTAATTTAAAAAGTAAAAAAGAAAATATATAAAAAAGATTAAATTACGAACCTAAAAGTCCTTAATTATTTTAAGCACATCTGAAGGTAATTATTATCAGGAGAAAAATGTTGACTTGTGTTGATTTTGAATGTTTTAGATTTATGTTTAATGAATATGAAAAAGACAGTGCATACTTTATTATCTGAAGCTAAGTGTTTTTTATTTCATAATATAATAACAAATTTTTCCATTAAAAAAAATAATTTTTTTGATTGTTTATTTATCTGGTTGTTTGATATTGTTAAATGTATTTTGTTTTGACTTGTTCATATTTGTATGAGCTACTTATTCTTGGCTTTATTATCCCTCCCTTTCTGTTTTAGTTCCAGGAAGAGCTTGGTATAAAGACTGTGAACTCTACCCTTCACTTGACCTTTAAAGGTCGAGGAGTGAGCCCACTGGTCAATCTGAGCATTGAAGACAATTTATTCGACTGTAATGCTGTTTTGGTTGGAGAGTATGTGGAGAAAAATTTCAAGGTGAGGATCACATCAATGTTAAACTTTGGCATATTTTTGTTGTTGAACCTTTTCTCATGCAGTTGGATTTTTGTTGATGTTTGTATGGCCAACTTATTCCTTACCAAAAGGGGCATAGATAATTCTGATGCTTCCTTATTTTTATTTATAAATGTGAGTGTGTATGTGTGTGTGTGTGTGTGTGTGTGTGTGTTAATGTATGTGGTGAATATATATCAATATTGTTTGTATACACATCTGTGAATTGACTAAAGAAATGTGTTGTTTTTTTAATATTTCTTCTTAGATCCAAAACACATCACCGTTGTCTATTGATTACGTCATCAAACAAGATAGCTTGTCTCAGCTACGACATAAGAAAGCCCAGGGGTTACCACCCTTCCTCAACAAAAATGAAGTCGTCAACTTTGTTGGTATGTAAATTAGATGAACGGTATTTTGTTCACATTGAACGTAAACAAAATTCTTTTTGTTAGGAATCATATTAGAGAGCTCAGTTGTTCATCACAAATGAACTTGGATCAGATCTCCATCCTATCAGAATATTTTTGAAACCCATTTTGATTTTTGTAAACCAGCTCTATTACAAGTGTAGCAAGGGTTTATTATTATAATTTGTGTTATGCCGAAGAAAAAGAGATAAAATTGAACTCCTTCGGTTTTCCGCTTAGGACTTGGTGAAAAAAGATAGTGTAAAGACTGCAATTATAGACGACTCCTTTTATAATATACTGTATAAAATAGAAATTTTGGTTGGACCAAGTCTGCAAGGGAATTATATGTCTACTTATTATTTATTATTCCTATCTCTCCTAATGGGGAATAGGGCTGTGAATACATTTGTCCCCAAGCTGTCCTGTTGACTGCAGCAGTAATGGCCTCCCTCCATGATGTAAACCCTATTTTGTCTCTTAACTTTTCAACTATTTACCTTCATGTTTCTCTCGGATTTCCTCTTTTTCTGTTGCTATCAGGCGTCCATTTGACAATTTGACCAATTACATTACTGACATGGGCAGACATGTTTTAGTTGGTGTCAAATAGAACTCCTAAGTTTTTTTCACAGGCTCCTTAGTGATGGGAATTAAACAATCAAATAAATATAGGTTCAGGGTAGAAATGTCCACTTTGCCACATCTTGCAATTTGCAACACCTGTTTTGTTTACATTTAACCCGAGTTTATTGCAACACTTCCAGTCTCTAATACCAGAGATACAATTATTTATATCAGCATGTTCTTAAACTTGCCTGTTGTGTAACAAGCAGAACGAGCTATCGTATATTGCCAGAAAATAGGAGATCTATAAAGGAAACGTTTTGTTATTCATATGATAACATCTCCTTTGTTTTCACAGACTTTACTCACATTGAATTTTATAGTCTTGCATTATATTCAATGTCTCTCTTTCATATTTCAGGTGTACAAAATGATTGTGGTAAAAATGTATTTGACATCGTTCCCACCAAAGGATCCATACAGGCTGGTAAGATGTTTCTCTTTCTAGAATGGAAAATTAGTTCCCTGGGTTGTGTCCCTCTCTGGGTGATGGAAAGTTGAGTCCTTAGAAAATGCTCTTAACTCACATACTATCACCGCACTCAAGTATAAAATGAATACTGTCTGGTCAAACTCTTTAAATAATATTTTAAGATTATGATTGGCATACATGTTAAGTGCTGCTGTTGGCTTTGGTACCCCTTGTGAGGTGCTTTGATTATATTTAGTGGATATTGTCCAATAAAAGAACTCATATATTTTTCTGGAAGGATATTCCGTTTGACGGGTTGTGGAGTGGGGAAAGGGGGGGGGGGGGGGATATTGGATTCTAAACACTGGCATCATTGTCTGTTAAGTTGTATAGGAAGCAAAATATACACAGAGACCATTATGAAGATTATTACCACATGGATGAATAACTTCAATCAGGGTCAATTCCCTACACACCTTACCGAAGTCAATCAATATTATTGTTATTAATGCTTGTTTGGTGTTCTTTTCGATGTATAATCTATTTGTGTGTCTGTGTATGTGTGTGTGTGTGTGTGTGTGCGTGTGTGTGTGTGTATTTGATATAGTATCAAACACATCTTTGAAACAGCATCGAAGAAAACAGTTGAGTGTAAGATACTCTTTTTTAGGTCTTCATACGCTCTTAGATAAACAGATGCTATATCAGAGCTTATGTGCTCATCCATTATTGACTTTAAAACACGTGTCATAGTTGTTTGTGTGGCTTAGTTGTCTTACAGTCTGACAATTTGCTTGTGATTGGTTGATCTCGGGTTCAAATCCTGCGGTGGCCAAAAAACAGTTGAAGCCTCAGAAAAGACTCTTTATTCACGTTTTTCTCACCATATCCTGGTGTTGAGAACCTGGTTGATTATAGTGTTGTCTTTGTCGAAAAAAGAATTGCTTATGATAGCACATAACAAGCATTGTCTTGTCACATGTTCAGTTACTGCTGGTTTTGAACCCCTAGTATAGCATATTGAACATATTTAATGGATACAGATAGAACGAAATTGACTTCACTCAGCTCTTTGTTATTGTTTTTAGCCAGTCATTTTATGAGTAGTTTTCACTAATTTGTGTTGGTCAGACTATAAATGTTTAAGGTTACACATAGTATAGTGTGTTGGTACGTTATATCCTGTTGGCTGGCGCATTCCATCAATTGCTCTATGTAGACGCTTTTTTAAACTTTTGTCATACAGGCGAGACCAAAGAGATAATGGTGACCTTTGCCCCTGACCATGAAAGTGACCTTTACTCGGATGGTGTTAGGATTGAATTGTTTGACCAGGTAATGACAAGTGTTACTATTCTGTAGTTTGATTAGGATATGCTTGATCTGATCTTTATAAATCATTTAATATATGGGGTCGTGATCGGGTCGGATACGGTCAAAATATTTCAATTTCAGTATCTGTGTTCATCTGCCCAAAGGGTATTAAGTCAACAAGACCAGTAATTTTAAATAATTTTCAATTTAATTTTACTTCAATCTAAGAATTTTTTTCATTATTAAGATGTATAAATTATGACGTTATAAATAAAGATTATCATTTACCAGAATAAAAGTATTTCTGTAATTTCATAAAAACATCTAGGTTTTGTCCATTAGTTTAAAATGGATTGTTTTGAAGATAAATATATAAATGATATATAAATAAATGAATGGATAAATAAACTTTTAAAATTTATTCATCCATAAGGAAATTGTTTTTACGTATGTGAATTGCAATAATAAACGTTATAAAAGTAATATATTGACATAATTTTATAAAGCAATATAGGAAATTAAAAATAAAAGTCACAGTAAAAATAAAAGCACATATATATGATATTAATACTAATGCATTATTTATATTAATGCATAAAATATGATAAATTTTGTATAATGCATAATATTCATAAGATGAGAAATACATAAATAAATACTCAATATATTTCAGAATCATAAAGGTGACTTTTTCCTATGGCACACCCTTTGTTTCTTGTCAATAAAATAAAATCTCAATTGTCAATTGTATCAATGACATAAATAGACAAGTCATTTCATTTTTTGTTTTCTATCCTCATCCCAAACGAATTTCAGGAGGAAAGTCACTTTTTCCGCCTGATTGGTCAAGCGAAGCCACGTGTGATGTTTTTAGACGGAGCTGACCCACTTCTTCCCAACATCGAATCACTTGCATTGCATCATGTACACATAGAAGAGGAAGATCCTGGAGGTGAGAGTAAAACGCTTTGTTATGAAAAATTTACCACGATATTTGTCTAAAGGAAAAGTTTACATTAAGTTTAATCACATATCTTTTAACAAATATGTAAAATATAAAGGATTTTCAGATTTTTCTAATGTTTAACCCTCTCTTTACCTCCCATAGGAAAATCGTCACATTCGTTACGATGCAGCCAACATTTTTCTTATTCTGATTTCATTTTGTTATAGTTATAGCCATAAAATAAAAACTCAACACTGTGTTACAGAGCTCATTTTTCTGAACAAAATATAGAATATACTCGTTGCTAATCTGTTTGAAAAATTTATTTTTGTTTTGGGGGAATATGAAGTTTGGGTAAAATTCTGAAAATAGCTGGTAAGGAGAGAGTTAAGCATTCATATTTTCCCTCTGTGTTCTGACCATTTTATTTTCTAATGAATTTGCTTCCTACTATCTGGCGCCAAAGCCTCTAACTCTCAATGCCATCTGCAATTGTTTTTATCTTTTATACTTTTTGTTGAGCTTTTCCTCATTCAGACAACACACATACACACACGTCTTACTGCACCCCGTTCCAACTCTCCTCTGTTTATCAATATCACATTCTTGCTACCAGTCGAAAATAAATGTATGATAATCAAACATGAACTTGGAACAAAAACAACCTCTTACATAGTAATATAAATGCTCAATAAGTGCTTTTTAGATTGAAAATTTTACGATTAGGCTAGCAACGTCAGGAATTGGGACTATCAGAATTTATATGATAATTTAAATGAATTAGAAAATGGACGTGTCATCTTTTCTCAGAGGACCACGTGATCAAACATCATCGTCATAAGGGCTCAGGTAATGTCATGGATACGGACAAAACTGTTTTGATTTTGTAAATCTCAGATTCTCGTTTATAAACTGATTCAGTTTGTTGTTATGGTTGATATTATATGGCCTCTTGAGTCATCAATGTTTGGAAGTTTGTTTTATCATTATGATATACAGCTTTGACGTGAAAAAGAGATTTTGCCCTACATTTGTTTAATAGCTTTTCGACCCCTTATCGATTTTAAAAGGTTTTGTAAAATGCCAGCTTTGAAGCTAAAGCTAAATTGCCTGAGGCTGTGGATTGTAGTAGCGTAGAAACAAAATACATTTAAGAGTTTCAAAAAAGACTAGTAATATGTAACATAGCACATTTCAGTATCAAAATCTTCTTCAGCCAACAACAAAACAATGTTTTAAAAACAATGTATTACTATTTATAATGCCTCTTGTTGTTATTGTTGTTGTTGTTGATGTTATTAGTGTTGTTGTTTTGTTGAGGTTGTTATTTTTGGTTTAAAAAATTCCTTTTTTTTATAATTGCAAAGCCATGAAAAACTTTTACACAGAGAGTGTTTTGCTGCCTAATCGTCAATGTGTGTTTGAGTTTATCTTATGAAATTGTAAAGATAAGTATTGAATTGTCACCTATATCAACAAAACACAAAGAATGAAACACTAGGGACAAATAAGATATGTGTCCTTCGAGCTTCAAGCAGCAACATTTTCATCTTATGAAATTGATAACTTATAATTATTGTTCATTTACATTTTAATTCTTTGCTATTTTTATGGTACAAATGTTGAGCTCATTCTATATTTGTTTTTAAAGTCTTAATTTAAACATAAAACTGTAGCTTATATTGTGTGATATGACATCAGCCAAAACACAGGAAATAATAAAAGCAAAACAATCGGGCAGAATGCTTTATCGTGTCGTCAACAATTACTCACAACACTTTTGCCAAAATACAGTTTCTATGACAAGAAAATGACAGTAACCAAAAAAGGTCACAAAACAGTTCATTTTTGCTGCACCCATGAATATTGGGAAGTATAATCAGAATATACATCTTATCGGCCTGATGCGCAGACTAAACGAAACAAAGAAAAGGATTAATGTGTATAGAAAACAGTTTCTCTCACAAACCTTGTACCATAAAATGAAATACCTGTCAGTCAATGGAATCCTTTGACAACAGGCAATTCATCTTGGTCTATCAGACTTAGGTAGAAGGAGTGATAATAAATAGTACAAATAAGATAGATATAAACAATACCCATTGCAATGTTGGAAAATGTATTTTCTCTTAGCAATAGCAGTTTCACCTTAATTAAACCGACATGCTTTATTTGTAAATTTTTGAGACTCCCATAAAGTGGGAAAAAGATCAAAAACCATGCACCTTTTTTTTCTCTTTCTTTTGTCTCATTAGATGGCAAAGGAGCAGTTGTGTCTCCTCCCGCTTTGGTGACTGTCAAAAGTGTGATGAAAGATGACATATTCCAGCCTGGTGTCAGGGAAATCTACGCTGGATGTGTGCGCACTATGGCTGTCAGTCAGAAGAAGGTATTGTGACTAGTGCAGATTATCCTATTGTTAAGTAAATATGTGTTCTCTGACGGTTGAAAGGAATTGACAAGAAGTTTTATATCATACTGAGGCTTGACGATTTTACTTTAACAAAAAAGAACAACTTTCAGTGATTTTGTGGAACATATTTTGCTTTATGTTGTGATACTCCGAACTTCATATCTCTCTCTCTCTCTCTCTCTCTCTCTCTCTCTCTCTCTCTCTCTCTCTCTCTCTCTCTCTCTCTCTCTCTCTCTCTCCCCACCCCATCTTTACCTCGTGCTTCTCTATGACCATTTTTTATGGAAGCCACTCTGTGAGATCTTTTGATTGAACTTTGAAATGAAAGACTTCTTGTGATTTTCTTTCAGTCTTTGCATAGAGAATGATTTACAGAATGTCACTAACTGTTGCACTGTGAGCATGTTCCTGTATTGTGACGTAATCACAATAGTTAACTCTAGAGGTGACAGGGCCGATTTCACTCAAAGAAAGACCCAACTTCTGTCAGAATTTGACGATTGTTTCCATTGCTTTTTATCAAGAGATTAGCTCTATGATGCTACTCTATATCTTCTCCAGAAGTTAGTCTCATCGCAGTTACCAATCTTGTTGAAAACGATGAAAATAGTAGTCATATCCTGACAAAAGTCGTACATCGAGTCACTTTAAAAATAAAATCAGCCCTGACAGTTGTAGAGTTAAAGTGGATATTGTGAAAGGTTTGAAACAAAACATCACATCTTTCTTTTCAAGCATTTAATAACCAATAATCTGTGTAGAAATTGAAGGTATTGTCAACGATGTCTAAAGCCTGCAGCTTTACATGTTGTTTTGTCAAATGTTTTAATAACTGAATGTTTCGTTATGCCTTTAACACGGATTTCTCTTCGCTATGTGATCAACAAGAGCTCAGTCCAACTTTTGTATTTATGTATGTAAACAACCATATCACTGGCCTTGATATATTAACATAATTATGTTTCTTAATTTGTTTTGTGTATACGAAAATAGAAATAAAAAGACCCATTGTTTATCTCAACGAAAGATGGATCTAGCATTGATTTTAGAAAAAAAAAGGAATTAAATCTCAAGATATTATACTGGTTGTTCAATGAATCTCATAATATTTTTTGTTGTATACGTGATCTATTTTTGTTTGTGTTGTGTCATATAAGAAAAGAACGAATGGTTTGTAATGATTATGTCACATTGTGTGTATTTGGAAATACAGGAACTTTCTATGACTACACTGTGCACTGTGCTTTGCTCAATGTGTAATGTGTAAACACGCACATGTCTGTTGAATTTTGTTTTAACAACTAACCGATTATTCTTTTATTCACTTTTACTTTTAAATTCCAGGAATTTGAATCACGTTTTAAAGTAAAAGAAGATCTTCATTGAAATTTTGAAAGAAGTTAATAGCCATAAGTGTTTTTGTGGCGTTCAAAATTCTTTTTAAAAATCTTGTGATCATACAAGTAATTCAAGTAACATATAAATGCTTTGATTAAAGGTTTTTGGAAAATAATTCTCTGATTTCATTGAAGATCTTCAAGTAATCCATGAATATCATCCAAACCATACTAGAGTACTGTCTGCATACCTTGGTTTCGTGGGCTATTGATCACCTTTATGGCAGCAAATGAGAATATATCAATAGACAGGATTTAGCGATAACTTTAACCATTATTTTAGACCACTGTTTGTTTAGACTGCCTTTCGTGTCATCTGGGCTTTATTTTTGTCCACATGATTTTAATCCTCTGGGAACAATTTCATTTGAGTAGTTTTTTTTTGTTTGTTTTTTTTGCATCAAAGCAAGTCAGTTTTATTTTTGGACTTCCTAAGATTGCAAATATACACGGACTTTACATTCGGTTGTCACATTGTCAGTCATCATGACATGAATGCTATACATCCTTCAACATTTTAGCATCTAAAATTTATCCGGATAATAAAAACTTATGTCCTAAATAAATGAGTATAATAACTTAATAAAAAACAAAATACCAAACATGGAATGTTTCAGACTCAAAACCCTCCTTCAGCCAATTACAAAAACTGTAACAATGTTAATACAATCTCTATAAATCCAGACAGATGGCAGAAAAGCATTTGGCACGTCTATGCCGTAAATTTGATGTCGACATGCAATCAAAGAAGGATTTTTAGCTTTATTTCATGAAAAATAAACACATTTCAAAAAGCTCACATCATTGAATCCCAAGTTTGTTCTTCCTGAATGCTTTACATTCATGGGTATAATAAAGCTATTGAGAAACAATACAAACTCTCAATCTTAGAAAAATACGATGATTCTTTTTTTCATGCACATTAGCGTTAATTCTCAAAGTGACAAATTAGGGAGCAGGCGCTGGTGAAAGATAAAGGTCTGAAAAAGTGTGTATGAAACGGTGCCAGATAAAGCAGTAAAGAAAATACAAGAAAATAACCATTTCAAGGAAGACTGATTTTTTTTTGGATGTTTTTTTCCTTGAATTTTTCTTTCTTTCTCTGTTTGGCAGTGTTTTATACACACTTTTTCGGATCTTTATCGTTAATTCTCAGCTCGTTGGATCCAGTTAGTTTAGATGAAGAACAAAATAATTAGGCATCTAAGTTGTGAAAACAGTACTCTGGTTACTTTGTTTATTCCTTTGGTTTTTATTTCGTTAACATCTTTTTAAAAAATAATCGATTTGATGTGTATCCTTGTTTTAAAATAACTAACATATTATTTGTTTGCTTTTTATTTTGTGGCCTTTTTTCATATTTATATTTGGGATTGCCTTTGATTTATTTCACTCACCATGTTGACATCTTCTTGCACATTGTGTGTCTCGTGGATCTGTTGTCATGGATACCAAACAGCCTGGAAAGACGGTAATGAACATTTTCTTACAGACTCAAATTCCAACAAACACAATGAATTGAAAATATACCATATACCAGCTGAAAAAAAGTGAGACCCATAGAAATAGAAATGCATGGATCAGAAATCAGTATCAACTTTAAACAAAATGCACGTTAGCTTTATCTAAATATGGTCGATAAGAATAGTAGATATAAATTACAAGATGAACATTGAGCATTATTTTTTCTTTTGACCGCTGCCTTTGGACGTAATATAACATCGTACCGATAAGAGTGTGGCCATTATAAGAAAGGAAAGAGGCAATTACAATTCATTGCATTGACACTACTTTTGCACCACAACTATATTAAGTTAAGATGAATTTATTATATTCAATTATGCACACAAAAGACGTTCGTTAAACATCTCTTTCTGATATATAAATCCACTATCTGAATTGATAAGTGCAGTGAGTGAAATAAGCCTCAAAAGAAACAAGTTACAAGATTGTATATTATACAAACAATTCTTACCTTTTATCTGAGAGATAATATCCAATATCATTACCTTTAGATTATTTTGATTGGAAGTATTTTTTATTTCTTGAGCTTGGTTTTTCTGAGCAACTGAAATATACCAGAGCAATTTATTCAAAATCCTCACTCAAAAACTGGTGACGAAAATTAGCCAACAAAATATTTGGTTTTTGGTATTTAAACTCAAGTTTTTTTTGGGCAGTTAATAATTCATAATTTCCAAGTGTTTATTATAAGATAGATGTGCGGATCAGATATAAAATATTGAAAACCAATGCACAATTCTCAGGTGTGGATAGACCATGGAGTCATTACGCAGGTCGTTGCCCAGAAAAGATTATTGGACACACCAGTCCATTTTGACAATGCACAATCTGCCTTTGTTATGTTTATATATATATATTTTTTTTTTCATTAATAGAGGGATCATTATTTCCTGGTTATGCATTTTGTCTCATCCTAGAGAATGGTTCTTTCAAGTTTCTTTTTCACGTTTTCTTTATATTAATGCCCACCTTTTTTCGCCTGCACCCTTTCTTTTAACATGATAACACGAGCAGGGAATTTAGAATTGGTTCTCTGTGGTTTTTGTTGGAATATTTTTTATTCACACGAGTGCCCGCCTTATACTTAACATTCTCCTTCTTCTCCCTTTAAAATCTGTAACTTCAATTTTAAAGATTCCACAGACCACAGTATTTTTCTTTCATTGGAGATGTGAGACTGTTCCACTGTCTTTATGACGACGATATGAATGAGTACAAGTGGACATCCACTCTTGAGTGGACAACCATAAACTTGAATGGCTTCATCTTATATTGTTGAATATCACTGAGGAGTAATTTCACTTGGTCGTTTAGGTCTTTGCAAAATATTATCCCTCGGCTTTCTCTAAATGGAAAAGCCAGTGGATGGTATTATGTCAAATTAGTCCCGTAAATGCCATTTATCTTTCACACTGAAAATTGTTTTAGTCGTTGTTTGTTTAGTATGAAAAAGATCACAGGGAGCAAATATAGTGACTTGGGGAGTTTCTTATCCAGACCAAGCAAAGAATGTTATTTTCCATATTTAAAAATCCTTTATCCTCTTCATGGGTCAATAAGTGAAAGGATTTTTTTACATCACAACCAATGCCTGTAACTAAAAATCACAAAATCCTATATTTTTTAAATTTTGTTCTTAATTGACCTTTCAAAGGCCACAACTCTTGAAGGCGTCCTGTTTAAACAGAAAAGTGAATTCAAATTTACAAAAGAATGAACTTAAACCCTTTATGAGAAAATCCCCCCGTGTAGTGGCGGAGGTAGTCGACGTGTGACTCAACCTCTCTCTCTTTGAGTCACAATAATATCACATTTGATCATTAACATATTTATTTGTAATGATTTACATTTTATTTCATCTTATTTTTTATATATCATAATTTTTTATGTCGTGTTGAGGAGCCACAATTTTTTAAAAGGCTTTAATGATGCTGTCTGTTTACCAAAAAAAAAGCAGTTTTAGTCAGTGTTTGTCACCCGCCTTATCAATCTGGTATTTCATCGGAATCAACCACACCAGATGAAGATCTTAAGAATATAGATTTTAAAGTCAAAATGATAAGATTAGGTAAATATCAACATGACAAATTAAGGAGCAGGCACTGATGTAAGATAAAGATCTGAAAGCGTGTATATGAAGCAGTGCCAAATACAACAAGAAAGAAAAATACAAGAAAAAAAAAACCATCCCAAAAAATCAACCCGAGGCAAACAGATTTTTTTGGATTTTTTTTTTTTCTTGTAAATTTTTCTTTCTTGATTTGTCTGGTACTGGTTTCATACACATTCTTTCAGAATAGGTAAATGTAGGTTTTATGGTGCTTAAAAAATTAAGCCCAATTCTAAATGAATGCATTTTTAAAACTCAAATTTGATTGATGAAGAGTAACATTTGATTTCAACTATCAGGTTCATCCTGACAAAATACTGCTTTGAGACGAGTGGTCACTTTTTCTGTTTATATTTTTAAAATTTCTTAAGTAATTCTTTATAAGCGGAATTTGTTGGTGTTCATGCTAGTTTAACTGTGTTTGGAGCAGAAGGGGGGAGGGGGTTGGGGAGGGAAGAGGGGGTGAATAGGGTGAGGGTTAGATGTGTTAATGATAATGTTATCAAGATGACAATTATGTTTTATCCTTTTTCTATGCAATTGCTAATCATCATTAATGCTAAGTCACTATTAACTTGAATATAATCGATTTTTACATGACTATAAAATGTACCATCTTTTATCTTTTTACATTCCAATGATTTTAACAATTACAATCCATCTCCTTTTATGTGTCTTGGTATCCATTTTATGCTCTATTTTTGTCATAAGA
Source organism: Berghia stephanieae (assembly GCF_034508935.2). Classification (NCBI taxonomy): domain Eukaryota; kingdom Metazoa; phylum Mollusca; class Gastropoda; order Nudibranchia; family Aeolidiidae; genus Berghia; species Berghia stephanieae. The sequence continues at coordinate 10,842,727 of NC_088363.1, read as the reverse complement.
ATGCAGTACTTGCTGGATTCGAGCACGCTTTGCAAAACGACATTGCTGGAACTGAGTGACCTCCCTTCCCATGAGCATTGGATTTCAGCACGCTTTTTGGCTTCTTCTGAGAGCGTGCTGGAATCCAGCGAATACTATAAATTAAATAGGCATAAATATTTTTCATGTTACAGTTCTAAATTATTACCAGAAAATAACATCACTCTATGCTAATTGTCTGAACAGAACGGTGAATTTTCTATTGATGGCATTCAAGGACTGATCCAAAAAGGTTTCACAATTGAACCACAAAAGGTAAGTATGTTTTATTTCTCTTTTGTTATTTGTTATGGACTCAGTATTGAAGTGTGTCTCTCTGACCAAAAGTTTGATGTGGACCATACTTTCTGTGACCATATCAAATTGAGAAATTAGGGAGCCGGCACTGGCGTAAGATAAAAATATGAAAAAGTGTGTATGAAACAGGACCAGGCAAATCAAGAAAGAGAAATACAAGAAAAGAAACTGATTTTTTGGGATGAGTTTTTTAAACATTGTATTTGTCTTTCTTGCTTTTTCTGGCACTGTTTCATTCACACTCTTTCAGATCTTTTTTCTGTGACCAACTAACTCTACGTCCATCAACAGTGATTTATATCTAGTCTAAATCTAGCAAAAATTGTTCAAAATGTACCAACGTTTTATACAAGAGTGGAAAACAAATTTTATAGTCTATTTTAAGCCACATAAGTGTGCGGCCATGTGGTCTTGTGGTATAACACTCGCCTTCTGACCAGAGGGTCCACGGTTCGAGTACTGTTCTGAACAGCGCCTGGATAAGTCGTTGAAAAGGATCTTTATTTACTTTCTCAAACCCTACTCAAAGTGTGAAATGAGTGCCTGGCCATTTATAGAGTTGTTCCTGTCAGAAAAAAATGTAATTCGCCTAGCAGGCATCTTGTCAGGTCCTAAATTTTAAGTGTTGCTGTTGGCTAGGAATCCCTTTTAAAGCTTTTGAGCATTTTAGTGGATATTTCGCCATGTAAATGTACAAGAATTTTTTAAACAATGTCATTTATTTAATTATGATTTAGCAGTCATATAATTATGATGTCCACATGAATTCAGAGTAGAAAAGAACATCTCTGAAAAATTGTTAAATCTGTGATAGCAGCCCACATTCCCCTTTTTTATTTAAAAGAAAAAAGCAAACTAATCATCATCATCATCATCATCATCATCATCATCATCATCATAAAAAAAAATAATAATAAATAAAATTCCCTTTTTTCATCCCTATGGGGAAATTGGTCATTAGGGTCTATTCTAAGGAAAGACTGGAATAACCCAGGCATTAGTCGCAGAGCAGCGCCGCAAAGTGAGCTAGGGTGAGGTGACTTGCTCAAGACCACACAACGAAATGGCGGGTGATTTAACTCGGTACCTATGGGGTACGAAGCAAAGACCGTACCACTGAGCCACACTGCCCCTATCACCATCATCATCATCATCATCATCATCATCATCATCATCATCATCATCATCATCATCATCATCATCATCATCCTCACCATGTAGTTTCTATGAGATTGAAATGTTTTTTCCCATCTATCCCCAGGGCATGGTGGAGGCCGGTACCAAGAAACCCATTGTGATCACGTGGACACCACCGCAGGGCTACGATGTAAGATTTGTTTATCTATTTGTCTTATTTTATAACTCCAGAGAAAAAAAAATCATTAACTCACTCAACTCCAACACCGACTATATCTGTAGTATACCCAGGGTTACTTTTACCCAATGCCTATCAATTACATATAAATTATAGGCGTAGTATCAAAGCTAATATTCTTAATATTTACATTGTAATGGTAGTTGAATAAAAGCATCTATGTACATGCTCATTTTTAATACATTTTTTTTCCAATTTTGAAAAGTAGCAAAAATCTCTAGGATTGAGTGAGTTAAGGCAACATATCTAACTTTTAATACATTTACCCATACATGGATTATCTCTTCGTTACGTGTGACTCAAGGTGAAATTATGTAAAACGCTTCAAACGATGTGCATGATATGGCGGAAAATTAAGAGAGTCTAAACAAAGAGGCTTTGAAGAGACGTTGTTTTAAAGAATTGCGATCATGAAATGGATGTTATGAGGAAATGGATGTTATGAGATTTTTAACTAAACGCATAACATCAATATATAAAAGTGTTTTTGTGTGTGATTTTTTTTTGTTTGTTTTTTATTTTTTTTTTGTTGTTTAACATTTTTTTTTTAGTTTAAAAAAACAAAACAAATATTGCATCTTATTTTCAGCCCCCTAGTCATATCAGTGTTACTGTTGCTGTATTCAACATATTAAAACAAATACCGATATCATAATGTGGTGATTGATTATGTTTGCACGCCAACTATAAAAGTAATCCAAGTTTGAACAGTTTCTTCATTTGTTTGTGAAGAATTCATTCGCCATGGTGTGAATATTATAATACTGTTAACGCTTGCATACATTGTTTATTTCACAGCCGAGTTGCTCCATTGAAGAAACAGCCACATTGACCTTGAGATGTGACGTCACCGAGCAGATAACCCTGATGATCCGAGCAATGGTGGTTACTGAATAAACTATATTTAGTCGTTACCTTGCTTTTTATAAATGTTAATAATGGATGTGATATGATTATAATTTTATTTGAAAGACACTTGACATACCATTATTATTATTATTATTATTATTATTATTATTATTATTATTATTATTATTATTATTATTATTATTATTATTATTATTATAACTTGTGATATAATGTAATCAATTTAAGAATGTCCTAATAAAAAGAGACAGGGTCCATTGAAAAGGTCTCTGTTTGCCTCTACACTATTGAATAAAGAATGTTTTATTAACTATTCACTTCTTTGTTTATTCTATCATATTTTATTGAATTGGACCATTTCTGATAAAGTGGTTTGTTTTATAACTATAACCCTTCATGTGACTCAGTATACGACGACTGCTTAGTTTCTTTAATCTGAATGTCAAAATTACCTTACAGATAATTACTTACTTTTACTTACTTAGGCCGCCCCTTGGGGCGCCCAACATGAGCCACAAGTCTTCGCCATTCTGTCTTGTCCTCCATAAGCGTACGCAGCTCCCGGTTGTTGTCCATTCCTGTGTCATCTAGCAGACAGTCAATGTAGGTTTTATTCTGCCTGCCTCTGCTTCTGGTTCGCTCAGGTGGTTCACATAGCACAAGACTGCTTGCAATCTCCTCCTTGTGTCTCCAGCAGTGCCCCGCAAGTCTCAGTGCAGATAATAATAATAATAATAATAATAATAATAATAATAATAATAATAATAATAATAATAATAATAATAATAAATCTTTATTGTCCTAGAAAAGTGGTTATTTGTCATTTGGTTACACATTTATAACAATATAATATTGACATAGACACACTCTCACAGATGCACACTAGTAACATCGGAGTCATCGAAATAAAACAACACAAAAAAAAAAAAAACAAAAAAAACAAAACAAACAAAGACGGCATCTATAGATATAGGATAACATTTGGGACCCTAGCAATTTTGGCAAGGTAACGAATAGATAGATACAACGAAGTTAACGTCACTCAGGCCTTTTTATTGTGTTTTGCCATCCAGGTTTATGAGTAATGCTCACTAAACTGTATTAATCAGATTATAAACGTTCAAGGTTACACATAGTTTTTTGTGTTGGTTCGTTATATTTTCGGATGGCAATATTGTGAGTTTCTTAGCCAAGCGCACAGTATCTATAGATAGTATGCGCTTGGCTAAGAAGCTCATAACATTGCCATCCGGAAGTATAACGGACCAACACACTATACTGTGTGTATCCATGAACATTTATAGTCTGGTTAAAACAGTTCAGTGAGCATTACTCATAAACGCGGATGGCAAAAAACAATAACAAAGACCTGAGTGACGTCATCTTCGAACTATCTATAGTCTGTGAATTCGATGCATCAAATACTCAAAATTTGAGCAAGGTTTATGGTAGAGAGAGAGAGAGAGAGAGAGAGAGAGAGAGAGAGAGAGAGAGAGAGGGGGGAGAGAGAGGGAGGGGGGGGGATATGAAATGAAATGATGTAGCCCACCAAACTACGATACAGATATGAACTGTGCGAGTTGTGAAGAGCTGCTACAAGCAGAGACGAGGAATGACAATAATCCAAGTATAATAATGATAATAACAATAAATGTAATTTATTTATATATAGCGCCTGCTCCATACAATATAGCTCTCGGTGCACAATATACATGGCATGCTATAATATATATATATATATATATATATATATATATATATATATATATATATATATATATATAATTAAAAAAAAAATACACAGTACATAGTCATTAATTAAGAAGCCTGTTCCGATGGAAGGGCTGCTATCTGGATATGACCCGTCTATCCATCCCCAAAACGCCATGAGATAAATAAAAATGTGAAATTGAATGTAAACTTCAATTTAATATACGAAAACAGATAAAATGGACGCTTCGGGTAATTATCTCATTATCTCATTCGTCTGTAGTGTTTCATTCATCCTGCCTAAATGGGAAAGCCGAAACGTCCATTCTATCTGTTTTCGTATATTAAATTGAAGCTTACATTCAATTTCACATTGTTATTTATTTCTTCGCACTTCGAGCAGCAACATTTACAACGCCGAGAGATGACGTCAAAGAGTGAAAAGAAGAAAAGAAAACAACGGAAGTTTTCATCAGAAAAGTGCAGCGATGTGGTTGTGGTCTAGTAGTATGGCACTCGCTTTCGGATCGGAAGGTCCTGGGTTCGAGCCTCGCTCTCGGCGCATAGTTGAGTCATTTGAAAAGACTCTTTACTCACATTCTCTCACTGTACTCAGGTGTAAAATGAGTACCTGGCCGCCGTTAACAGCGTTGTCTTTGTCCGAAAAATTGTAAAATCGCCTAACAGGCGTCATGTCCCGTCCTACATGTTAAATGTTGCTGGTGACCAGGGACCCCTTTGTAAAGCGCTTTGAGCACATTTAGTGGATATTGCGCTATATAAAGCTCAATTTTTTAGAGCTAGCCTGATCCGCTTGGAGTCGCATGGCCGCCAATGTCTGGAGCCATTAAGCTTGTTTGTCCACGTTGCCTGAAACAGACACTGCAATCCTCGCCTTTTGTCCCCCTAAATGTGACCCATCGTCTCAAAACCGTATTATGTTGGAACGAACCAGATGCTTAAAAGCCGAATTTAATGTTAAAACTGGTCAAAAATATAAATTGTTGACATTAGCACCCTAAAATATGGCATCCATTCTCCTAAATAAATCAAATAAGCTGAACACTAGTCTGATATTTCTGGCTATAAATTCAATTTTCAGCATCTTAACCATCCCGACTTAATACCGTTTTGAGGCGAAGGGTCACAGATGTTTGGCTGGTGATGGCTATTACACTAGACGGCATGGTCTAGTCTGGCTCTTCTTTTCCCCGATGTACTGAATCCCAAATCTGATGGAGGTATATCTTGCGGAGGTAATATCTAACAGCAAATCAGATTAAGATGGGAATTTTTTTGTGGACATATTATTTACTCGATCGACATTCAGGGAAACATAGCAGCTAATAACGCCATGAAAACATGCTTCATTCCATCTATCTAGGTCCAGACACAAGGAATATAAATGGCAACTACCATGTCAATCCGCACTGCAATAATGAATAGATACCCCCCCCCCCCCCAAAAAAAAAAAAACAAAAAACAAAAAACAAACAAACAAACAAAAAAACAAAAAAAAACAAAACAAAAAAAACAAACAAAAACACCCCCCCCCCAAAAAAAAACAACAACAAAACAATAACAAACAAACAAACAAACAAAAAAAAAAAAAAACAAAACAAAAAAACAACCCAAAAAGCTTCAAGATCATCAAGAATTTAAATAAAATAATCGAAGGAAGATTGCCATATCATCCATAGCAAAGCACCTTGGATTGCAGAAGGAATTATTGACGCAGAAAATTAAATTATAGAGACAGCCGAAGGGCCCCAATCGAATTATTTAGAGGTGAAAAGCACGAACATGGGTTCACAAATATACATTCTATTAACAGATTTTACGTTTCAATCAGTTGAATGTGTTAAATGTGCAAGTGTAAAATATCTATTGGTATGACACTCGCGTTTGGATCGGATGGTCCTGGGTTCGAATCCCATTCTGAGCTGCGCATAGTAGAGTCCTTGGAAAAGGAGTTTCTCACATTCTCTCACTGTACTCAGATGTAATATGAGTACCTGGTAGTTAACAGCGTTGTCTCTGTCCTAACAAATTGCAATAACGCATAAAAGGCGTCCTGTCTCGTCCTACATGTTAAATGCTGCAGTTGGCTAGGGTCCACTGGTAAAGCGCTTTGTGCACGTTTAGTGGGTATTGCGCTATATAAAAGTTCACGTTAAAAAAAACTAGCCAATCTTATTCACCGTGAACCAACGTGTACTTTTTGCAGGTCTGATAATCTAAATTTTATGGGCTTTTCAGTGTAATGGAAATACTCACAAACCAGCCCAAAATATGGTCCATTAATACAATGTTAAATCAAAGCCATATTTGCGTTCAATTATCAGATCTGGTAGTCCATATTAAGTGCACATCACCGTGAACTTATTTAAAAAAAGAGTTATACAAAGAATATGCATCATCATCATCACGTTGTGGTCACAACCATCATCATCATCACCGCCATCCTCCACCACCTCATCCTTCATCCTCGTTTTTAATCACACCAATATAATCACAATCTTATTCTCCTTCCTCCTCCTGTTCCAACACCATCCTCTGCCCCCTGCTACTGTTATGTCTTCCTAATCATTTGATGATCGTCAAAGTAGCTTTTCCAATTTTTATTGAGTAAGTTGACGTGACCCATGCACTCCTGCACACACCACTAAATCTGTTCCGGTGATTCGAATAGAGGTACGCGGAGCATAGCCTAACGTGCTTGATCTTGCTCTAATTGAGTCGCCCATTGTTAAACTAATTGTCCAACTCATTTCGAGGTTGTAGCTCTTCACTCTTCAGTCTTCAACGATTGTAGTAACTTGTAGGTGGGGCAATGGATACGCTCTGTTATCCAATCAAAAATGTTAGAGAGATCACATGACCATACCGGTGACCGCCGGTAGGTGTCTGTTTGTCTTGTCTGCTAGAGTAGTAAAAACCTAACTTCCTCTTGACGTTACTGCCTTCAACGTAATCGAAGTTCGATCCGAGCAGAAACGATCACACACAACAAAAGACCCAATTCCTCTATTCTCAACATACAAAATTAACTATGGCGGATTCCAAGTCAAGTCTTGCTCGTGACGGCACTATGCAAGTGACTGCCAAGGTAAGGACCATTTTTGACAAATTATTTCTGTGCAGCGAATTCTCCACACTCCTCCACTACTCTACTCTACCTCTCCTCTACCTCTCCTCTGCTGTCTGCAGCTTCCCTTCCTTTTCCTTAAAAAAATAAAATAACCAAGATATCATTGCATCTTAAATAAATAAAGCACATGTGTGTCATTCATAGCCTTATGTATACCGTCTGATTCTTTCGCGTTTTCATGGCTTTTAATTGAAATGTATGAAAAGGAATCGTTTTGTTGCAAGGCTGCCCCGTCTCAACGATGATTACAATGTCCGTACCAATGAATCTCAAGCATTGAATCAAGCCTGCAAAGAACTTAGCTTTGCATCTCCCATCGATTATTTAGCACATTTTCCATATTATGGTTGGTTGGAGAATTACGACATGCACAGTATAATAGAGCCAATAAATCCTGTTTCCATGCCAATTACTTCTGATCAGTCAGGTTGTCTTTAATCTTTTGAATGAAGCGACAGCAATGTCTCTCTGACCCTGCCGAAAAAAAGATTGAGATAGTTGTAATGTTAGCGTTTTTAGTTTTGTCTTTCTTTTATGTTTAGTGTTGCGGTTGGCTTTGGGTCCTTTATTTAAAGCACTTTCGGAAAGACGTGAACCCTGCTGAGTGGAGTAATTTATAAATGTTTTGTTAGCCATGTGTTAGTTATATGTTCCAATAATATGAATTTAAAAAAAAATCCTCATCACTTGAAATGTAATACATTACATTGTGAAGAGGAATTTATTGAATTGAATATATATAAGAAATGAAATAAAGCATATCATTACAAGTGAAAAATTTTCAACATGAGTAAATGACCTCTTCTTAACGGTCACCATAGGCTAAAAGATCGTCTATTTGGCCTAGATAGGCCAAGATAATATTTATAATAAGCACGTCCATCTGCAAATTAGGGAAGGGCTGTTCCATTTGCAGTTAAAGTGTTTCTTTTCTCTTTATCAGCTACTAATAATGGCCCATGACTGAATGGTTTACTGACCAGCGGGATCGGTGAAAAGATATTGAATAACCACCTGAATGGATTACTGGCTATAACATAATTGGGCATTTTAAAAAAGGAACTGTGTTATTCTAAACATTAAACATCACTAGCAACAAGCAAGGATGCCCTTTTTCCAACTAATCAGCTTTTTAAAATCTACCGGCTGACCTTGGTATTGGCGTGTTGATTTTTTTAAAAGATGAAAGTATTGGTTTTTTAAAGGCAACATTTAAGGGGAAGCTAGATGGAAGTTATTCCTTTTTATGGTTTACCATTTGATGAAGAGAATCTTTGCACGGAATATTTTCATTATAATATAGTCTTGAAGAGAAAACCTTTCAAAGGGCAACCCTGCACAAGGAAAAGGGACTTTTATTGGTTTTATGGCAGAAAATGTCATTAGACATCTGAATTCAGCATCTCTACAGCACAGCATGCACTTTCCTAATGTCTTTGTTGGTGATGATAGGCAGTTCTTCATCACTGTCATCTTCTTCATTGTCTTTATTCCTTTGTGATGTTGAAGCCACATTGTCAATGATGTGTTCTTTTGTCATGTCAGCTTGGACTTCCACATCCATATCAACGTTGCATAATAGTTAAGCTTGTGGTGGTATCTCGACTCTTCTTCCCTTTACTGAAGGCGATGACATGATGAAGTTGTGGTGAAATTTCAAGAAATATAATTGAGTAGGGTAGAGCTTATTCTTGATAAGCAGTTAAGGCAAGTAAAAGTGATGAGAGCAGATTCATAATTTTTAGGCTGTTTGAAAGTAGGAGTGTCAAATGGTGGCGAGATTAAACACCTATAAAAGATTTACCTTTACCTTAACAAAGATATTTGGATTATAGTCATAAATCCTTAATATTGTAATGGCTTGTTGCCAAAATGAGTGTTCAGATCAAGAAACAAGAATTTCTGGATTATGGAATACATATAAAGGAGAAAAAAAAATCTGTTGCCAGAATTTTGGAGTTCTGGATTAGAGAGACCTGACTCTACAAAGAAAAGTTGGGTGATGGCGAGTACAGAAATGGATGAACTCCTTACAAGACAGATGGAAAGAACAACTAACTCTTATTTTCAAAATCACAAACAAAATGATGGTCACTTCACCAGCACAATTAGACATGCAACACAATTCACGCATTAAAGAAAAACCCACTCAAAAACACTAAAACACCAGTCTGCAAACTTTATATATTTGCATCCTGCACTATCTAAGGCTGGAATACCCTTCCCGAATCATGTGTGAACACAACAGATTTGGACACTTTCAAGTGAAGATTATCAAAATTCTTCAGCCTTAACACCAACAATGACTGACACGTTCAACAACTCTCATCGCCTTCGAATACAAATACTCAGAATTGAGATGAATTTGAGTAACATTCATATTCAGATTAGTGTGCAATTTGGTCAATTTTGATGAAAGTTGACTGAAACATTCTTCAATTTTATATTAATGCATGAGGTATAATTAAAATTCTTCTACTGTAATTTAAAAATTTCTCTAATTTAGAAATTGATCAATTTTTGCTTCACCTTCTCTAACAGAAATATAATCAGGAATATTAAGCGACATGTGTTGCATCTTTTATACCACCGATAAATGAGTAGTCTCCTTTGTGTGGCTTCTTCCTTTATTGTCTGCTTTTATTGCTGTTTTACTCCCTACTTTCACTTTTTTCATTTTACAGGTTTTCGTTACACCTCTTTTAATCTCAACTATTCTTGAGACACCCCCCCCCCCCTCCCCCCTTAGAAATTATATTGAGAGTAATATGTTATAAACTTTTGCTCGGAAGGTTTTTGAGTAATCACTAACAATTTACCTTCTGTATTCTAGAACGGTTGTTTACTAATCAAACTCATGATAATGATGTAATCATTTTTGTCATTGTTGCAAATTTGACAATGTTGAAAAAAGAATAGAAGTATAGAAAAGTACTCTATTCTTCCAAACCTCAAAAGATATTGTAACACATGGTTTCTTAAAAATCAGCTTTTACAAGAGCTATTTTTAAACAGGATGTCAGTGACTCAATGACAGAGAGTTATTGATGGTATGCGGGTGTAAATGCAAGAGGTCCTGATTATATCATACTGTGGATCCAAAACATGTGATTCAGTAGGAGCTTTCGCGTTATTCATGACAGACTTAGATTGCAGAGTGAATTTCCATTGAACAAGAAGTCATCTATGAACTCTTGAAGTTGTCCAATTGATATCTGCTGAAACCCAGATGGAATATCTCTTATATCGTGATATTATTGGTTATGATGTAGATTTGAAGCGACTAAGCAGTCCAGTCATCTCAAATGCTCAAAAGTTGCTTGCTTGATTTTGTTTCAATGAATTTCAGCAAGAATTTTTCTAATAATGGTAATGTTTTAAACTATGCTTATTGGATAAATGAGCTTCTAAATCATTTTTTTTATGGATGACAAACTGGGCGCCATTGCCAAGTTATAGTTTAATTTTAATGTTTAAATAAAATTCTTTTAACCGCTTGGTGTTCAACTAGTTGTACATCTGACTGCCAAGTTTGGGTAATTCATATTCAGTGTCGCCACGCATATTGTTACATGTTTACAAAAATTATTAATTTAGACAAAGCCAATTGGACTGATGCCAGGAAATTATCTTTTAAAATTTAATCTCTAAATTATAGGAAGGTATTGACTACTTGAAATCAGCACATAAAGATACTCTGTTGAAAGCTCAAGGACTCATTAAGGACAAACCTGCTGTCCAAAGAGATGGCACCATGGTGTCAACTGCAAAGGTAAGTTTTAATTTAGATAAGAGCACTCTTGTTTTGTTTTTTTAAAAATAAAAATGTGACAGCCCTCACGGTTTAACTCAAATCTCAGGGCTGAGTAATCCATGACATACGGTTTGCAAAGTAATTTCTCCTTGCAATGTTTTGAAGGAAAAGACAAAAACAAATGTCCAGCCCTTAGACATAAATTTCTATGGTGTCTATGTTCTATGCTTTTGTGAACTAGATAATAACATGCCCCCTATTTGTCGCCTGTTGAATTTTTTTGACTTACCGATGTGCAGAGTGAGTTTTTTAAAAATAGCCAAATTATTTCTATATCAGTGAATAACTTACAGAATTAATTATGGATATCATATTTATGCAACGCCTTTCCAAGTTTTATAATCCGGATCCTTGTACATTGATTTCAGTGTCATTTATTTTTCTTGGTGAGCAATTTAGAATAGTGGACGACACAACAAGCCTTTATTAGAAATCTCTGCACAATTCTTTTCGACAAATAAAAATAATTATTTGACACTGGGAGGAATATTTATCTGAGCCTTTTCCCAAATGCTGTATAGATCAGGGGACACTCTCAGGCAATTAGACGCAAGTTTAAAAAAAAAAAGATGGTTCTACAAAAACCACTTTCCATGTCCTCACCTAGCCAAATTGTATATGATATTGTCGAGCGAAATCCGTAAATGATTCAACAATAAGTTGTTTCCAGTCATGGTGGCCTTATTGAAAAGCCATTTATTCTTCTATATCAAATGTCCCTTTCTATCCATTTTCTGGAGTTATTTGACTAGGTTTTGGTTCACGCGATTGCAATGGTCGTCACCATGTATGTTTTTCTATTAACAATTATATTGTTGTCCCCTGCAAACCATTTCTTTGAGTCACTCTGTATTAGTTACTGGGTATCAAAAAACCAACTTGCATTTGTACAGCTCTTTTTTTCTTTTTACCTTTTCACCATGCTCAATGTGCTGTATGTATGTATGAGTTGCATTGTACATTAGTACGGCACCTATAAGATGCTATGCTACATCAGAATAAAAGTGTCACAGTCACAGGGAATTCACATATTGGGACCAAGCACGTCTGTTCCTGGCTAGAGTCACAATTTCGTCAATGGGCATAGAATCCTGCCCATGTAGTAGAGTGCTTGCTGGTCTAGTTGTCGAGCTCTTCAAGTAGGCAATAAAAGTTCGACGCAGGAGGCGGTCTGCGTCCATGCGTAAGATATGCCCGGCAAAGCGGAGCCTGCGTCTCATCACTGTAGTTATCCGGTCAAATCTGGGACATTTTGCTGTTTCTCTGTAGTCATCTCCCGTAATGATGGAAAGGCATCGGCTGTTGAAGCCATTTACAGTTTTGGTTACATCCTCTGTAAGTCGCCAAGCCTCACAACCATGTGTGAAGACAGAGTGCTGTATAATTATGTTTGTGATTTTCTGTTTTGGAACTAACTAGAACTAGAATGATATTATTTTGCCCAGAACTGGCAGGAGTCCTCTGAGCTTGATGCTTTTTCTGTGAGACGTTCTGTGGCGTTGAGCTTGCTGGGATCCTTTTTTTTATTAAAAATTTTTTTTTGTGTCTGCAAATTTTTTGTGATATTTCTTTTGAGTGCTTTAATCCAAGAGTTTTGAAAGCACTGAATTCAAAATCTATATCACTGTCACTTTAATTTGAAATGAAGCATATTTTTGCTATGATTTTTACAGGAAGCTGAACGTTTGCTCGATGGAAACAAACCTGATGCAGATGCTCAAACGAGAGGTCAACAGAAGCAGATTGATGACATTAAGAATGCTGAACCTCCTAAAGCTAAGAAAGCAAGATTGGCTAAAGACGGCACCATGGCTGTTACAGCAAAGGTAGAATAATTTGAAAGGACTTCAAAGAATTTTGTTTATGTTGCGTTGTCTGAGTGTTTTGTTTTTTTCTTTCTTTAAAAAAACCCTATTTTAATTGTTTTATTTAGAAACTTCTGTAGACTTACGTATTTAATTTTACTAGATCTGCATAAATTTAAAAAATCCTGTTTTATTGTTATTGTTATTGTACAATAAATAGTCAGATTCAAGGTTGAAGTTTGTATCAATTGAACTTGAATGAAGAAAAAACCGAGGTGCTGTGTATAAAGAACAAATCTTGCAGAAATAGTATTAAAATAGATAAAATTGATGTAGCAGGTTGCAAAGTTTCTATTTCTAATTCCTATGTTCGCAATCTGGGTGCATTTTTTGTTAACAATATGTCTATGAATAATCATATCACCAAAATTATTCAAAGCTGTCACTATCATCTTAAAAACATTGGTCATATTAGGTCTTTGATTGACACTGAAATCACTAAAACGCTTGTCACTTCTTTCATTCTTAGTAGACTTGCCTACTGCAATGCGCTGCTCATTGGTTGTCCCAATTACAATATTCAAAGATTGCAGAAAGTTCAGAACAGGGCGGCTAGATTGGTGATATTATCAAAACGTGACGATCCTATCTCCCCTGTTCTAGAAATTCTTCATTGGCTGTCGGTGAAGCAGCGCACTGAGTTCAAGATTTAATGTTTTTGTTATAGCTCTTTTCATGGCCTGTCACCACCCTATCTAAATGATCTTGTATCTCATTTAACACCTTGCCGATTGCTAAGATCTAATAGTTTGCTTCTACTGACAGAGGTACCCTCTAAGTCTTTGTTTCACAACAAATCCTTCATAGTGACTTGGTTGTGGAATTCCCTTTCTTATAATACTAAGAATAGTGACAATTTAGAAACCTTTAAAAAGAAATTGAAAACCAAATTATTTAGAAGAGCGTTTTTAGTAGTAATGTTGTCTGTAAAGACGCAGAGAAGTTCCCATATGTGGGTGTACAGGTGTATGTGTGTGTAAGCGTGTTAGTGTAAATGCTAGTTTATATACTCAGTAAATTTTAAAATGTCAGCAGTTTCATCATTTCTTTATTTTGATTTTTTTTTTTTCTAGGAAGCCAAGGCACTTCTGGCTGGTGAAAAACTAGGAGACACTCGTCAAGAAACCAAAACGAAAACTGGAAAAACTCCACTACGTAAAGCAAATACTATGGCGAGAACAGTAGAAGAAGGTAAAAATTGTTAAGTTGATTGATGTCATATGATGTTCCAGATCGTTTTTATTACTTCGCTGAGATTTTGGGTTCCATTAGTGCTAGCCTTTAGTTGTATCAGGGTTATAATGATGACCATTTTTTAATGTTTACAATACATTTCAAAATGATGCCAGTATATATCATACACAGAATTGAAATTAAATTTGTTGTTATCTGTAAATGCTTGGGTCCAAAATTAACAATCAACTTCTGATTTTGCGTGGTCTTTTTAAAAAAAAAAATTTTTTTTAATGAAAACCCCAGTTATAAATCTAAACAAACAAGAACAGTGCATTGATTCTGATAAAATATGTAGACATGTTTATATTTGGTATATTTTCAACCTTTTTCTTGTGGATTTTGAGAAATGTTTGTGATTGGTATTTCGAGTTGATTGTTTTTCTCATACTTTATCTTTACTTTAATTTTTGTCTTTGTTAACATTTTATTAGCAGCTTTTAAATCTTTTGTTGTTTTTGATTTTATTTTAATAGCCAAAAGTGTCTTGGATGGCAATGTTGACTTGAGTGGAGGTAGGAAAACTCGTTCCCAGAGTCGTGGTGAAACACCCAAACCTTCAATCAAGAAAATGGGCACAATGCAACAGACAGCTAAGGACGGAAAGGCTTACTTGAAAAGAGCCAAAGGCAAGAAGAGGGCTGCCACATCTGATGAGTGAAAGTCAGGTCAAGTTATTAAGATATAGTAAATATCAAAATGGAGTGTAAGCTATGTGTCTATGTTTAAATTTGTTTATTACTTACAGAATATAGCTACGATGGATATTATAAGTATTATTATATACCTGTGATTGAATACAAGTTATATCCTAAATTGAGAGGAGGAATACCAGGCATTTCCTATTTGGTGAGAATACATTGTGCATTATCTTTATTTTTACGTGGAAGCAAGAATAAAAAATAAATAGTTTTGACATGAAATTCCCATGATAATGATAATGGTGCAATTTGAATATCATTTAGTGGATATAGCTCCATATATTTATCAAAGCTCAAGTCTTTTTTTTTTATATATTCATACAACCGGTGGTCAAACATCAACCCCAAGGTCTTGGAGAGCTAATGATAAATCTATAAAACCCGTGATGAGATATGGTTAGACTTGCTAGATTTGTCAAATACAATTTTCCCTGTTACCAATATGATATATATTTTTGTGAGGAATAGTTTCTGTGCTAAATATTTTTGCAATTAAAAATTAGGTGATTAATGTGATTTCTTGTTTTATTTATTAATGCACAGGGTGCTTTTTAAAAAAATGTTACCGGTTAAAGAATTAAAATGGCCCATGACCTTTAGCAGACACGAATATCTGGTCTTTTGCATATTTTTGCAAATTTGATATTTTCCTGGTATAAAATTTGCTGTCTTTGTTGCGGTCAAATTACTTTTAAAAATTGTTAAAGGGAATATGTAAGATTTTTGCATCAAAATTTTCTCGTTGGCAAATAATATACAAGGCCATCTTTTTCTCTATTTAAATTTTTGTTTTATCATCAAATTAGTATTTTTGCAACAAAATACATATAAATTGGTCACACCAGCATATGCCATTAAAGTGTTCTCTCCTTTATCAGGTAATAATTTAAAAAAAAACCTTGTTTCATCACTTCTAAAGCCATATCTTCTTTAACTATTTATCATGTGATTTTTTTAAATATTTAACATTTTTACCCTTGTATTGTGATGGATGGCTTTTATATGACTTATTTATAGATTTGTATAAGTCGAGAGGAGATGAAGACAAGTCAATTGATTGCAGGACTCCTTCATTACCTTATGAGAGGACAAATCATTTCAGCCATAAATTATTATACTTAGAAACATTGACTTTTTAACATTCATGATACACCAATGTTTTAGCTATTTTTTTTTCCCGAAATCAATCTTTATGTCAATAATGGAATTGTGCATTCTTATCACTTTTTAAAAATGTGATTCGTTCTAAATCAGGTTTTTATGTCAAACGATATAGTGTAAATTTGAAACTTGTAGCGGATTACTATTTTAAAAAAATCAAACGTGTTACATCAATGTATTTATGTGTTTGTTGTTTTTTAAAAGTTTTAATTAGGTTTTTATGTCAAACAATAGAATACTTATTTAAAACTGGTAGCTGATCAGTACAGACTCAATTATTCTTCAAGGATAAGTGAAGATTGGATTGGAATGGGTTGGGTAGAAGATTTAAATGTTATCGTTATCAATATAATGAAATAAAGGCAGCACTGCTTGATCACCCACCTTTTCTGCCGGAGATCCATACTCCAATGGCATCCTCACATCCATTCTCTCCAAAAGATGTTGTATAATCTCATTGACAGTTTCTTAAACTAACTTCATTTCTTCAATATCATCATTTTACATAATTTGGGAAGACTCATTTTTCACAGCCATAAATTAATTGGATCATTTACTATTTATAGGGAGAAATCAGAATATTTTTGAATTGAGATGTGGATGATTAAGTTAGTCATATGTTGATCGCAGCCCTGAATTGAAACTGTTCCTGGGTTATTTGAAATGTTCATCTTACGATATGCTCATTATTTACAGTATCAATACCAAGCAGAAAATCTCATTCTCCACATAGTCATTCAACATTAAATGAAAGTGTCATACAACTGGATGTTCCATTCATTCATCTTCACATTATAAAATTAAACTTTTTAGAGTTCACCTTTATCTATGTTTTACGATATTTTTATAATTTTTGAGCATCATCTATTTTTTGTTACAATTATTATTTTTATATTTTTTTTTGTCACAATCGTTGAGTAGTTTTATTAATATTATTATTATTATTTGTGAAATGTGAACTTGAAGATTAAATGCGTGTTCTTATTTAGATAAAACAGACTTTGCCAATTTTATCTTATCAATGTTTTAGATGAGACTTTGTTTTATGTCCATGTAAATGTAGTCTTTGGCCTTGGATCTACGAGGGCTCTTTCAGAAATAACCGAAAAATGGCCATTGCTCAGCAACCAGTGGAGATTTTTTAATTCTGTAAACGACATGATATTCCTTATTTCCTTACGGATATTCCCAGAAATTATGAAGTGCATCATTTTGCACAATGAATTTCTAGACGATTTTAAAGATGGCGGCCCACCTTGAAACTTGGTCAAAGGAGGAAATCAGAACTGTCATACGTTTTTTGAACGCCAAAAGTCTGAATCCTACCGAAATTCATAAAGAACTTCAGAGTGTATATGGTGAGCATGTTATAAGCCGTACACAAGTCTATCACTGGTGTAATTTGTTTAAAGCCGGCCATTCCGACTTCACAGACAGGGAAGGGAGAGGGCGTTCGATAACTGCGACGTCAGAAGACAATGTGAAGCGAGTTGATGAGCTTATTCGTCAAGACAGGAGGTTGAAACTTCATGAAATCGCAAGCAGTCTTGAAATTTCGGAAACTTCTGCCCATAGAATTGTATTTGATGAACTTGGCTACAGAAAAGTCAGCGCAAGATGGGTTCCTAAGCAATTGACAGACAATCATAAAGAACAAAGATTGGACATCTGCAGGGAACTTTTGAGAAGCAAGAGCTCACGCAGGGTTCACGGGCATACTGCCAACGCCGGCGGAGACTTTCTAGGGTACGATGTGACTTTTCTTGACAGCATAGTCACCGGTGATGAGACTTGGTTGCACCATTGCACCCCAGAAACAAAGCAAGATTCGATGACATGGAAACATCCATCCTCACCTGTCGCGAAGAAATTCAAAGTCATGCGGTCAGCAAAGAAAATAATGGGAACTGTTTTCTGGGACAGTCGTGGTGTTATTCTGTTCGAAACCTTACAACCTGGAGAAACAATCAATGCTGCAAGGTACTGCCAAACTCTTGACAAGCTTAGGGAGGCTATTCGCAGAAAGCGCCCAGGGCAGTTGACCAACGGGGTCATTTTGCAACACGACAACGCTACACCCCACACAGCACGAGTGACGCAAGGTTGGCTAGAGAAATATGGATGGGAGATTTTGCCACACCCACCACACAGTCCAGACCTCGCACCATCTGATTATCACCTCTTTGGGCCACTGAAACGTGAGCTGGCAGGAAAGCGCTTTGTTGTCGATGAAGAGCTTGTTGACCATGTGCGGAAATGGCTACAAAACCTTGACGGAAATTTCTTCCCAGAGGGTATCTATTCCATGGTGCGGCGTTGGCAGAAGTGTGTCGACAGACTTGGCTGTTACGTAGAGAAATGAAGGACGAGTCAAGGTATGAACACGTGCAAGAATTTTGTTGATAGCATAAAAAACGCGGATTTTACAGGCATTTTTCGGTTAATTATGAAAGAGCCCTCGTACAACACCCTGATCCTGACTGCAAGGCAAGAAAACTCATGATGTGTCATCAATCCTCCTATATCTCTTTTCCCTTTCCATCTTGCTCTCTGTCTTTGTTATGAATTGAGATTGCTCAGCTTTTTCCTGGCTTTGGCATGGATCCTTAGCTAGGAGACTGGGTGGTGTCGTTTGACCTCCATGATGGGCAGGAGGTCACTCACTGTGTCTTCTATCCCTTCTATACCTGTTTCTCAAGATACTTTCTGTCTTTGTCTTGGGAAGGGATCGCATTCGACAGTATTATTGATAGGGAGGTTATTTGGAAAATACTACATCATTACGGACACCAGAAACATATATAGATCTAATTAAATAACTCTATGACCAAGCAAGCTGCCAAGTAATCCATAATGGAAAACTTTCTGATTCTTTTGAGGTTAAGACTGGAGTGCTGGGCAGGGTCCTTTGACCTCGCATGGTGGGCAGGATATCACTCTGTGTCTTCTATCACCTTATATTTGTTTTCCGAGTTGTTTTCAGTCTTTGTCTTGAAATGAAATTACTTAGTTTTGTCACAGCCCTCGCGGGAGTCCTTGACTGAGAGGGGAAACAGTCAAATGGTTAGTTATAGTTTTGGGAGATGATATTTTTTTCCTAGTAAATCATCTGTTATGTATTGTTAGTTATGTATTCTGTAAACATTTGATCGAGTGTGTTCCTCTTAGTGGGATCCTGTGGTGGTGTCTGGATGAGACTTTAAGGTGATCTCAAACTAAGTACATTGGCGGTATGCTCTTGGAATCTACATTTGTTCCCTATTTGAACCAATTCCCCTTTGTCTTACTTTTTCTTGAGTGCTTTGATTTTAAATCTACAATATTTTTGACTATTCCATTTTCTTCTTTTTACTGGCGCTGATATGACCTAAATGTGTCGTAACGCTGTAAAACCCTTGAGAACAAACAAACAAAACTGGAGTGAGCAGAAATATTTTTAACAGTAATTGACTGGAAAATGCTGCTGGAGATAGAAAGACAAGAATAAAATGGAACCTAACTCAATATCTAGAAGCCCTTGACTTTGCCGATGATATAATTTGTTTATTGTCACAATCCCATCAACATTTACAAATGCAGACTTGTCAAGCGCGGACTGGTTTAAGAATAAACACAAAGAAAACAGAGGTGATGATATTACTAAACAACACCCATCTCAGTAAATGGCAACAATCTGAAGGACGTAGACAAATTTACATATTTGGGTAGCATTGTTTCAACATCTGGAGGAACAGATGGAGACATAGAGGCTAGAATAGGAAAAGCATGACATTCATTTATCACCCTCAGACATATATGGAAATCAAATCTATCACTGAAAAATAAATTCCGAATATACAACAACACTTATGTAAAAGCAGTCCTTCTGTATGGCTCAGAAACATGGAGAGTGATCAATCCTCTTTGTGTGGGCAGGGAGGTACATACTGTGTCTTCTATCCCCTTATATCTGTTTTCCAACATGCTTTCTGTCTTTGTCTTGGAATGAGATTACTTGGGTTTTGTCCTGGCCCTGGCCGGACTCCTGACTGGGAGGGAAACAGTCAAATGCATAGTTATTGTTTTGGGAGAGGATATTTTTTTCCTTGTAAATCATCTCTCTGTTATGTATTATTATATTTGTTATCTTCAATGTATAATGTAAGCATTTGAGTGTATTCCTCTTTGTTGGATTTTGTCCTTGTGTCCGGATGAGACTTTTAGATGATCTCAAACTAAGTACGAGGGCTCTTTCATAATTAACCGAAAAATGCCTGTAAAATCCGCGTTTTTTATGCTATCAACAAAATTCTTGCACGTGTTCATGCCTTGACTCGTCCTTCATTTCTCTACGTAACAGCCAAGTCTGTCGACACACTTCTGCCAACGCCGCACCATGGAATAGATACCCTCTGGGAAGAAATTTCCGTCATGGTTTTGTAGCCATTTCCGCACATGGTCAACAAGCTCTTCATCGACATCAAAGCGCTTTCCTGCCAGCTCACGTTTCAGTGGCCCAAAGAGGTGATAATCAGATGGTGCGAGGTCTGGACTGTGTGGTGGGTGTGGCAAAATCTCCCATCCATATTTCTCTAGCAAACCTTGCGTCACTCGTGCTGTGTGGGGTGTAGCGTTGTCGTGTTGCAAAATGACCCCGTTGGTCAACTGCCCTGGGCGCTTTCTGCGAATGGCCTCCCTAAGCTTGTCAAGAGTTTGGCAGTACCTTGCAGCATTGATTGTTTCTCCAGGTTGTAAGGTTTCGAACAAAATAACACCACGACTGTCCCAGAAAACAGTTCCCATTATTTTCTTTGCTGACCGCATGACTTTGAATTTCTTCGTGACAGGTGAGGATGGATGTTTCCATGTCATCGAATCTTGCTTTGTTTCTGGGGTGCAATGGTGCAACCAAGTCTCATCACCGGTGACTATGCTGTCAAGAAAAGTCACATCGTACCCTAGAAAGTCTCCGCCGGCGTTGGCAGTATGCCCGTGAACCCTGCGTGAGCTCTTTCTTCTCAAAAGTTCCCTGCAGATGTCCAATCTTTGTTCTTTATGATTGTCTGTCAATTGCTTAGGAACCCATCTTGCGCTGACTTTTCTGTAGCCAAGTTCATCAAATACAATTCTATGGGCAGAAGTTTCCGAAATTTCAAGACTGCTTGCGATTTCATGAAGTTTCAACCTCCTGTCTTGACGAATAAGCTCATCAACTCGCTTCACATTGTCTTCTGACGTCGCAGTTATCGAACGCCCTCTCCCTTCCCTGTCTGTCAAGTTGGAATGGCCGGCTTCAAACAAATTACACCAGTGATAGACTTGTGTACGGCTTATAACATGCTCACCATATACACTCTGAAGTTCTTTATGAATTTCGGTAGGATTCAGACTTTTGGCGTTCAAAAAAACGTATGACAGCTCTGATTTCCTCCTTTGACCAAGTTTCAAGGTGGGCCGCCATCTTTAAAATCGTCTAGAAATTCATTGTGCAAAATGATGCACTTCATAATTTCTGGGAATATCCGTAAGGAAATAAGGAATATCATGTCGTTTACAGAATTAAAAAATCTACACTGGTTGCTGACCAATGGGCATTTTTCGGTTATTTCTGAAAGAGCCCTCGTACATTAGTGGTATGCTCTTGGAATCTACATCTGATCCCTATTTGTTCCCAGTTCCTCTATGTCTTACTTTTTCTTGGTGCTTTAATTGTAATTCTAGAACTTTTTACTATCCCATTTTCTTCATTTTTACTGGCGCTGATATAACCTAAATGTGTTGCAAGTGCCGTAAACCCTTAAAAACAAAACAAAAACTAATCCTCTTTGTAAAAAAATTCAAATCTTCACAAACAGTTGTCTTCTAAACATACTCGGTATCAGATGGCCTGAGAAAATCAGCAATAAAAGACTTGTGGTTAAAAGCGGAACAAGAGGAAATTAGCTAACAAATCTCAACAAGAAAATGGAAATGATTTGGTCACACTTTCAGAAAACCAACAACAGACATTACGAGACGAGCTGTGGACTGGAACCTTCAGGGAAAAAAGAAGGTTGGGAGGCCAAAGAAAGCACGGAGAAGGTCTTGTGAGGAAGAGGTAATAAATAATAACGTGAAATTGAATGTAAGCTTCAATTTAATTACAAAAACAGATCAAATGAACGTTTCGGGTTTCCCCTTTATCAACAAAACATCTTAACTTCGCTACTACCACATCATCTCATTCATCTGTGGTGTTTCATTCATCCTGTTTTGTTATAAAGGGGAAACCCGAAACGTTCATTTGATCTGTTTTTGTAATTAAATTGAAGCTTACATTCAATTTCACATTATTATTTATTTCTTCGGGCTTCGAGCAGCAACATTTACACTGTGAGGAAGAGGTGAAGTTGGCTGGAATGCCATGGGGCGAGATAAAGAAGAAGACAAAGAACAGAACATGGTGGAGATAAATTGTTGAAGCCCAATGTACCACAAGGAATGTAAAGATCAAATGATGATGTTGCTCTCTGTCTTTGTTCTAGATTCTTCATTTTTTCCCCCTGGTTTTGGCATGGATCCGTAACTAAAAAAGAATTGAATTGAGCTTTTATATAGCACAATATCCACTAAATGTGCTCAAAGCGCTTTACAAGGGGTCCCTGGTCAACAGCAACATTTAACATTTATTAGGACGGGCCATGCCGCCTGTTAGGCGATATTACAATTTTTCGGACAGAGACAACCCTGTTAACGGCCAGGTACTCATTTTACACCTGAGTACGGTGAGAGAATGTGAGTAAAGAGTCTTTTCCAAGGACTCAACTATGCGCTGAGCGAGGCTTGAACCCAGGACCTTCTGATCCGAAAGCGAGTGTCATACCACTAGACCACATAGCCGCAACTAGGAGGCTGGGTGACGTGCTTTCTGTCTTGGTCTTGGAATGGGATCGCTTGGTTTTGTCCTGGCCCTTGCTAGGAAGGAAACGGTCAAATGTTTATTATTTTTAGTTAGGAGATGGCTTTTTCTCTTGTAAATCATCTCTCTGCTATGCATCGATGGTTATGTTTTCTGTTTTGGATATATTCTGTTAACATTTGGGTGTATTCCTCACAGTGGGACCTCACCCTGTGCTGGTGTCTGGATGAGACTTTTAGGTGATCTCAATCTAAGTACACTGATAGTGTGCTCTTGGAATCTATATCCGTTCCCTGGTTGAACCCGTCTTTTTTGTCTTATTTTTTCTTGGGTACCTATATTTTTTTTCTCATTTCCCCCCCTTTACTGGTGCTGAAACGACATAAATGTGTCGCAAGCGCTGTAAAACCCATAAAAACAAATAAACAAACATTAGCTAGATGAGAAGGAGTCATTTTTCACTCTCTTTTGGTGATCATCACCTTGCATTGTGATGTCATTTTTAGGGAAAATTATGTTCATGAGGGCTATGGATCGTACTCATAGACATCAGAATGGTATACCCGCACAGAAACATTTTAATCGTTCAGTAGAACGTGGAAATGAAATAATCTGGACAGGAAAATAGTTTGTTTATATAAGATCTTCCTTTCAGTGAACTTCTTCCAAATATATATTTTTCTATCACCCCTGCTTCGCCTTTTCGCACATTCTCATGTGAATAAGAGAGCCATTAAATACAGATTTCGTTGAAAATGTGCCAAATTTATCTTACCAGTATTCAAAAGTTTATGTTAATGTTCTTCATAAACATTCCAACTGGGTGGGGTTCCTGACCTCCCATAGTGGACAGGGAGGTACTTACTGTCTTCTATCCCCCTAAATCTGTTTTCCAACTTGCTTTCTGTCTTTGTCTTGGAATGAGATTACTTGGTTTTGTCCTGGCCCTGTCCGGATACCCTGGCTGAGAGGGCAACAGTCAAATATATAGTTAATTTTGGGAGATGATATTTTTTCACTTGTAAATCATCTCTCTGTTATGTACTGTTATTTTGTTTTATTCTTAACATATGATTTGTAAACATTTGAGTGTATTCCTCTTAGTGGGGACCTGTGCTTGTGTCTGGATGAGACTTTAAGGTTATCTCAAACTAAGTACACCGATAGTGTGCTCTTGGAATCTACATCTGTTCTCTATTTGAACCATTTCCCCTTTGTCTTACTTTTTCTTCAAGCCCTTTTAATTGTACATATAGAATGCTTTTACTATCCAAATTTTCTTCATTTTTACTGGTGCTAATATGACCTAAATGTGTTGCAAGCGCTGTAAAACCCCTAAAAACAAACAAACATTCCAACTCATTGAATTTTGGTAAGCTTAATGCGAATCATCCAGGAGTTACGTGGTATCTTGATTCAATTGTTCTCTTCTTTTGTTACCTCAAAAGAAATACAAGTTCCAAGTTAGCTGAGTTTAGAAATAATGAAGATGACGTCACTCAGCTCTTTGTTATTGTTTTGATGATAACAATAATAATAATAATGATGATGATGATGCAAGGAATTTAACCAATTAATTCTATGTGATGATGATGATAATAATAATAACGATGATGATGATAAAAAAAAAGAATACTTATAATAATAATGATAATGATAATAATAATAATAATAATAATAATAATATAATAATAATAATAATAATAATAATAATAATAATAATAATAATAATAAATTTAAAAAATGATAATAAAAATGACAATAATAATAACAATAATCATTTAAAAAAATAAAATAATAAGAATACGAATAAGATAAATTTATAATATTATAATAATAATAATAATAATAATAATAATAATAATAATAATAATAATAATAATAATAATAATAATAATAATAATGAGGATGATGATGATGATGATGATGATGATGATGATGATGATGATGATGATGATGATGATGATGATAATTATAAATAGCACTTGCATAGAGCATTACCCCGATTTAATCAGGCTGAAGGCGCTTTACGTTCTTCAAATAAATTAAGAAATACAATGAAAAAGTAAAAACATTGCAATTACTTACATAGCAAAAGACATTCCATTTTACTCACTTCAATTCAATTTGACTATTATTCATAACATTAATATTCCTTCTAGCTTCAAGTGGTAACATTTGAATAGCAGCAAAAGTTAAGCGTTTTGGGTTGATTTGTCTAAAGATTTTTATAAAGTCGCGTTTAAATAAATATTTAGAAAATCCAAATATACTTTCTTTTCTTTCCACAGCAAACGGTTAATAATTCAATGAATATAGAATTAAACGAATGAGAATACGTACGAAGCCTAAAAAGTGTCCACCAATGAAAGCATTCAGCGCCATTTTGTTGTTGGCTGCATAGAATTAAACGAATTCCTTGGTTGGCTGAGAATGTAGTAATTACCATTTATTCGGTATCTATGTCAACATAACGACACAAGAAAAACAACAAACAATATCAAAATCCACAATAAATTGTTTCAGAACTGTTGCGTATATTTATGGCACAACGAAGCTGTCAAAAAATAAAGTTAGAGAATGTGTGTAATCATGTATTTATTATAATAACCTGTAATGTGTTTTCCAACCACCACATCATCTACTACTACAACCACCACCACAATATCATCACTAACACTACTACTACAACCACCAGCCCCACATCATTATCACTACCACTACTACTACACCACCACCAGCACATCATCATCACTACCACTACTACAATCACCACAACCACATCGTCATCACTACCACTACTACTGCAACCACCACCACCATATCATCATCATTACCACTACTACCACAACCACCACCACCACTACTACTACAACCACCACCACATCACTACCTCAACTACTACAACCACCACCACAATAGCATCACTACCACTACTACTACAATCACCACAACCACATCGTCATCACGACCACTACTACTACAACCACCACCATATCATTACCATTACCACTACTACTACAACCACCACTACCACCATATCATTACCATTACCACTACTACTACAACCACCACAACCACATCGTCATCACTACCACTACCACTGCAACCACCACTACCACCATATCATCACCATTACAACTACTACTACAACCACCACAACCACATCATCATCACTACCACTACTACTACAACCACCACCACATCATCATCACTATCACTACTACTACAACTACAACCACCACCACATTATCATCACTACCACTACTACTACTGCAACCACCACCACCATATCATCATCATTGAAATATTATTTTTTTAAAATTGAGCTTTATATAGTGCAATATCTACTAAATGTGCTCAAAGTGCTTTACAAGGGGTCCCTGGTCAACATTTAACATGTAGGACGGGACATGACGCCTGTTAGGCGATATTACAATTTTTCGGACAAAGACAACTCTGTTAACGGCCAGGTACTCATTTTACACCTGAGTACGGTGAGAGAATGTGAGTAAAGAGCCTTTTCCAAGGACTCAACTATGCGCCGAGCGCGAGGCTCGAACCCAGGACCTTCCGATCCGGAAGCGAGTGTCATACTACTAGACCACATAGCCGCATCATTACCACTACTACTACAAACACCACCACCACATCATCATCACACGACCACTACTACTACAACCACCACCACCACCACCATATCATTACCATTACCACTACTACTACAACCACCACCACATCATCATCACTACCACGACTACTACAACTACAATCATCACCACCACCACATCATCATCACTATTACTACTACAACTACAACCACCACCAACACCACATCACCTCACTAACACTCAGTACTACAATCACTACCATTAGGTTTTGGAGCTTTACTTCATTTGAAATAAGGAAACTTCGGAATTGTATTTGGCATTGTGTTTATATATCATAATATAATTCTAATCAGTTATCTATTTAGAACTAGATACTATACAATATGTATGCCAAATACCACCCCAATTCCCCTTTCTTGTGTGCGGGAATTCCTCTTTCGGCATTGAAATTGAGTGTGAGAGAGTCATCACTACACACATAAACAACAGAAACAATTTAAAAACAAGACTATGACACGCAACCACTCACACACGAGGCTATACTATTTATCCTTTTCTCTATATAGAATAGGACAAGACAAACAATAGCTTGACTCTCGCTAGACTTCGCATTGACGTTTGTCGTCTCACGAGTTCAACTCTCGGTCGACCTGTCAATATTCCTTTTTGCCTCGGACGTAATCATTAATAGAATGTTGTGTGGTTTTGACCGTGAAGAAAACCTTAAGAAGTCACATTTATATCATTTTAGAGAGATCGTTTTGAATAATTTTGAGTTAAACGAGCGAGCAGCAACTTGTTTTCATGAACGGCCGATCAGCGCTTGTTAGGCTTGTTTACTATAGTAACGCGATTC
This sequence comes from Berghia stephanieae, assembly GCF_034508935.2. Lineage (NCBI taxonomy): Eukaryota > Metazoa > Mollusca > Gastropoda > Nudibranchia > Aeolidiidae > Berghia > Berghia stephanieae. The sequence goes on along the minus strand of NC_088363.1, from coordinate 10,815,170 downwards.
CCAGCCAACATCAAAATGGCGGATATTTTTCTCATCGGCCGCTGGTTGGTTAGCCAATAAGAGCACCGTACGGTTTCCATTGGGTAAATTCCTTGATGAATATGCAATGTACGGTATTAAAATTTTGGGGAATAAAAATGCCAAGGGAAATTCGGACCACTTTACGTTTTAGACTGTTGGAACTACAACACTATAAAAATGATGAACCGGTTATCAAGGGTTAAGGTCACACACAGGGGAGAAAACTCCAATGTCAGACAGTAATGGTAACATACTTGACTTCATTTGCAACTTGCAACGTACAATATTAATACAGACCTCTCGACACATAGAGATAGCTAGGTGTCCAATGACCTGTGCTCAGTCTTTTAAAGTTTAAATTAATCGTAGCTGAAACACAAACGAGAATGTCCTCTCCAAATAAACCCCAGCAGCCCCAACAGATCTCGAAAGGAGTAAAATTTCTCTTTGGAGGAACTGCAGGGTGCGTAAAATTATAGACGTCTAGACCTAGACTGGCTAGACATCTAGAATATTATGTAAAAGTAAAGAATAATTTTATTAATTTTACTCACCACTTAGTTGACTTTGACTTAGCACTGACCCAGTTATGGTTAAGCCTATTATAGTTATTCAGTTCTGTTAGAGTTAGTAGTAAATTTATTTACAATTATGCAAATTCCGAAATTTTTATTTTTATGGTGGTGTTTTTATTCAACCTCTAACGGAGGTGTAGTCGTAGGCCTACAAAAAAACGCACCGATTTTATGCAACTCCGTTGGCAGTGCTAGTTAATTATTGAAAATGTTGCTGCTTGAAGCTCGAAGGAAAAAAACGATAAGTGTTGAATTGTAAGCTTCAATTTATTAGACGAAGACATACTGTGTGGACGTTTCGGGTTTCCCCTTTATCAACACAACACGACGAATAAGTTGAATAAGACACTAAGGACGAATGAGAGATGTGTGATTGGCGTAGTTAAGGTGAATAAACATAAACAATGATGGGACAGGAAATAGAATACCCCTTTGTAAGGAAGTAAATTATGACGAATTAAATTATGACAATAATATTAATAAAATGAATTAAAACACAGTTTTTATGTTCCGCCATTGGGGGTGTGTAAATGTGTGGTATAGAAATAGACCCACAGAAAAAACGAGGCTTCTCATCTTATTTTCTGTGAATAGACACATATACATCCATGAGTTTTAGATAGTTTTAGATTGTAGTTTAGCACGCTGCTTAGTTATTACAGGTGTACGTTGATACATTGATAATAAAATAAAGAATAATAAAACAATAATTAAAAAAATTAAAGGTAAAAAGAAATATGGCACCCAAATACTGATCTCCAATAAATAAATGATTTTAGAAAATTAAAATCAAAGTTTTTTTTAAAACATGACAAAAAGTTTTTGAAAAACAACATAAAAAAAAAAAAACAACAATAAAAAGACAAAGATACGGTAAACGAATACACTGATGATAATGATAATATATTATAAAATGATAACAATCGATGTTTATATGTAAGTGCATGTCGATAACACAGTAATGGTACCGATGTTGTTTTAAAAAATATAATTAATAATAATAATAATAATAATGATATAATAATAATAATAATAATAATAATAATAATAATAATAATAATAATAATAACAATAATAATGATATTAATAATAATAATAATAATAATAATAATAACAATAATAATGATATTAATAATAATAATAATCATAATAATAATAATAATAATAGATTTATTTAAGTTATAAAAAATATGTCCAGTAACTATAACAACAAAAATGATTTCTTTCTCATTAAAATAAAATTTTAAAAAAATGTCCACAATGGGAATCAAACCCACTTTCAAGGTTAAAGTCTGACAGCTTGTCCACTGCGCTACGGAGTCACCTAACTGTTCATAACATTTAATAAGGTCTTTCTTAAACGTTATTTTACCTTCAATGCAACTTCTATTTTCTGGTTTTATATTTCGATTTTTTAAATTATTATTATTTTTAAAAAATTTATTAACAAAGATGTACAGATGTCACAATATAACTTTTACCATGTCCAAATATAGAAACACAGCTTTGCTGATGAAATTGGGTGGAATGCGCATGCGTGAAGGAGGTGTATAAAAAAGATCCGTTAAGATAGACTGTCAACAGTGGTGCATAAAAACACTATGAATTTTTATATGTCTGGCAATAACGATGGGCGATTATACACAGACACTTTTTCAAAACTCTGCTCTTTTAAACATTTATCTACATTCCAGAATATGGAAAGTTTAGTAATGCACATAGAAATAAGTAAAGTTGATAAAATATCAATAAAAGCATAAAATTAACCAACAATAAATCTGTTGATGGATAGTAGTAGTAGATTACTATCTATACACAATATGCGTCAACATTCATCGAGGTGTCATGGCCGAATGGTGAAGTCGTCTGCCTTAGATGGCTTGTTGGAATCGAAGCTGTGTGTTCGAATCCTGGTTCCGCCACTTTTTGTTGTTGTCTTCTTTCTACAGAGCGTTGCAAATAATAAATGCCCCATCCACCTGCACCCCCTTTTTTTTCTTTTAATATTCGTCCCCACTTTAATCTCAAAAAGTATATACTATAAGAATAAATATATTTAAAAAGCAAGCAAACATTTTTAAAAATCAGAGGGCGATCAAATGGTCAGATATAGAAAAAAAAAACCAAACAAATAAACAAACACACAAAAAAAAAAACAAGTTTAAGAAATAAGAATTCATGTTCAGAAACGGAACAAGGCCAAACAAACAAGGAGAAAACAAATAGACTCGTTCAAAAAACAAAAAAGATTTAAAAAAACAGAAGGAAAGGTTGTTTGTTGTTGTTGTTGTTTTTTTTTTTTTAGTGGTCAAATTTTGAAATCTTTTTCTCTTAGACAGGTATGTGTATACATAGTAGCTAGTGGCTAGTTGTACTCTTTTTTAAGTGTGCAATGACACATCATTATTATTGACAGTCAGATCACTACGCTGACAAGAATCCCCTGTTGACTCAGTTTACACCTAAATACAGGCCTCGAAGTGGGTCGGGAAAACCAGGAAAAGCCGGGAGTTTTATTTTGAAAATTCCCGACCGGGAAAAGTCGGGAAAATCTGTGAAAATTGCCTTGGGCCGGGAAAAGACAGTGAGAAAAATCCAGGTGAACAACAACCCAAAATGTCTTCTTAAGCCATTTCTTTTAGAATTTGAAAGCTTTGTCGATTTAAGGTCTATCTTGTATTTGTAATAGGGTTTCCCACAGATACTGGTATATCCCTCATGGAACACATTATTGGCAATGGTAACTGCTCTAGATTTGATGAGCATGCTTGAAAATACTACCTTAAAATTCTCTCCAGAGCCTGGAAAAAACCAGGAAAAAGCAGGGGAAAGCAGGGGAAAATATTTTCCTGAATCACTTCTAGGTCTGTAAATAGATAAATAAATAAATAAATCTACATTCTTCTTCTGTAGACTGTTGAAAAATTTAACCCTCCTCCCTCCCTTTCCTTTCTGGCTTTTTATCTTTATTGTTTATGATTTTTTTGATTGTCAGATTGTTCAACCGATGAACCTCCAAATTTTGCGGCATTTTAAATCATCCCGTTACATCTCGCACGAAACCCGTCTGCGATATAAACAAATCCCCTGCCATCATCAATATCCCTAAAATTGTGGTCAGATCGAACAGATTATAGAAACTAAAGAAGATCAATAAAGTTGACAGGTAGGTAGGTAGTGAAATTTGTAATGGTTGGTGGACTAGAACCGATTCGCTGATTAACAAGATTCTTGTTGGTTGAAAAGAAAAAGGCGGAATTGCCAGTTTGATGTTTTCAGTTCGAAGTGTCAAAAACTCACTTTTCATTGGTCCTTTTGCTTTTTTAAATAAGCTGGATTTGGCATTTGAGCACTATTTACTTTCATCATGTGTTAAATATCACAACTGATTTGTGACACAAATTACCACGGCATTTATTAAAGATTATTTAGTTATTTGTTGTCTTGCAATAACCAAAAGCCTGGCCTTTTCGTTATTGCCAGACAGGTGTCTGCCAATAATCATTTTTCTTTATTGACAGACATGTCTGGCAATAATGATTGCCTTTATATATATATATATATATATATATATATATATATATATATATATATATATATATATATATTTGTACTTTTAACTTTTAGAATATTTAAAAGGGTTTATTTAGCTTACTTCTGAAAAAATAAAAGTGAAAGCGCTGTGATTACTGTTCGAGAATAAGATGGTTTTCTCTTATTGAATAACACCATGTCTGGGCCTGGGAATATAAGAGGACCTTTTATGCATTTAGTGTACCCATTGATCAAAGATCGTGACTAGTGGTTGAGGCAGCGTGGCTTAGCGGTACGGTCTTTGCTTCGTACCTGAAAGGTATCGAGTTCGATCACACACTGCTCATCTGTGTGGTCTTGAGTAAGGCACCTCGCCCTTGCTCAATTTGTGGTGCGCAATGCGGATGATGCTTGGCTTATTCCAGTCTTCACTTGGAATAGATCCTAGAGACAAATTTCCCCAATGGGATGAATAAAGGGAATTCTATGTGTCCAAGGCCATGATTGCATCCCTCGTCGCCTCTTTGATTTGGTCTTCATATTCAAATAGTTGACCTTGCAGCATATCTTTCACCTTGGGGAAGAGATGGAAGTCGCATGAGGCAATATCAGATGAATAGGGCAGGTTTTTTCAACAATTCCCACTAGTAATCTATGAAAAAAACCCACCATAATTTTATTTTTCTTCAAGATTTGTAACTTTAGCAGTAATTTCATTCCAAGTGAGTCAGTTATAGGAAAGAGAAGGAAGAGAAGGACACAGTAATTGTTGTAAGGTGTTTGATGGGGGCTACTTATAAGTTCTTCTATCCCCTTTTTTTTTCCCTTTCTGAGTCACTCTCTTTTTCTCTCCCATAGTAAGTTGACTTGGTTTTTGCTCAGGCCTTGTGAGGGATAAAATAGGATGTGAATGAAATACTTTTCTCTGTATAAAATCTTCTCTCTTACTGGTTGTCCTACTTTTTCTGCTCAGGTTTCTGTTATCCAGGCGTCTTGCAAGCACATAATTGTAATTCAAACAGTCCTGTTGTGTTGTTTCATATCTTTTGGATTTTCTTTATTTGAAACTAAGGCCAGTAGGTTAAGAATCCTGCTGTTTTTTTTTGTTTGTTGAATGTTGGGATTTTTAAGAGCTTTAAGTGATCATCAGCTTATCTGTTTTTAACTAGTCAACTGCCTTACTCTTGTATTTAAAAATTTGGCCCAGAAAACTCACCCTTCACATATCAATCAATTTAAATGAACCTTCTCGGGTTCTGAGAGTTTATGTCAAGATGATATTTGAAGGACGAGTTTTCTGGCCAATTTTTTAAATGCATGTTTTTCCAGAGTACGGGGGTTAACTGGTTAAAGATAGGTGAAAAAAACAAGCATTTGTTTAACAATGAATCAAGTACTTGGTTTGTTTCAACAATTAATGCTTAACCTTCTTTACGGTTATAGTCTAATCTTTTTTCCCCAATCAACTTGACACTGCTTGAAGCATGTCGTGTCAAGTGCAATAGATAAACAATGTATTTTTTATAGTGTCAAGGGTCAAGGGTCATTTTCAAGATTAAGTTGTAAGTTTTTAGTTGTATATATGTCTGTGCAGGAAACTGTCACCAGCCAGTAATCTTTTCTCAGTTTTTTTGTTTGTTTTTTTACACTGAGTGTGTTTTTGGTTATTATAGTAGTTATTATGCATAATATTTATCAAACATCACTAGGCATTTGTGTCAAATGTATACTGGACCGTGTCTTGATATACAAATCAATGACGATCAGTCAATAGATGTAGAAATGATAAGAAATTGCTGAGTAAACAAATATGCAGATGTCCGTCCTCTCATGAATAATGATTAAGTCGTGATATATAATACAAAAGGTAGGCACTGAAATCCGTGATATGAGCATTTAGGCGTGGCTCTTTGTGTGTGAGTCCATGCATACATGTGTTTATGTTTGTGTGTGTGTGTGTGTGTGTGTGTGTGTGTGAGAGAGAGAGAGAGAGAGAGAGAGAGAGAGAGAGAGAGAGAGAGAGAGAGAGAGAGAGAGAGTTTATTTTATGTCACATCGTGGCTTACTGGCCCATCAACCAGTGACCCTTCTCTCCCCCCCCCCCCCCCCCCTTCCCTTCTCCATTTTTGTTGAGACCACTTGTCTCTTTCCTGTAACGCTGTAGTGAAGGTATATATGATATTTGATACTGGATGAAATGGCGAGCAGTATTGTATCATAGCGTGTTCCAGGTATTAGGATATATTAAGTCTGAGGAAATGTGTGTGTGTGTTTGTGTGTGTGTGTGTGTGAGAGAGAGAGAGAGAGAGAGAGAGAGAGAGAGAGAGAGAGAGAGAGAGAGAGAGAGAGAGAGAGAGAGAGAGAGAGAGAGAGAGAGAGAGATTAATCCATGTCACATCTTTCTGGCTTATGAACCAGTAACCCCCCCCCCCCCCCCCCCCACCTTCCTTTTCCAGTTTTATCAGCCATGAGTCAATTTGCCTTTCTTGTATCACAAGGGTAAAAATAATACATGATATTTGATATAATATGAAACTGCAAGTGGCTGTCCTATACTATTGTGTTCCATGTATTAGAATAAATTAAGCGAGAGGACATTTGACGTAATCTTACCGTCAGGCCCGTCAGAGAAGGTTTGGGGATGGAGGTGCTACAGATTGGCTTGGACCATGGCCAGTATCATCTATTAGGTGATGCTGACCATGTCTAATGTCAACCCTGCCACTATGGTCAACATTTTACTATTAACATTGACCTTGGTCATGAATTATTTATAATCTTCATTCACTGCCTTGTTTTCTCATCCCGGTTGTGATGTGATAAAAATATTAATATGCACAAGGAAAGCAATATGGAAGGAAGTGAAAATGAAAAATAGGGAGGCGGGCACTGGTTATAGATTTAAAAAATCTGAAAAAGTGTGTATGATGTTTAATGTGTGTAAGTGTGTGTGTGTGTGTGTGGGTGGGGGGTGGGGGGGGGGGGGGGACGTTTCCTGTAGCTTAATTTGATCAATCAATATCACATATAATTACAAATCTGATAACTGAATACAAATTATGAGCTTGATTTTCATTTTTCAAGTGGATTGATGTGTATGTTTTAGAGTTCCTAATCCCACTACATTGACGAGACTTTAAAAATTTAAGATGAAAGACTTTGTGGATATTTATCTATTCACACATAGACACTGGATATGATTATTCTTCTATCTTCCCTCCTCTGGTCCACTGAACAGTGATTGGGTAGCAGTGTCTGATATTTTATTAGTAGTACAGTGGAATTTGCATAATATCAACACTCTTAAAGCGTGGCCTTCGTAACGTTATGGCCTGATACTGACCAAAAAATGACGTCAAAATGCCAGTCTTTTGCCACAAAAGAAAACAAATCGTGACTTGTATTCAATAGTTCAACCAATGAAACGACTTGTTTCCATGAGCTCTACTAACGACAACTCTCTAGGCGGTGCAAAAACCAAATAATGACGTCAAAGTGCCAGTCCTTTTTTATTTCAGTATCAGGCTATAACATAACGATGGCTACACTTAAAGTCCATTTCTGCTTAAAGTGAACACCTCCAGTTGGTCCCAAATCATCTTTATCTTTATCTATATGTGCTCCATTGATAATGCAAGGTTGTCAATTTTCCGAATGTTTACGGAATTCAATATGTAAGAAACCCTCAGTATATTTTCCAATTACCTGCTGAACAGAACAAAAAGTAATTACATAAAATGTCTTTTTACTGGAGTTAAGCACTCAGAAAGGTCCGTCAATTTTTTCCATCTGAATTGGCAATAAAATAATAATAATTGAGCTTTTATATAGCGAAATATCCACTAAACGTGCTAAAAGCACTTTACAAAGGGTCCCTGACCAACAGCAACATGTAACATAAAGAACGAAACATGACACCTGCTAGGCAATAATACATATTTTTTTTTCCCAACAGAGACAATACTGTTAACAGCCAGATACTCATTTTACACCCGAGTACGGTGAGAGAATGTGAGTAAAGAGTCTTTTCCAATGACTTAACTATGCACTGAGTGAGGCTCGGATCCAGGACCTTCTGATCCGAAAGCGAGTCATACCACAAGACCACATAGCCGAAACCCTGATAATGGGATTAAGTCAACCAATCTTTCTTGTCCAGAGGTTATAACTTTATAAAGATTCCACTTAACATTGTATCATAAATGATACTGGAATAAACTTACAGAGACAGAAATGGTCTTCATTTTGCATCTGATTTTTTTTTAAATATCTTTTCTTCCCCATTTTATTCAGAATGGGTGCCACACTGTTCGTCCAACCCTTGGATCTTGTCAAGAATCGAATGCAGCTGAGTGGTAGGTCATCACTGTTATTTCTAGTCTGAGTTAGTAGTGGTTGTCTCTGACCCCCTCCCCCCAATGCCTACCGACCAGTGATTGGGGTGACCGATGATTGGGGAGCTGGATTGGTTAGACCTGGCAGAAAGTTCTTTGCAGTAGTCTAGCATCCTGTCCAAAGGGTAACAAGCAATTGCTGCTGTCCATTTTCACGTTATAGATAAACTCTGGCTCCATGGGGCTTATAGCTCTAGAAGACTTTTTTTTTTTTTAAACTAGTGGTTTTTGTGGTCGTAAAGATCTTGATGATGGGGTGAGGTTATTATGATGAGGATTGATAATGATTGATCTCAAAGGGTAAAGGTTAAAGTGTCTTATAATATTCTTTATTTTTTAAGCGATGAGATGGCTGGATGGATCAGGCATCTTGTTTTATCCTTGAACAATATAATTACCCTCTTTTGCTCACTTTTACAGGACTGCACCACAGCTGACCTCTGTGACATCGCAGGTCTTTACTAAACAGATCTTGAAACCAATTTCTCAATGGAAAGGGAATTCTGAAAATATATATATATTTTTAAATATTGGAATAATAAACCTCCAACAACCTGAGCATTTATATATGGGCCATAGCAAAGAGTAAAGTGTTGTGAATTCATTTTGATAAGTGTGCGTTTGGGATATTCATATTAACGAAATATTATTACTATGAATATGCATCAACAGTTTTAATATTTAAAAAGGACCAAAGGAATTATTGTATAGGGAATGAGAATAGCGGAAGAGTAGCATCCCTTGATTGGAAGTCACGAGCGGAAAAGTTATTAGAGAGAGAACGTCATGTTGGTTGTGCGGCATGAGACACTTCACCGAAAGCGAGGATGAGAGAGATGCATGTGCAAAACCATTTTGACGTTCTCTCTGTAAGGTGACGTCCACTCAAGGGACGCTACTCTTCCGCTAATCTCATTCCCTAAATTTACATATTGTTTTGATTTTTTTTCCCTCCCCCAGGTGCTGATGGAGCCAAGAAACAACACAAAACTAGTTTTCATGCATTCTTTACCATCTTGAAAAATGAGGGGCTGACTGGTGTGTACACAGGGTATGTGGTTTTTTTCCCCCTTTTCTACAAAAATATAGAATTCTTGCATTGTGTCCTTTTGAATTTCTGTTGATGTAATGCAGGTTAATCTTGAAAGCATTACAAAGGGAAGACTGCAAGAATGATTTTATTATTTTTACAAATGATTTAAAAAAATTTGTATTTCCATATTGAAAGAATTTTTTAAAATGTTTCAAAGCACTATATAGTTTGTTATTCGTCCTGTTTTAGTTGTATCCGTGTAACCTCACAAATTACAGTCCCGTCTCTTTAATCCGGAATTCCACAATCCGGATGTCTCCATTATCCGGACAGGTAATCTGTGGACCGATTTTTTTTCTTCTGTATAGTTTAGGGACTGATTCCATTATGGGGATGTCTTTGTAATCCAGAAAAAATGCTGATATCAGAGGTGTTCGGATTGAAGAGATATGACTGTACTGTATTTGTATGGACATAACCCTTTCCTTACCACCTACAGCAAAATCGTCACATTTGTTACGGCACAATATACATTTTTCGTTTTCAGATCTACTTTGTACATCACAAACTTTTAAGATTGATCTTTGTTTAATTAATAAGAACAGAACATTATTTTTGTAGAGAGCTTGTTTGAGTTTTAAAAAATCAATTTTTCTGCTGGGTAAGGCAGCCATTTTGGGAAAATACTGAAAATTCTCGTAAAGGAAAGGATTAAAGTTGTAACATTAGACATCAAAATTTATTTTTGCACAGCAGGGAGCATTTATTGAGCAGTTTCTGTGATTAGTTGTAATCAAGCATATTATGTAAATAGGATCCTGTGGGTGGGGGAGGGGGGCGGGTGGGGGGAGTATGAATATTTATTGCACAGTTAGTTTTTACACTGAATAATATGGTTTCAGCACATAGCGGCATGATTATTGTTGTTGTGCATCAATGCTTTAACTCGAGTTCGCCATGATTGACAATTGAACAAATTTGTTTGATTTTCCATTCATATGAACTGGAGAGAGTTAATAGCTGCCATAGTGCTAGTATTAGTAGTATTGGTAGTAGTATTAGTGATGGTGGTAGAGGCAATGATGGTAGTAGGAATAGAATTCACACTCTCTCACCGAAAAATGAGTATCTGGTTGGTAGCAGCATTGTTTCATTTGAAAATAATTGTAGGAGCACCTTACTGGCAACTTGTCTTGTCCAACATGTTCAATTTTAAAAATGGGTTTGGAGACCCTACAAAGTGTTTTCAGCACAGTTGATGAATATGCTATATATAAAAGTAAAATTTGTCACAAAATACCCCAATGCTAAGTTATTTGGAAAAATTAAGGAAAATATTCGTTCTTATCAGTTTCTCTTGGTTAAATAATGGAGAATAAACCAAAAAAAACCCTAAAAATAACCCCAAAAAACTGACCGAAATTAAAGTAGAAATAGTTTTTTGATGCCAGATCTTCAGTTTTTATTTTATTTTCCATTCTTGGAATAAGTAACAATAGGAAATTGAATGTAAGCTTCAATTTAATAAAAAAGAAAAAAGGTAATTTGTTCCCATTTATCAACATAACACGATGAATGAAACACTGAAGATGAATGAGAGATGTGAGAATGGCGTAGTTAAGGTGAATAAACAAAACAACGATCCAAACAAATATCTTCCTTAGTTTTTCCTAATAATTTAGTATCGATGTATGTTGTAGTTGTAGCAATGAGTGAATATCATTGGTTGTTGTGAATCTTATGAAAACAACTATTTGGCACTACCTCATATGTGTATATAAAGTTTTAAACTTTTTTTTATACCAATTTTTTGGTCATCCTTTGATAAAGTTATAGTATCGACAATGGATTGTATGTTTTTATGTTTGTTTTTTGGGTGTTTTTTTCAGCCAGGGAGATTAATAATTTTTATCATATATAGTATCGGATAGGTTATTAGTAGTTCGTGTTATGTTTGCTTTTACCAGTCACAGCATTAAAAGTAAAAGTCCTCGTTTTTCCTGAACAATTACAATGGAAATACAGGCACCCATACCCATTATGGGACAGCGTGGCTCAGCGGTACGGTCTTCACTTCGTACCTGATTGGTACCGAGTTCGATTACCCACTGCGCTGTATGGCCTTGAGCAAGTCACCTCGCCCTAGCTCAATTTGTGGCGCTGCACTGCGGCTAATGCCTGGGTTATTCCAGTCTTCCCTTGGAATAGACCCTAGAGACAAATTTCCCCTATGGGATGAATAAAGAGAATTTTATTCATTTTTATTTATTCATTTTATACATACACATGCATGCCATGTATAATCAGACTTTTTATCTCTTTACAACAAACTAATCAAAACAGACATTTCTGTTAAACATCCCTCTCTTCGGTTTTCGAGTATTAATCAATGCCTATTTTTTTCTTTGATTACACAGATTGAGTGCTGGTCTCCTAAGACAGGCCACCTACACAACGACACGTCTTGGAATATACACATCATTGTTCGACATGTTTTCTAAGTGAGTTGTTATATAATATAATATATTGAAGTTGTGGCAATGAATTGATCAATTTTCATAGAGCAGAAATCCCACCATGATTTCCATTAGTAGTAGCGTATGGCTACCTTCAAGTTTAGTGACTGGACAGTGGAGGACGATGTGATCGCTGGTCTCTGGGGCTGCCTGACATTTCTATTAACAACTCTGCTAATGGCACAAGTCTATAAAGTGTTACAATCATTATTTCTCAACAGATTGCCATTCTTCCTCCGTTAACATCATAATATTTTAATCGTCACTTTTTTGTGGTTTGAAACATGTGTCATCTATATGTTAGTTTTATCCAGACTAGACGACTGTGATTAATTTACTATTTACAAAGACAAACAATGGTACATTTTTATGTCCCTGAGAGGTTTAAAAACATAAGCTACTCACTTTGGGGGTCCGTCTAGCTCAATTGATAGAGTACTGCTTCACATGCAAAGGGACTGAGATCGATCCTGGGTGTTCCCACCAAATCCAAGCATCAGTAACACACTTTATAGTCACCTGGAAAAACTACAAAAGACGTCTATCTTCTACGTCATGGCACAAGACCGAAGGGCTAGAGCTCAGGTGGTCGCTGGTTCTGATAAGTAAGTAAGATCCCGGGTGCCATCAAATTTAAAAAAATTATAAGTATTATTATTATAATTTTTTTTGTTATTTATTTTTTTAGTATGATAAGTAAAAATGCATTCTAAGAGCTGAAGTCATATAACTTTTACCATATATTGCTATGATCCATCATATTTTTCAGGTATAACCATGGAAGCCCTCTGTATGCATAGATGCATTACTTTTGAATAGGAAGAAGGAGAGGGGTCTAGACATGAAATTGTTTATTAAAATTTTTTTTTTACCCTTTTCACATTATTGCAAATATTCAGGTGGTAGGTAGAATCCTCTTTAGGGACTCGAGTATAAATGTGTATCTGGCTATAGGCAGTGACGGATATTGTAAGAATGTTAGAACAAAAGGATGCTTAACAGGCAACTGTTACTGTATGAACTGGAAATATGTTCCAATATGGTCTGTTGGGAGAATAAATGAAACATTGGGAAGAGTAACGAGCACAATAAATCTGTGGAAATGCATTACATAAACGTTCTCATTTATTTATTCATTCATTTATTTATTTATTTTTTCATATTAATGTTGATCCTTCCTTGGCTGCAGATTTTTCATTGTTCTGCAGTTTCGCTATCTCTTTTACCTTCCTATTCAATTTGTCCTTTCCACATGGTTTTATGTTCTTGTTCTAGACTGAGACTAAATGGTTTTGCATGAGGCCCTGTCCATATATATAAATATATCATTTTTATTTTGTAAATCAACTCTACGTTATATCTCATTGTTAGTGTTAGGATTTAATGTAACAATCTATTTTGTTACCATCTGGGTGAGACCCTTTTGGCAGAGATCATGGAGCATTGTCAGTGTGTGGTGACTTTTAGATGGCTTCAGTCTGATCTCTGTTGAACTCGTCTCATTTCTCCTAAATTGTTTTTCTTCTTGTTACCTTGGTCTAATAAAAAAAACAAAAAAACAACCCAGCGAATCCATCACCTTCCATTTAAATGGCGTTAAAAAGTAACTTAAAACCAAAGAACATGTTCCAATTTTTTTTTTTAGCTTTTGAACCTGAGAGAGTTTTATAATTTTGCACAGAGAAGGCTTTAGTAGTGACTCATTTGAGTGCTTTCTCCTTTATTTTATCATAGACATCATCGTCATCATCACCAACATCATCATTAACATCATCATTGCCCTTCTTCTTCTTCTTCTCCTTCTTCTTCTTCTTCTTCTTCTTCTTCTTCTTCTTCTTCTTCTTCTTCTTCTTCTTCTTCTTCTTCTTCTTCTTCTTCTTCTTCTTCTTCTTCTTCTTCTTCTTCTTCTTCTTCTTCTTCTTCTTCTTCGCAATACTATTATTATTATTATTATTATCATCATCATCATCATTGTTATTTTTATTATTATTATTATTATTATTATTATTATTATTATTATTATTATTATATTATTATTATTATTATTATTATTATTATTATTATTATTATTATTATTATTATTATTATTATTATTATTATTATATTATTATTATTATTATTATTATTATTATTATTATTATTATTATTATTATTATTTTGAATGTATTTCATGACCTAAGGCCGATTCCATGACCATCTGTTATGACAATGGGTAGATAAAGATAACCAAAGTTACTTCTTGTCGTAAAACTAGTCTTATTTTAATCTTCAGGTTACTTAGCATTTTGAGAACCAGTCATTTAAAATTGTAAATTAAATTGTATAAAGTTTTAAAAATTGGGTCAAAAGTGGACAAAATTTAAACCTGGCTTAAGCTGGGTAGAGAGGTTTATTTTAAAGAGTCGGCTAAAAGCAAAATTTAGGCTTCAACGTATACCAAGATCCTCATTAGGGAACAATAGTGTGATGTGAAAAAAACTGGTTCATATCTCATTGGAAGTGTAAAACCACTCATCCAGATGACTGGATACATATCTTGTGTAATTGATTTTCTGGTTTAAGAGTGACGGCATCTTTTTTTCTAGTCTTAATATATGCTGATCATCAAAGATAATTTTTCCTTGTTCTTTTACATCCTGCAATCTTAAGAATCTGCCTAGCTAAATATCCTGCGACAAAAATAGTTATGCCACCTTTTGTAACCTATTCCTTGTGACGGGGGCAGGAGGTCTTTTGTAGTGTCTTCTTTCCCCCTACATCTGCTTACTGGGTTGCTTTGATGATCACTTAAGCCATGGATTTATGAACTTAATCTGTTTTCTCTCCAGAGATGGAAAGCCACCAAATTTTGCCACAAAGGCTGCCATAGGGATCGCAGCTGGAGCAACCGGTGCCTTCGTAGGTACTCCTGCTGAAGTAGCTTTGATTCGCATGACAGCTGATGGAAGGTATCTGCCGTATTTAACCACCCATTAAAAAGCTAAAACTAAGCAGTGTGTTGAATTTTCCATTTTGTCATAAACTCCACAGAGATGGAAAACCTCCAAATTTTGGCACCAAAGCTGGCTTAGGCATTGCAGCCGGTGCTTGCGGTGCTTTTGTAGGCACGCCATCCGATGTAGCTTTGATACGCATGACGGCTGACGGAAGGTAGAACTCGCCAAGCACATTCTTCTCATTTTTTTGGCCTGCGATACTTTTTGCTTACCAACATGTTTAAAAAAAAAAAATTAGATATAGGCGCTTGCTTATTATGCTGTTTTCATCAAGAATTGCAGAATTATTTTTTAATGATTTTCCTCTCATAAATACCTGGAGCTTACTTTTTCTATCAATTGCTAAATATTTTTCATTGAGATGTTGGTTTTAGAAACTGTTTAACTTTATAAATGTCATCAGAAATTAATTGAAGACTGGGTAAATTAATCCTTCGGGTGCTTAAATGACCTAAATAATTTTGAAAGTGCTGTTAAACGCCTAAAAACAAACAAAAACAAAAGAAATTAACCCATAAAAACTTTTAAGTTTCAGTATTTACTATAGCTTTTCTTTGTGGAAACAGCAGTACTTTGTCCCAATGCACGATTGCTTACTCATCAAAGCTTTTTTTATTTTTATTTGAGCCTTGAAGTTTCATTGCTTTGATCAGGCTGTGATCAATTACCTTTTTATTTGCTTATTTTAAACCGAAAAAAAAACCTTTTATGCAGAGGGATCTTATTAATGGTTTAAAGAAACAAATACAAACAAATCCAAGAACAATTAGCGAAATAAAAAAATAAAAAAAATATAAAAAAATAATTCTAACAAACCCCCCCCCCCCCACACACACACACATATACACACTTACTCAAATAAGAAAAAAGACAAAGAAAAACAAAACAAAATTAACAAAAAATAATTAACTAAAAAAACAAAAAAACAAAACAAAAAAACCAAACAAAAGACAAAAATCACAAAAACAAAACAGAACAGAACAGTATACAGAACACAACAAGATATCACAGAACTAAGGAATCTGAACTGCTTTTGTAATTGTGTTGTGAAACTCTTACCAGACATTGTGTGTGTGTGTGATGCTATTCTTTATGTAATAAATAATAACGTGAAGTTGAATGTAAGCTTCAATTTAATTACAAAAACAGATCAAAAGAATGTTTCGGGTTTCCCCTTTATCAACAAAACAGGATGAATGAAACACCATGATATTTCCTGCCAACCAATGTTTTGTTTATTCATCTTAACTACGCCACTACCACATCATCTCATTCATCTCTGGTGTTTCATTCATCCTGTTTTGTTGATAAAGGGGAAACCTGAAACGTTCATTTGATCTGTTTTTGTAATTAAATTGAAGCTTACATTCAACTTCACGTTATTATTTATTTCTTCGAGCTTCGAGCAGCAACATTTACATTATTCTTTATGTAAGAAACTATCGAGTCTCTCTACAACACTGTATAGTCTAATACGCTGCTTTTGTAATTGTGTTGTGAAACTCATACCGAGACATTTATGTTGTGTGTAAGACTATTCTTTTATGTTAGAAATTATATGGTCTTTCTTTGGCCGTTAACAGTAAATCATCTTTGTTGATCACGAAGTTCCCCTACTATAATTATCAGAAGGAGCAAAATTTTATTTTTATTATTTGGTGTTTCTCTATTATTTATCATGCTTTGTTTAAAGATGTTGTCCTTTTAAAAAAATTGTATTTGTAGACCTAGAAAGGAAAAGGAGAGTGGGGTGTGTCATAGCATATGTTGATGTGGTAATATATATATATATACACATAGGTTTAGATGTGTTATTTGTCAGTCTGTGTTGTTGGAAGATATGGAGATCCCAGTTTACCACACTGGTAAAAAAATTCTGAAATTGTGTGTTTGATATTATGCCATTTTATATTATATTGCACATAGAAAATTACAAGAAAAAAAAATATCATCCAAGAAAAATCAGCCTTTATTGTCTGAAATTGCATCAAACTGTAATTGGAGAGGGACAAACTCTTTTGGAAGACTCTTGTCTTGTCCTTTGTAAAATCTGCTGTGTCTGGTATAGGGAATGAGATTAGCGGAAGAGTAGCGTCCCTTGATAGGAAGTCACGAGCGGAAAAGTTATTAGAGAGAGAACGTCATGTCGTTTGTGCGGCATGAGACACTTCACCGAAAGCGAGGACGAGAGAGACGCTGTAAGATGACGTCCAATCAAGGGACGCTACTCTTCCGCTAATCTCATTCCCTATTGCATCATACACATCATTTTCTGAATTTTCCAAAAATCTTAAGTCCGTACCTGTATCCTCAATCTATACAGTGGCAGCCAGTTTCTGAAATTGTAACTCCAATCTTTGAATGACAAGAACAAAGAAACTTACATAAACAATATGCATTGTGTGGATCAGACCTATTTATCATTTTCTTTTCTTCTTGTTTTAATTAGTCTTGTGATTTTGTGTTTTGTTGGCTTTCCTTATAGATAGTGTGTGTTTTAGTTCTAAAATCATGTCCTAACCGACTCGAATAGGGGTGATATATAATAATATGTGTGGAAGGACAACTGTGGGCCTAGATAGAGAGTGTGTGCTTTAGTTCTAAAATCATGTCCTAACCGACTCGAATAGGGGTGATATATAATATATGTGGATGGACAACTGTGGGCCTAGAGAGTGTGTGCTTTAGTTCTAAAATCATGTCCTAAATGATTCGAATAAGGGTGATATATAATGTGTGTGGATGGACAACTGTGGGCCTAGAGAGTGTGTGCTTTAGTTCTAAAATCATGTCCTAACTGACTCGAATAGGGGTGATATAATGTGTGTGGTGGACGACTGTGGGCCTAGAGAGTGTGTGCTTTAGTTCTAAAATCATGTCCTAACTGACTCGAATAGGGGTGATATAATGTGTGTGGATGGACGACTGTGGGCCTAGAGAGTGTGTGCTTTAGTTCTAAAATCATGTCCTAAATGATTCCAATAGGGGTGATATAATGTGTGGATGGACAACTGTGGGCCGAGAGAGTGTGTGCTTTAGTTCTAAAATCATGTCCTAAATGATTCCAATAGGGTGTGATATAATGTGTGTGGATGGACAACTGTGGGCCTAGAGAGTGTGTGCTTTAGTTCTAAAATCATGTCCTAAATGATTCCAATAGGGGTGATATATAATGTGTGTGGATGGACAACTGTGGGCCTAGAGAGTGTGTGCTTTAGTTCTAAAATCATGTCCTAAATGATTCCAATAGGGGTGATATAATGTGTGTGGATGGACAACTGTGGGCCTAGAGAGTGTGTGCTTTAGTTCTAAAATCATGTCCTAAATGATTCGAATGGGGGTGATATAATGTGTGTGGATGGACAACTGTGGGCCTAGAGAGTGTGTGCTTTAGTTCTAAAATCATGTCCTAAATGATTCCAATAGGGGTGATATAATGTGTGTGGATGGACAACTGTGGGCCTAGAGAGTGTGTGCTTTAGTTCTAAAATCATGTCCTAAATGATTCCAATAGGGGTGATATAATGTGTGTGGATGGACAACTGTGGGCCTAGAGAGTGTGTGCTTTAGTTCTAAAATCATGTCCTAAATGATTCCAATAGGGGTGATATAATGTGTGTGGATGGACAACTGTGGGCCTAGAGAGTGTGTGCTTTAGTTCTAAAATCATGTCCTAAATGATTCCAATAGGGGTGATATAATGTGTGTGGATGGACAACTGTGGGCCTAGAGAGTGTGTGCTTTAGTTCTAAAATCATGTCCTAAATGATTCCAATAGGGGTGATATAATGTGTGTGGATGGACAACTGTGGGCCTAGAGAGTGTGTGCTTTAGTTCTAAAATCATGTCCTAAATGATTCCAATAGGGTGATATAATGTGTGTGGATGGACAACTGTGGGCCTAGAGAGTGTGTGCTTTAGTTCTAAAATCATGTCCTAAATGATTCCAATAGGGGTGATATAATGTGTGTGGATGGACAACTGTGGGCCTAGAGAGTGTGTGCTTTAGTTCTAAAATCATGTCCTAAATGATTCCAATAGGGGTGATATAATGTGTGTGGATGGACAACTGTGGGCCTAGAGAGTGTGTGCTTTAGTTCTAAAATCATGTCCTAAATGATTCCAATAGGGGTGATATAATGTGTGTGGATGGACAACTGTGGGCCTAGAGAGTGTGTGCTTTAGTTCTAAAATCATGTCCTAAATGATTCCAATAGGGGTGATATAATGTGTGTGGATGGACAACTGTGGGCCTAGAGAGTGTGTGCTTTAGTTCTAAAATCATGTCCTAAATGATTCCAATAGGGGTGATATAATGTGTGTGGATGGACAACTGTGGGCCTAGAGAGTGTGTGCTTTAGTTCTAAAATCATGTCCTAAATGATTCCAATAGGGGTGATATAATGTGTGTGGATGGACAACTGTGGGCCTAGAGAGTGTGTGCTTTAGTTCTAAAATCATGTCCTAAATGATTCCAATAGGGGTGATATAATGTGTGTGGATGGACAACTGTGGGCCTAGAGAGTGTGTGCTTTAGTTCTAAAATCATGTCCTAAATGATTCCAATAGGGGTGATATATAATGTGTGTGGATGGACAACTGTGGGCCTAGAGAGTGTGTGCTTTAGTTCTAAAATCATGTCCTAAATGATTCCAATAGGGTGTATAATGTGTGTGGATGGACAACTGTGGGCCGAGAGAGTGTGTGCTTTAGTTCTAAAATCATGTCCTAAATGATTCCAATAGGGGTGATATAATGTGTGTGGATGGACAACTGTGGGCCTAGAGAGTGTGTGCTTTAGTTCTAAAATCATGTCCTAAATGATTCCAATAGGGGTGATATATAATGTGTGTGGATGGACAACTGTGGGCCTAGAGAGTGTGTGCTTTAGTTCTAAAATCATGTCCTAAATGATTTCAATAGGTGTGATATAATGTGTGTGGATGGACAACTGTGGGCCTAGAGAGTGTGTGCTTTAGTTCTAAAATCATGTCCTAACCGACTCGAATAGGGGTGATATAATGTGTGTGGATGGACAACTGTGGGCTGTTGACCACTTTTACCTTTTTTTTTTTCCTACTAATTTTTACAAACCAATCAAAATGTGGCAAATGAAAATCAGACCTTTGGTTGATTGCATCACAACGTAACTGGCCAAAGTGCAGAGATTGACCACTTTGGTTTTCTGATCATTTGTGTATGACACCGAAAACATAAGACCTGACAAAACTCCTGGTAAAGTCGGGATCATCCCATTTTATTAGGTCAAATCCCAGGTCAGAGGTCCACACTTTTCAATGGTTCCCCTTCCTTGTGGCTTAAAAAATACACAAACAAACATTTAAAATGTCCAGGTATGATATGATCATTTGAACCTCTCTCCTGGCTTTGCTGTCCATTCCATCAACAAACATTTAAAATGTCCAGGTATGATATGATCATTTGAACCTCTCTCCTGGCTTTGCTGTCCATTCCATCAACAAACATTTAAAATGTCCAGGTATGATATGATCATTTGAACCTCTCCTGGCTTTGCTGTCCATTCCATCAAGATTTACCTCCATTGCCTTTAGCTTTTTTTGTTTTTGTTTTATCAATCGGAATCTGATCCAAGCAGACAAACACACCCCCCCCCCCTTCCCCCCCACCCTCCCTTCCCCACTGATTTGAGATGTTAAATCATCACATCATACCTTTTCAAAAAAATATGAAGAAATTGTTTTTAATAAAATTCTTCTCTTTCTAAGATATTTTTTTTTTAGCTTAATTAGACATTTATTATTATTTTATTTTTTACAGACATCATAAAATCGTTTTTATATGTTTCATAAAAATGAATAGAATTGATCTTTGGGTTTTAAGTGTATATACGTCAAATTAATAATAATAATAATAATAATAATAATAATAATAATAATAATAATAATAATCATAATACTTTATTGCATCCCAAAAAGGAATTTTTTTGTACAGACGTGTTATAATTTATACAATAAGATAAAAATACAATGGAAATAGGATGTATATATAAAAAAAGGAGCAGCTCTATAACCAGAGCTGCGCTTTATAATATGAATAATTTCAACACTGTAAAATAGTTAAAACTGTCACTATAAATTGAAAATTGAAAAGATTGCAAAACAAATAAATTAATAAATGAATATTTATATTTTTAAAAAGTAAAAATGAGAAATAATTATATAAAATGATTATTGCTTGTTATTATAGAGCCTAATACTGGACGGCAGAAAAGATTTTCGGTGTCTCTCTGTTTTCGTTGAAATAGAGAAAGGGCGACCACTTCTTTCTGACATAATAATTGATGGTCTTAGTGGATGATACTGGTCATTTAATATTTTAGTTATTTTATTTATACAAAATTTCTCGTATAAAAGATCTACATCGTCAACATCATTTATATAGCGTTTAATGGATTTTTTAATATTTGAATTTATTTTGTTCCTTTCCACTGCTAAGCAATTGCCTCCCCAAGCTGTTATACAAAATGACAAAACACTTTCGATTACTGGTCTATAAAATAATATGCAGAGGGTTTTATCTATTCTAAACTGAGAGAGTTTTGATAAAAAATATGTACGTCTGCACATCTTATGCCTAATTATCTTCAAGTGTTCATCCCACTTGAGCCTGTCATCAATCGTTACACCAAGGTATTTGTAGTGAGGAACTCGCTGGACCAATTGGTCCTTTAATTTTAACGGTTCTATCGGTTCCTTCACTCTCCTAAAGTCAATCACTAGCTCCTTTGTCTTGCTTATGTTAAGCTCTAGGTGGTGGGCATCACACCAAGACACAAATCTATCAATTTCTTGCCTATAAGCCACTTCGTTGCCATTTGTTATGAGGCCTTGAAGAGCGGTGTCATCTGCAAACTTTATTAAAGGTACACTCAGGTTTTGACTTCTACAGTCATTCGTGTATATTGTGAATAATACAGGAGACAATACACAACCTTGAGGAGCACCAGTATTTGTAGTTATACAGGAAGATTTGTTTTGTCCTAATTGAACATATTGTGCTCTCTCCGTAAGAAATTCGAGCACCCAAGCAATTATATACTTGTTTAAATTCAGACTAGTCAATTTTTGAACAACCAACTGAGGTTGCATTGTATTGAACGCTGAAGAAAAATCTGCAAAAAGCAATCTGCAATAGCTCCTAGCGTGATCTAGATGCCTGTAGATGTTGTTTGTAAACAGCAAAATGGCATCCTCTACGCCACGTCCTGGTTTGTAAGCAAATTGATGACTATCACTCAATGGCATAAACTGATTCCTAATTTTAACAAGAACAAGTTTTTCTAAAGATTTCATGACTATTGAAGTCAGTGCAACAGGTCTGAGATCGTTCATAGTTTCAAGTTTTTCTTTTTTTGGAACAGGAATAATTTTTGAAGTTTTCCAAATTTCAGGGATCGAAACGCATTGGAGGGACCAGTTAAAAATATGTGTATAAATGGGGGAAAGCTGATGGGCACATTCTTTTAATAATTTTCCTTTCAATCCATCCGGCCCAGCAGCCTTCCTCTCGTTTAGTTTCGAAAATACGAATCTCGTTTCCTCTTCACTGACCTCAAAAGTCATTTCATCTTCCAAAGCCCTGTCTAATTTATGTTTTTCATTTTCAATATCAAATTTGTTTGCTGTGTCGAAACGTGAATAAAATTTATTTAAAGTTTCAATTTCGATATCTTCTGGTATAATTGTGGGCTTTGGATTATAGTTAACAGCAGTTTTAAGCCCCCGCCACGTGTCCCGTATATCCCCAGAAGAAAAGCATTTTTCAATTTTATTTTTGTACTTGTCTCTACAACTAGATATTACCCTCTTTATCTCTTTTTGTTTTGTTTTCAGATCTTTTTGTTTCCACTAGTAAAGAGAGTTTTCTTTTGGTTCAATAAAAGTTTTAGATCTTTTGTTATCCAAGGCTTGTTGTTAGGATAATATTTTATTTCTTTTTTACAAGACACTAGCTGTTCACAGAATTTTAAATACTCACTCACACAGTCATTCAGCTCATCAACACTATCACATGATTCGATAAAAACATTCCAGTCAGTGCATTCAAAACAACCACGCAAATCTTCACACACACTTCCGTTCCAGATCTGTACACTTTTCTTTACTGGTTTTACACGTTTAAAAACAGGGCGGTAGGTGGGGAGTAGCAAGAGCATGCAGTGGTCAGATAAACCTAATGGGGCACGGGGTAAACATTTATAACTATTTTTAATATTACACAGGAATAAATCTAATGTTTTTTTGTCCCTTGTCTCGCAGTCCACGTATTGATGAAGTCCCGGGAGAGTAAAATCGTTACATTGGTTAAAATCGCCAGTGACCATCAATACGGCATCGGGTGACTTAATTTGAATGTCCTGTATTTCTTTCCTCAAAATATTTTTCGCTGTGGTGTTGTCTGATGATGGTGGAATGTAGACGTTGATGATGATGACATGAGTATATTCCCGGGGTAGATAATATGGTCGTGACGAAACAGTAATAAATTCAATATAATCGTCACAATACATGTTCTTTATCTGACAGTTATTGGGGTGGCACCATTTGTTGTTAATATATGTGCACACCCCACCCCCAGTTCGTTTATTTACATTAGTCCGATCTCCTCGAAATAGTGAATATTGTTCAATATCAAAACATGATGATGGTATGTGAGGAGATAGCCAAGTCTCTGTTAACGCTATTATGGAGGCTTGACGATAGTCACTATTAAAACGACACAGTGAAAACAGTTCATCAATTTTATTTTTCAGTGATCTTACATTACCTGTCACTACACAGGGTAAAAATGGACGAAAAGGCCGTCTGTTAAATTTTGTTTTTATTCCTCCTTTTCTCCCCCTCTTTCTTACTTTAATAAACGATGTGTCAATAGTGGGTGGTGGGGGTGACACGGGTTGGAGGGATCGGAGAGTCTCTGGAGTATAAGTTATCGATAGGCTTTTGGCAGCAAAATTACAGGCTAAAACACCATTTATGCTTATAAATATACTAATAAATATAAAAATCAGGAACAATATATACTTCACATCCATTTTGAATAAAAATTAGGCGTAAATTCCGACGATTGAATGATAAATGAATAAAAATATGTGTAGAAAATAGGTAAACATTCACAACACGTCTATTGTCGCCGGAAGCCAGCGCCATCGAATTGCTTGATTGGTCAAAAATGCCTTTTCTGTTTTTCTGATGCCGGAGAGGTTGTATATGATTAAGTGTGTGATACAGAAAAAGCAATACAAAAATACATTTTACAAATCATCCTAAAGAATAAATTTTCCAGAAGGGAAGATTTTTTTGGGGGAATGAATTTTTATTAAAATGATTTTTTTCTTTATTTTATCATTTCACAACTTATCGCATTAAAAAATTTTGCACTTGTTTCTTGCTCTACAATTTTTGGCTTTCATATTTTGATGAACCATTTCTTGGTGACCGGTCCAGTGTTTATCAGATTCCCACACATGTCCCTATTGTCAACAAGATCGATAGTTTTGTTTTTAGCTCAAAATTAATGTTTAGAAAATAGAGAGAGTGTATTTGTTTTGTTATTGTTATTTATTATTATTGTCATTATTTTAAAAAGTTGTAGATTATGTTGCTCTGTCCATTATTTTCCTTAACTATTTAATACTTTTAATGGGTAATGAACAAAAATTGGATATAAAAGCTTTGGAAGAAAAAAACCCAACAAAATACCAAGCACAAAAATTTTTGTGCTCAAAACCCTTCTTCAGCGAATAACTAAAGCAATAGAAATGTAAATACATCACTTAATACTTAATACATCATGCATTCTTGGCATACATTTACATTTTGGAATACTGGAGTTTCTTGAGGCGACCTCGATTCTTTATTTGGGGAGTAAGCGTGTAGTAAGTGTCTGTGCACAAGCATAGTCGTTCTGGAGTCCGTTTATTGTCGATTGTACAACTGTCTTTTTTAAAATCAATTTTTTTAGATATATACAATACTAGTCCTTGCATTAACTGATGATGAAACATACGCTGTTGCGTAGACAGATGTCGTAAAACTAGATTTTAAAAATGAAAAGTTATGCAAATTGGTTTATTTTTTTGTTTTATTTATTTTGTTGCTCCATATCAGTTTTTTTTTTTTTTTTAGTTTATCTTTGGTTATTGTGGGATTATTTTATTTTATTTCTACATTTTCTCTGGTTTTTTTATTTATTAATTATTTTTTTTAAATATCTTTTTCATTTAAGAAATATCATGTTTAATTGTCAATGGTTTATAATGCCTCTAACAATAGCCTGTTAGTTAATAAATTTGTTTGTATTTCAATTTTAAAATAAATCAAGATACTTCAATAAAAATAATTGGAGGGAATAAAGTAGATAAAACATAAATGGAAAGCAAAGGGAGAACTGAAAATAAAAGGAAGACGATTTAATAACAATTAATAAAATACAGGAAAAAGAGAATGACTGACATGTACTATAGGGAATGAGATTAGCGGAAGAGTAGCATCCCTTGATTGGACGTCACCCATAATCTGTGACGTCACTGGTGGAAAAGTTATTAGAGAGAGAACGTTCTGTTGGTTGTGTGTATGCGTCTCTCGTCCTCATTCCGCTAGGAATAAAATAAAACTGTTTTGGTGTGTTCTGATCCCCCAGTCTGGTGATTTCAGTGTCTCGGGGATCTGATATTTGGAAATTAATTTTGAGATTATATTGATATTTCTATCGAGTTTATTTTCTTCTTCATATTTTATATAGTAAACCTTTAGATCAAAGAAGAGGCTACAAAAATGTATTTGACGCATTGGGAAGAATTGTGAAAGAGGAAGGCGTCTTGACTCTATGGAGGGTGAGTGTTGGAATCCTAAACATTCTTTTTATTACTCACATAAATGTGTCAATGCATGACATAATCAGTCGGAAGGTGAAAATTTTGGATTTGAAAGAATATACTCCCCAGAGCATTTTGATCTTATTTAAAGTAAATCGGGTGATTTTTTAATGAAGTTATGGTCCGAAGTATGGGAAAGGTATCCAGCAACTTTCTCAAATTTCATACTTTTTCGTCTTGACTATCTGTAAAAAATTATTTCAAAGTGAAATTAAGCTTTGATATTTCCCGAAGATGTACAAAAAGTGTTGATTTTATCATTTATGACAAGAACTCATTTTTGATAAAACTTTGACCTTCTAACTAAACTTGGCAATATCTCAGTTCAAACCTTTTCACCACCCGACTGATTATGTCATTCATTGTAACAAATGTGACTGAAACATTGGAGAAAGGGCAGTTGTATAAGACAGAAATGCTGAATTGATTTAGTGCCAATGGATTACAAGAAAAAATGTCATCCTTCTTCGACGTCCAGTGAATTCTAAAAGAGTTTAACGATAGCATCGGCTACGATTTCAATTTCAAATCGCAATTTCTTTAATTTATAAAAATTTAAACTAAAATATTTTTTTGTAAAGGAGACGTAATTATTGCACTTTTTTTCATTATTAAATTTTTATGTGAATTTTACATTTTTGTCAACTTTCTCGAACTTATTTAAGATTCTGACATGTAAAGTAGTTGTGCAGCTTGTTCATTTTATCATTTGGCTGCGATGTGGATGAAACCATCCATGCATTAGCGACTGTGATGCAGACAAATTCATCTACTATTGATGTCCTTTCAATCTCCTTTCAATGTGCTTTTGATTGTTTACCTCAAAAAACTTCTGGCAGTTTTTTTTTTGGTTTGTTTTCATAATGCCTGTCAATGTAAATGTTGCTCAAAGCTCGAAGAAATAAATAGCAATGTGAAATTGAATATAAGCTTCAATTTGATATATGAAAACAGATAATATGGACGTTTCAGGTTTCCCAATTATCAACAAAATGGGATGAATGATACACTCCAGACGAATGAGATAATGTGGTAGTGACAACGCCTCTACTACATTATCCTGTCTGGTTGGGGTACCTGACCTCCCATAGTGGGCAGGGAGTTACTTACTGTGTCTTCTATCCCCCTATATCTGTTTTCCAACTTGCTTTCTGTCTTTGTCTTGGAATGAGAATACTTGGTTTTGTCCTAGTCCTGGCCGGATACCCTGGCTGAGAGGGAAACAGTCAAATGTAGAGTTAGTTTTGGGAGATGTTATTTTTTTCCCTTGTAGATCATCTCTCTTTATGCACTATTATATTTTATGATTTGTAAAACATTTGAGTGTATTCCTCTTAGCTTGGACCTGTGCTTGTGTTTGGTCAGACTTTTAGTGATCTCAAACTAAGTACTTTGATAGAGTGCTCTTGGAATCTACACCTGTTTCTTATTTGAACTGATTCCCCTTTGTCTTACCTTTTCTTGGGTGCCTTTGATTGTAATTCTAGTAACTTTTTACTATCCAATTTTCTTCTTTTTACTGGTGCTGATATGACCGTAATGTGTTGCAAGCGCCGTAAAACCCTTAAAAGCAAAAACAAATATTATTCTGTCTGATGTCTATATTCCTTCATGGAATGCCTAGGTGACGATATCTTATGATGTTGCAGAAGGGCATAATTTTCTTTCTTTTTTTAAAGAGTATCTCCATTACAATAATGAGCCCATAACAATTCGGGTTGCAAGACCTGCAAATAAATACATGCCAGTTTCATGCTTTTTCATGGTTTGCGAGTAGTAGAAGAAATTGTGTGGTTTTTTTTTTTGTTTTAAAAAAAAAATGATATACTTTTCAAAGGCTGCTGAATAAGATTCATTTCATTTTAAATTATCAAAACCCTTTTTTCTTTTGTTTATATTAGGGCTGCGTCCCAACAATTGGTCGTGCTATGGTTGTCAATGCTGCCCAGCTAGCCTCATATTCACAAGCCAAACAGAATTTAATCAGCACAGGTGAGGACAGTTTCTGCAATAGGATTTTGTAGTTAATAGTAAAACCCAAAAAACCCAAAAAAAAACAACAATTATTTTTGCCTTATTTTTTTTTTTTTTCATGATAAAAAACGATAGTCACTACAGTCCAGTCCAGATAATTCGAAATCTGATTAACCGAATTTCTTTTAAATCGAAGAAAATACGATGTAATGAATTATTTTCTTCTTTTTCTATATAAAATATTCATGGTTAATTCGAATTCGAACAGTCGTTATTCTCTTTATTCGAAGTGCAAGTGCTTGCCCATCACTAAAAAAAAAAACTCTGGAAGGTCATAACGAACTGCCTGTCCTCCGTATCCACCCTCCCACGCGTTTTAATGACTGAGCTGACTAATAATAATAATAACTAGACCCCTGAGGCATGTAATGGCGTGTTGTTCCCTCTCCGTCCCATCCGCCCTCTCTCTTCTTTCTCCAAATTGACCAGCTGTCTCGCGTCATCCCTCTCTCCTTCTCGCGCTCTCATCACTAAGACTAACTTGTGGTCTGCTGGCCGCTGGCTAACAAAGGGGGTTGGTTATAAATAGATTTAACACACAGTGATAACCACAAGCTGACCAATACACGGCACGAACAATCATAGGCCACACCCCACTCCACGCGTTTCTCTTTCTCTTCTGTGCTGTCTTTCTTTATTGATCGATGGATCTAGATCTAGAAGTAGAGGGCCTATACAGCATGCAGTGTTAACTACTACTCTGTGCTATTGTGTAGCTTGTAAGTAAGGGCCAGGGCACGGCTTGGCCAGGGCCAAAGCATACGTGTACAACAAGGGTACAACAATGTGTAGTCTGTCTTTCTTTGTTGTACAACTTGGCTTTCTACTCAAGCAGTGTAAATGGTAAGAGGGAAACCCCCTTTTGTCAGGGGAGGTAACTGAGTAATATAACCCTGATACCTGGAGTCAGGTTTAGTTACTGGGTGGGGATCCTGACCTCCCATAGCGGGCAGGGGGGTACATACTGTGTCTTCTATCCCCTTATATCTGTTTTCCAACATGCTTTCTGTCTTTGTCTTGGAATGAGATTACTTGGTTTTGTCCTGGCACTGGCCGGAATCCTAGCTGGGAGGGAAACAGTCAAATCCATAGTTATTGTTTTGGGAGATGATATTTTTTTCCTTGTAAATCATCTCTCTGTTATGCATTATTATTTTTATTTTGAATGTATAATGTAAGCATTTGAGTGTGTTCCTCTTTGTTGGATTTTGTGCTTGTGTCTGGATGAGACTTTTAGGTGATTTTAAACTTAAGTACATTGGTGGTATGCTCTTGGAATTTATATCTGATCCCTATTTCTTCTCAGTTCCCATTTGTCTTACTTTTTCTTGGGTGCTTTAATTGTAATTCTAGAACTTTTTACTATCCCATTTTCTTCCTTTTTACTGGCGCTGATATAACCTAAATGTGTTGCAAGCGCCGTAAAACCCTTAAAAACAAAAACAAAACAAACAGGTTTAGTTATTTCCCTTGTTTGGAGACAAATCGAATTCTGATAAATAGAAGTCATTTGCTTTTCCCACCCAATTCGAATTATCAGGACTGCACTGTATTTAATAATAATAACCCGGTTTTCAGGCTTTGCTTGTACTGGTTTATTAAGGAGAGTTGGTTATAAGGTGAAGTGGCCACGTGGTGGTGGGTTCGGGGAAGGGGACTTGCACTGAAATAATGGATACTAAGCTGCCAAAAGCTGTGGATTGTAACAAGTGATAAACAAAAATGAATAGAATATCTCATCTTCAAAAAAGTGTTTAGTACAAAATACCCAACACAGAACCTTTGTGGCTGACTACCTGTTAAAATTGTTGTCTCTGTCGTAAAAAGTTTTCAATATAATTTTACCTAACAGGCGTCGTGTCTTGTCCTACATGTTAAGTGTTGCTGCTGGTTAGAGATCCCTTATAAAGCCCTTTGAGCACATTTAGTGGATATTGCACTATATAAATGATCACATTAAAAACAAAAGTTCACCTTGTCAATTTGAAGTGATACTAAGCTGCTAGAAGCTGTGAACTGTAAAAAGTAATAAACGAAAATTAATATAACATCTTCAAAGAAGAACAAAATACCAAACACAGAACATTTCGGACTTAAAACCCTTCTTCAGCTTATAACAAATCATCAGAATATTTCTCAACTGTCAATCTGGGTTTTTTTTAGTAATGTATTTGTGTTTTTGTTGTTTTTTTATTGTTGGCCGAAGAAGGGTTTTGAGCCCGAATATTTCCATGTTTTGGTATTTAGTTCTTTTTTTTTTTTAAGCTGTTTTATTAATTTTTGTTTATTACTTTTCATCATCAATTTAATAATCCTTCGACATTATCCTGACAGGGTATTTCCATGATGGTTTGTTCCTGCATTTCTGTGCGAGTATGATCAGTGGTCTCATCACAACGGCAGCTTCCATGCCCGTTGACATTGTCAAAACAAGAATACAGAATATGAAGTACATCGATGGAAAACCAGAATACAGAGGCATTGGGGTGTGTAAACGTTTTGTCTTCATTTGCTGTTGTTATTCGTAGTTCTCAGACCTGTAAAATGTCTGACCGTTGTCGGATATCCGACAATATGGTCACAATATTGTTATTCTTTTCATTATCATTTTTTAAATGATAATAATAATAATAATAATAATGATGATGATGATGATGATGATAATAAATAATAAATAATAATAATAATAATAATAATAATAATAATAATAATAATCTGGCACTCTGCAAGATTTGCCAAAGACACACTGATTTAAAAGAATTGTCATTTAAGGTGAAGTTGTTGATCTCTCTCTGTGTCTCTGTCTCTCTCTCTCTCTGTCTCTCTCTCCCTCATCCCCTCCCTCTCTCTCTTTCTCTCTCTCTCTCTCTCTCTCTCTCTCTCTCTCTCTATCTTCTCTCTATCTCTCCTTCTCTGTCTCTCTCTCTTTCTCTCTCTCTATCGGCGGGTGGTTGGATGGGAGCATCACCCTTGAATCATACACCTATGATGTTCGCATGGGTGTACGATCCGATAGTGATGTCGTTTCTTCTTCTCTTTACTAGCCTATCCTGCTTCTTTGGTTTGTGATTGTATTTTTGACAGGGGATATTTTTTTTCCTGTAAATCCTCTGCCTGTTGGTTATTTATAATTTAGCTTATGATATCTTTAGGTTATGATTTTGATTTACATTTGTACTATTTTTGTTAGATTGCTTGTTTTTTTGTTTCAGCGGTCTCTCATATAACCTCAATTGTGTTGGAAGAGACCTAAAGCAACAAACAAAATCTCTATCTCTCTTTCTCTCTCTCTATCTCTCTCTCTCTCTCTCTCTCTCTCTCTCTCTCTATCTCTCTCTCTCATATCGTCATCACCGTCATCATTGTGCTCATTCATCATTTACCTTGTAATCATATTATTCATTTTCATCCACCTGCCAGGATGTTTTGTCGAGAGTTATTCGCCACGAAGGCTTCTTCAGCTTATGGAAAGGTTTCACTCCGTACTACGCCCGTCTGGGTCCTCATACCGTCCTGACTTTTATCTTCCTGGAACAGTTCAATGCTGCGTACAGACGTTACGTTCTTCATGACACCACAACAACTGGGGGATTGTAGTCAATTTAATGATTTAGCTAGTGATTACTAATCTGCTGTCAAACATAATGTACAAAAATGACGAATACAACTTAAAAAGCACATTAGATGTTACAGCTATAGGTGATCTATTAAGGTATGCGGATACCAATGAATTATTAAGTAAGTGATGTTGGAATATTAATATTATGGAAAAGTTAATCTAAAATATCCTGTCTTCAGTTTAGACATGAAGCATGCAATAGTATGAGTATGAGCATGTCTGGTAACGACGACTGAGAAAAACCATTAAACAAAACAAGGTTTTTGAGCCAAATTGTTTTGTGTTTAGTTAGTTTGTTCGTTTTTAGAAGCTGTTGTAATTTTTGTAGATTACTTTTTACCTAGGGATTATAGAGTATATCAAAGGAGAAATGAGTCTTTTTAATAAATGTTTACGAAACTATATGATGATTCAACACAATTAATTAATAGTCAACTGTGATTACATGAGTGATTTACTTGAATCAAATTTTGCCAAATGTCTTAAGCTTTTGTTTGCAATTTATAGTGATTTCTTTTATTTCAATTACCTGTAGATGGTAATGGTGTGTGACAATCTGTCGTATATAGACGACGTTTCGTTATTGTATAAATATGTTCTCAAATGCTTGATTTTCTAGACGTCAGATTCATTCATATATGAGGCCTGGGTTTTGTGACGTTTGCCACAAAAAATACTTCAATAATAAGTTATTTGGAGAATCTAAGGATGAAAATCGTTTTTATCATTTTCAAACAATTGAATGATGTAAAACAAACAAAATAAATTGTTGATCTGGCTCCAATAGAATAGCAGAAAGAGTTTCTCATAGGTTCAAAAAAGTGTAAAAAGAGTATCAACTTTGACCACACTTTTTCGACACTTTATAAAGCTATAACTATAATATTGATGCATGGTGGTCAGGTTTTGGTTTATTTAACCTAGAAAACTGTTGAAAGCTAAATTTTTCCAAATAATGTAAAATATGAGTATTTTAGTGGCGAACTCACTAAAACGACATATGGCATATCTTCATATAATATATTATATATATATAATATATATATATATATATATATATATATATATATATATATATATATATATATATATATATATATATATATAATATATATATATGTATTGAATTGTGTTTGATACAAATATGGTACGAAAAGTGCTCGACATGCAGTAATGGAGCGAATTATTATTATTTAAAATATTTACCACAATGTTTGAGACAGTCTACATTAATGTTTCAGGCTTAATTTGCCATCGTCAGGACTGACGATGGCAAATTAAGCCTGAAACATTAATGTAGACTGTCTCAAACATTGTGGTAAATATTTTAAATAATAATATATATATATATGTATATATATATATATATATATATATATATATATATATATATATATATATATATATATATATATATATTGCATATCAGAGTGGGCATTACAGAAAATTGTAAATCTTTAATTTGGTTTTTTATTATGCATGGTTTTAGTCCTTGTTTTTTTTTTTCGATGTTCAAGTATTTTATAAATACTCAAGGGGAGGAAATATCTTGATGTATTGATGATAATCATTTTATTGGTTGGTGGAGATCTAATATCTACCCTTTTGGTGGGTCAGAGGTGGATTCTGTACTGGTTCACCTTTCAATGTTCCCTCTTTCCTTTGCGATGCAAAAGTTGAGGCTTGAAGCTGGTAGAAATAAATAACAATAATGAAATGGAGTGGAAGCTTCAAACTAATTCATGAAAACGGATAATCTGGACATTTTGGGTTCTCCTTTCCCAACAAAACACGATGAACAAGAAGACTCTTAAGACGTCAAAGGGGAAACCTGAAACCTTCACATCGTCTGTCATCGTTGATTGAATTGAAAAGTTTTATTCCATTTTATTATTGTAATTTACCTCTGATCTGTGCTGCTATATCATTCATCATTATCACGCGGTCTTCCATTCTTGTTATAGAATGAGGCCATTTGGTTGTTGTCCTAAGCACTGCTGAAGTCATCTGCTATTTGAGAGACAGTTAAAAGATAGATGGTCCTCTGTGGGGATAATTTTTATTGTTTTTTTTAAATTTAAAAAAAGTTTTTTTTTTCATTTATTTGTGAGTTTGTGTGTGCAAAACATTTATTTAAAGTGGGTTATTGATAATATTGATGATTATGGGACAGCTTGGCTCAGCGGTATGGTCTTTGCTTCGTATGCAAAAGGTACCGAGTTTGACCACGGCCGCTGCGCTGTGTGGCCTTGAGCAAGTCACCTCGCCCTAGCTCACTTTGCGGCACTGCATTCCGTTGGAATAGACAGCTAAAGACAAATTTCCCCTGTGGGACGAATAAAGGGAATAATAATTAGTGTCTGGATAGAACTGCCAACTTGTATCAGACTAGACACACAAATTAGATTACTCTTGGGATCGACTTACAGTTTTTGATATCGTCCCTTTGATTTACTTATTTTTGCATTCCTGAATCTAAGTGCAGATGGACTCTAGATCTGTAATCTTTTAACTCGTTTTTAATCATTTAATTTTTTGGGTGGTTTTACTGTTTTTGTTTGGGTTTTTTGGGGGTTTTTTGTGTTTGTTTGTTTTTACTGGCATTGATATGACCTAAACTTTCCATAATCCAATATTAAAGTTTTTAAGCAGGAACGAGGTGACCAGATTGTTTGTGTTGCATCAAGTTCAGGTATAATACAGTACGGTTGTTAAAATGAGAAAAGTGGTAAGGACGATCATAAGAAATGATTGATTAACTAAGACAATCATGTCCATTTGAGAACATTTTATTTTTTACCTTCCACATGTTTGGAGACTGTCCGAGTCCAAGTGAAGATTTTGTTTGTGCTGCCTAATGCTTTTATTGATTTAGGGGAAAGGACAGCTGAGAGAGGAGGGATCAACTGTCATCTGCATTTTTTGCCAAATTGGGACCTAAAATTTGTCAAAATTTGCCCCAAAAAACCCCAAAATTTGCCAAGAAATTTGCCAAAAAGACCAAAATTTGCCAAAAATTTGCCAAATATTTGATGATTTTTTGACGAAACGATCCATGATTAAAGTTGGATGTGTCAGTTACTCGATTTATTTGACTTGAGAAATAAAATGTCTGTGAATAGCGTTGTTACAAAGATTTTAAAGGATCATTATCCGTAGAGAGTAGCTTCCCTTGGTTTGGGCCCAGGCAAAGCTGCAACATTTCTCAAGTTTCGCACTTTTTTTTTGGTTATTTTGTTTTCGCTTCTTTTTTTCCCCCAAAATTTGCCACGCGATTTGCCAATTTTCCTAAAATTTGCCTCGATTTGCCACTTTTCGGAGATTTGCCAAAATTTGCGGATCGCCCTGATATTTGCCATTTGTGGCCGCAAAAAATGCAGATGACAGGATCAAGTACTGTTATTATTTTTAATTTAAAAATTAGTTTTTTTTCATATGTTATAAAGTTGAAGTCTCATGTTTGATTCACTGGAAGCATGTGTAAAAGTAATCGAAACGATTATCTAACATGATGTACAACGTACTCTTTAGCTTTTGTGGGTGCGGTACAAGTGATAATTTTTGTGTTCAAGTTCAATTCTGTTAGAACCACAATGAATATTGAAATGTATAAAATGGATTGTAGTTTTTGTGTGTGATGCAGTCAGTAGCTGAAATGACCTAAATTTTATTTTTTAACTGTTGCAAGCGCAGTAAAACCGTTAATTAACAAAAACGTGGTTGGTTGATACATGTTGGATTTGATAATTCATTTAGGACAAAGGGTATTTTGGTGCAGCAGGGTATGAATTTTACCCGTTGCCCAACATTTTCATATATGCCCCGGTGATCCCCATGTCAGGCATTGAAGTCCAAATCCATCCAACTCTCTCATTTTACAATGCAATTTACTTATATAACACCTGTCCCTTACATCATAGATCAAAGTGCACAAAAGACATGGCATGCAATACAAATATTAAAAATTTAAACAAACATATTATCAATCAACCGATTTAATCTAACATTTTATCACCAGCATTTCAAAGATAAGAAATTTAATGTTGTGTGAGATCCTTGTTGTTGTTTTCTTAGCTGTTGAAATTTCATAAAAATGCCACAAGTTGAAACTTAACAAATCTTGACTAGCGACATGGGTGTCGTCCTCGTATTCCCATGTTGGGCTGGTGAGGTGAAGGATCTTACACATACAGTATTTGTATACCTGGAATGAGATTACTTGGTTCTTACCCTAGCCTTGGCTGGATTTCTTAATGAAGAGGGAAACTGTCAAT
The DNA here is from genome assembly GCF_034508935.2 of Berghia stephanieae. Taxonomy (NCBI): domain Eukaryota; kingdom Metazoa; phylum Mollusca; class Gastropoda; order Nudibranchia; family Aeolidiidae; genus Berghia; species Berghia stephanieae. Next base: position 10,779,256 of record NC_088363.1, on the reverse strand, counting down.
TGTAGAGGTAGTTTAGTAATTGGGGACACAGTACATTATTTCCCTGTAATTTATCTCTCTTGAATGTATTGCTGTCATTTTAAGTCAATGATATTTTGTGTGCATTTGAGAGTTTGTAATTGCTTGGACATTATCCTGTGCTCAGATTCGATCCACAGTAGATTCCTCTTGGAACGGATTGATGTAGCCTGCTTTATCTTTTTTATATATATAAAATATATGTATATATATATATATATAAATTTGTTTTTCTTTCTTTCCCTGCCTGTACACAAAGTCAGACTTTAAATCAAAAATATTTTGACTGGGAGCTGTCCATATATCAGTTGTATTTACTGGCGCTGAAATGACTTTACAAAGTGTTGCAGGTTCTTTTTGCATTTCTAAATTTAAACCTAAATCAATATTAGTCCTGTCTTTCTGGCAAAATGGCAAAAGTTTTTGTCGGATAGTATTTTTATTGAATTTCTTTTAAAATTTTGTTTGTTTGTTTGTTTGTTTTGGTCATGTACTACTAGTACTACTAGTGTGTATTTTGACACAATGTCACATAATGATGTAGTGACACGACGCTGTTCGAGGCTGTGCACTGTTGAAAGTAATAAACAAAAACGAATATAACAGCTTCGAAAACGAACAAAGTACCAAACACAGAACGTTTTAGGCTCAAAACCCTTCTTCAGGCAAAAACAAAAAACATTTAAAACATAAATTCATGGCTTAAAAACCCAGATAGACTGCAAAGAATCTCTGCTGTCCATCGGGGTTTTTAAATAATGTTTTTCTGCTTTAATTGTTTTTTTTGTCGTTGGCTGAAGAAGGGTTTTGAGCCCGAAAGGATACGTATTTGGTATTTTTTTTCTATTTTGAAACTGTAATATTCATTTTTGTTAATTTTTTTTAATGATGATGTGGTAGATTTATATATTGTCCCATGATTTAGAATTGATGCATAATAAAATAGTCCTAAACATAGCAATATTTTCGAATAGACACTTGTCTTATTCTTGATATTCCTGACTCATGGCCCTTCTAAATGATTTTATTATGTCGGGGGAATGAATCTACACGACGAAAATGTAAATCCTAGTCAGAATTGTGAGATTTGGGTCAGATTTAAATATCAAAGTGACAAATTATGGAGCAGGCACTGATGTAAGATAAAGATCTGAAAAAGTGTGTAACTATGAAACAGTGCCAGACAAAACAAGAAAGAAAAATACAAGAAAAAACAACAACATATCCCCCCCCGAAAAAATCAGCTTGCCTTGAGTGGGAAGGTCTGAGATCATGACGTAACTCTAGTCGGCCATGTCTGAGATTCAATCCGATTCCTAGATTCCCCAATCGAGGCAGGCCGATTATCGGGATGGTTTTCTTGTCTTGTATTTTTCTTTCTAGCTTAGTCTGGCACTAACACAGACACATTTTTCCCCCAGATTTTTAGATTTAAATGGTTGATTGAAGAGACCAAATACAATTCATTAGAGAGAAAAAGAAACAACCCCCCCCCCCCCCTGAAAAACAACAAAAAAATCCCTCCAATAAACAACAAACCCCCTCCCCCCCCCCCCCACAAAAAAACAAAACAAAAACAAACAAAAAAAGAAACCCAAAACATTTTATGTTTCAGATCATTCTGAATTTGATTCTATTTTCTTCATCTAGTTCATTCCGACATAATACCACATTGACATGTTCGATCACAGTTCGGGCAATGAATGCGTTATCCATATTATTGCATTTATTTATAAATGGCGTGATAAATGGGTGGATGTTTATGCATGGTCAGTCTAGATTTTGAACAGATATCCCATCACCCATCGTTTTCTTCCTCTCCCTCTTTGGGAGTCCAGAAATAAACAAAACAAATAAACAGGGTCACTTCGGCAGTCGTCTGCCTGTTGTTTCTTATTTGTTACTTCTGTTGTCTTGTCTTACATGTTTGTTAAGTGTTGCTGTTGGCTGGGTGGGGTCCTGACCTCCCATAGTGGGCAGGGAGGTACATACTGTGTCTTCTATCCCCCTGTCTGTTTTCCAATATGCTTTTTGTCTTTGTCTTGGACATTGGAATGATTTCTTGGTTTTATCCTGGTCCTGGCCAGATACCCTGACTGAGAGGGAAACAGTCAAATGTATAATTAGTTTTGGGAGATGATATTTTTTTCTTCTCATCTCTCTGTTATGCACTGTATTATGTTTTGTTTACATATTACAGTGGACTCCGGATAAAACGATGCCCAGGGGAACCGAGAAAAAAATCGACATATCCGAAAATCAACTTAACCGGAGTGTAACCAAATGAGCAAAAACGCACGTGAACAAATCAAACTAATCTAGAATAAGTATGGCCCTTCATGTCGCGCGGTCTCTGTAGTGGTCATCAGAGGCTCCTACCCCCAATAGCCCCAAAGAGGAATCAGAATACATAAAAATCGGAATTTGAGATTAAAAAAAAGCGGAGTCAACTTACTGTTATTAACTATGACATGTTTTGCAACAGAAAATGTAATAGACAATCCAAAAGTACTCAAATGATAAAATGTAAAAAGTGTAAAAATGTACAGATTGTGTAAAGACTGGGTAAGATTGTGTAAAAATTGGGTCAAATAATAATAGAGAACACACAGGTCCTGGCCGTCTGAGAGCAAAGCATTGAATGGATGGATTTAACCATGTCAGGACCCTCCTCCTCCTCCCCCACACACACACCTAATCAAACAAACGCGCCTGCCGGTACACACACACACACACACGCACGCACACGTACACAGGGCTAAAATTAAATTGGGAAAGAAGCTGACCGTACTCAATAGTATTATTACCGATTGAAGCCAACATAATATAATATAACCAAGGCCATTGACCTCGCAGATTGAAGCCACCATAATAATAATAATACTTCAGTCAACCCCCCTCCCAAACATATAATATTATCCAACATCAGCAGCAGTCACTTTGAAGGGACTAATCAGACACACAAAATGTGTGTTGATTGACCATAGGAGATGCTGACGAAATAAGCCATAGCTCACTTTTTTTTCACAAGAGATATTTTTTTTCCCTCGATTGGAAAGGTAAAAAGCGGAATTTTTGCCTTGAATGTGGAATGTATACCAATTAAGTTAAATTATTCTGCGAAAAGCGGAAGGGTAGGAGCCTCTAGGTCAAGGTCAAGCTTCTTGTAAATTGTCGAGACAGAAATAGCTGGTATGCCAATTTCCTATGCGATGATTTTCTGTCGCATGCCAGACTTTCCAAATGCCAGACTTTCCAAATGCATCGAATCTTCCTTTTCCGCGATAGGTTTGCCATTGTAGTTGTAGACTTGACTTGAATTCTTGATAAAATTGATACTAATTAAGAGGGCCATTACATAGGATGCCTGGGATTAGAACCCAAAAAAATCTTGAACTTGAAGTTGCGACAATGTAAAATTTGAGATGGAGAAATTAAAGTTATTCAATACTGCTCATGTACATTGAACATGGACGTCAGACAAAGCACCTACATCACATCAATGTGCGCCAATCGTGGATATTCTTAACCACTGAAAATTCTTACTGGTAACTTTTTTAAACAATGGAAATACTTGTTTATTTGTGATTTTATTGTAGTCATGAGTGATAAGAACATCGACTTAAGCGACATCGACTTATGTGGAGTTTTTTTTTTTACTAATGTTATATAGGAAGAAGGGGGAGGGACCAAGAAAAAAAATCGACTTGGGTAAAAATTGACTTAGGCAACGTCGACGTATCCAGAGTGCACTGTATATATGATTTGTTAACATTTGAGTGTATTCCTCTTAGACGGGACCTGTGCTTGTGTCTGGACGAGACTTTTATGTGATCTCAAACTAAGTACTTTGATAGTGTGCTCTTGGAATCTACATCTGTTCCCTATTTAAACCATTTCCCCTTTTGTTTTACATTTTCTTGGCCACTTTAGTTGTAATTCTAGAACTTTTTACTATCCCATTTTCTTCCTTTTTACTGGCACTGATATGACCTTAATGTGTTACAAGCGCCGTAAAACCCTTAAAAACAAAAACAAGCTAAGGACGCCCTTCAATGCACGTTGAGTAGGCTTTGCTTAGTGGATATTAGAGAGCGGTGGGAGCTGCCTGAAGCCTGGGATCGTGAAAATACCAACGAAAATGTGGAATTGGAAAGGCTGTGGATGGGAATAGTACAGACAGTGGGCGTTTTGGGTACAAACCCTTCATCAGCAGAACAATAAGCAAACGAACATTGAAAACAAATAAAATTGAATGGAAAAATTCTAGCGTCTGTATTCTTTGGTGGTTGGAGTATGAATGAAGGGTTAGAATGGTGTCAGCTTCTTCCACAAATTGTTTGTAATTCTATATATTTTTGCTATCCCATTTTCTTCTTTTTACTTAAGCTGATATGACCTAAAGGTGTTGCATGTGCGTTAAACCCTTAAAAACATTAAACAAACAGACAAGGTTTCTATTATTGTAGAAATCTGTTGTTTACAATCCTGGGCTGTTTTCCTCACCTCACCTTAGCTCGGGACAGTTAACTGGTTTGATGGCATTTCCATGTTTTGGTTTTGTAATAATAATAATAATAATAAATAATAATAATAATAATAATAATAATAATAATAATAATAATAAATAATAATAATAATAATAATAATAATAATAATAATAATAATAATATATATAATAATAATAATAATAATAATAATAATAATAATAATAATATAATAATAATAATATAAAGACACTTGTTGAGCGCTTCCCATGAAACCAAACATCTCAAAGCGCTTTACAGACAATGAATTACGTTACGAACATGTGTACCTATAGTCAAAATGAAATATTGAAACAATACAAATTACGTAAATAATAGTATATTAACATCACAGTCGGCATGGTGTAAAATGAATTTTGAAAAAAGTGTGTTTTTTAAAAAGTAGATTTGAAGTTTGAGAAATTCTCGATTTCTCTAATATGGGTTTCGGTAGGGTATTCCAGAGTTTGGGGCCGTAACATTGAAAAGTGAGATCACCAAGAGATTTTAACTTTCTTTTTGGGACAGATAACAAAGTGGTGTCACGTGATGATCGATGTTCGAGGCTTAAGGTTAATAAGTTCAGAAAGATAAAGAGGGGCTAAATTGTTGTGGCATTTGAAAAGTTGTACACTTAATGGGGTATTCTGGGATCTTCTGTAGCCCTGATGTCATTGTGAACACTTGTAGCTTATGAGTGGTAATTTAGAGTGGGGGGGGGGGGGGGGTTAACTTCTCCTTTGTGGGGTGGTTGACTTCACCATGTGGACTGTGGGTTAGAACAATTGATAACCTATGTGGGCTATGGATGGGGGTGGTTGACTTCTCCATGTGGGCTGTGGCTTGTGGCGTTTGTCTTCGCCATGTGGACAGTGGCTTGGGGCGATTGTTTTCACCATGTGAGCCCTTTGCTTCCCGTAGTGTGATCCTGTGCTTATGTCTGGATGAGACTTAGTACATTGATAGTGTGTTCTTGGAATCTAAATATGTTCCCTTTTAAACCATTCTATCTTGTCTTACCTTTTCTCATGTGCATTTATTTATAATTTTTGTTTGTTTGGACTATTCCATTTTATTCCCTTTTACTGGCGATGCAATGATCTTAATGCTTTGCAAGTGTCATAAAACCATTAAAACCACAAAAATAAACTGTTTTCATCCCGTTTGGGTTTGAAGTTAGGGTGATTGATCGCCATGAGGACTGTGGGTGTGGTTCTTGACCAACCATGTGGACTGTGGATAACGGCCCTTGACTGCCCTTTGAGACTGTGAGTGGGGGCCATTGACCCCTTGTGACCTTTGGATGGGGGTTATTGACTTATCTCGTATCTGTGGGTGAGGGCCAATTAATTCCCATGTACTGGGTGGGGTTTCTGACCTCCCATAGTGTCTGTTTCCCAATTGTTTTCTGTCTTTGTCTTTGAATGCGATTACTCGGTTTTGTCCTGACTCTGGCCGGAGTCCTTGGCCGGGAGGGAGACAGTCCAATGTATATTTATCGTTAGGGAGATGATATTTTTTTTCTTTTTAAATCAACTCTCTGTTATGTACCATTATTTTTTCATTTTTAACATGATCTGTATACATTTGAGTGTATTCCTGTTAGTGGGGACCTGTGCAGGTGTCTGGTTGAGACTTTTAGGTGGTCTCAAACTAAGTACACTGATAGTGTGCTCTTGGAATCTAAATCCGTTCCCTATTTGAACCATTTCCCTTTGTCTTACTTTTTCTTCAAGTCCTTTTAATTGTACATCAAGAATGTCTACTATCCAATTTTCTTTCTTTTTACTGGCGCTGATATGACCTAAATTAAATGTGTTGAAAGCGCCGTAAAACCCTTAAAAACAAACAAAAAACAATTCCCATGTAGGCTATTTGTGGGGACGAATGACTCCTATGCAGACTGTATGTGTTGGCCTTTTCTCATGTGATGTTCAGTGACTTCCCATATACCGCTCAACAACCATTTAAGCAAAATTACAAAGGACACATCCCCTTCCTGCCCCCTATGTCAACACCCCAATGAAACAGTAACACACCACTTGCTTGAATGTCAACCTCTTGAAGACCTGAGATGCACATTCCTCCCACCAAATCCAAGCATCAGTAACACACTTTATAGTCACCTGGAACAACTACAAAAGACGTCTAACTTCTACGTCATGGCACAAGACCGAAGGGATAGAGCTCAGGTGGTCGCTGGTTCGGATAAGTAAATGACTTCCCATGTGGGCTGTGTGAGTTGGTCCTCGACTTCCAATATTGGCTGTGATTCATTCTTGTTCAGTGACTTCCCATGTGGGCTGTGGGTGTTGGTCCTTGACCTCTCATTTGGACTGTGAGTGTTGGTGCGTGTAGGCTGTGGGCGAGGATTGTGACTTCCCGTGTGGCTGTGGGTTTTTGGTTCCCGACTTTCCATGTGGACTGTGGCTGTTGTTTCTTGACTTCTCATGTGGGGTGAGGGAGGCTGTGGGTTTTGGTCCTTGACTTCCCATGTGGGATGTTGGTCCTTGACTATCTATGTTGTTCCCACGTGGGCTGTGAGTGATGTTCATTGATCTCCCATATGAGCTGTGGTGTTGGTCCTTGACTTCCAAAGTGAGATGTGGATGGGGTCATTGACTTTCCGTGTGGGCTGTTACTGTTGGTCCTTGACTGTATGTGGGTGTGGGTTAGTTGTAGTCATTGACATCCCATGTGGACTCTGGCTGTTGGTCCTTGACTTCCCATGTGGGCTGTGTGAGTTGGTCCTCGACTTCCAATGTTGGCTGTGATTCTTGTTCAGTGACTTCCCACGTGGGCTGTGGGACTTGGTCCTTGACCACTCTTTTGGACTGTGAGTGTTGGTCCGTGTAGGCTGTGGATGAGGATTGTGACTTCCCGTGTGGCTGTGGGTTTTTGGTTCGTGACTTTCCATGTGGACTGTGGCTGTTGTTTCTTGACTTCTCATGTGGGGTGAGGGAGGCTGTGGGTGTTGGTCCTTGACTTCTCATGTGGGCTGTGAGTGTTGGTCTTTGACTTCCCATGTGGGCTGTGAGTGTTGGTCCTTGACTTCCCATGTGGGATGTTGGTCCTTGACTATCTATGTTGTGCCCACGTGGGCTGTGAGTGTTGCTGTTCATTGACCTCCCATATGAGCTGCGGTGTTGGTCCTTGACTTCCAAAGTGAGATGTGGATGGGGTCATTGACTTTCCGTGTGGGCTGTTGCTGTTGGTCCTTGACTGTATGCGGGATGTGGGTTAGTTGTGGTCATTGACATCCCATGTGGACTCTGGCTGTTGGTCCTTGGCTTCCCATGTGGGCTCTAGACCGGGTCATTGTCTTTCCATGTGGGTGTTGGTCCTTGACTTCAGATGTGGTCTGTGGGTTAGGATCCCTGACTTCTTATGTGGGCTGTTTGTGGCATCGATCGTTGCAGGGTGCTTTGGGCGAATTCTAAACTATAATTCTGTTTTTTGAATTTTGTTTTTGTTAAGGCCTGTTAAACTCCAAAAACCCCGATAAACCCCTGATTCATGGGCTTTGTGGCTTCGAAGGACTTTTACAACTGATTTATTGGTTGGGCAAAGCTTAATCATGTTAACGTTTATTCACGCATTATAATCAAGAAATTAGCAACAAACCTGGCATGATAAGAATGCATTCGATTTCACATTACGCGTATCATTCTTACATTAGATTAAACAATGGATATACTTTTTTTAAATATCTTGAACATTTATGAAAAAAATCAACATTTGAAAAGTCCTAAAAATCTGGAGAGGGGGAGAGATAAAGAGAGGGAGAAGGGATGGGGAGAAATAAAGAGGGGATGGGGGGGGGTGGAGATAAAGAGGGGAGGAGAATAGGGAGAGAGAGAGAGAGAGAGAGAGAGAGAGAGAGAGAGAGAGAGAGGGGGGGGGGGGGAGAGAGGATAATACAGATATCTGTAGTGGTGGGACAAAGAGGACGTGTTTTGATCGCTCTGCCTGTTTCTACTTTTTTTTGGGTGATATTTCTAAAAGATGTGATTTCATGTACTTTGAATATTTATTCGTCTTTTCAACGTCTTTGTTGGGAAATAATTTTTATTTGGACTTTTTTTTTTGGATTAAAAAACAAAACAAAATTAATTTGTAAATTGTTTTAAATAATTTTTTAAAGGGTATTAATGGCCAATTTAACATACTGTGCTGTTTTATGAACTGATTTCACGGCACAACACAGGACCTCCATCCTTTTTATAATTTAAATCAACACACATAGTGAATATCAAATCATACACAGTTGACACCCCCCCCCCCCGTCCAAAAAAAAAAATAAATAAAAAATTAGCTGACAATGAAAAACTCCTGCTTTGACCTGCACAGTCTCAGAACGAGACAGAATGACAATAGCTCATTGTCAAGAGATTTTGTGCAACGACTAGAAAGTTTGGACTGAATACAAAGAAAACATTAATTAAAAAGACAACCCCCCAAAAAAAAAAAACAACAAAAAAAAAAAACAACAAAAACTGGAGTTTTTATATAGGCCAATATCCACTGAACGTGCTCAAACCTCTTTACAAACGGTCCCTGACCAACAGCAACACGTAACATGTAGAACGAGACAGGACGCCCGTCAGGGGATGTTACAATTTTTTCCCAACAGAGACAACGATGGTAACGACTATGTACTCATTTTACACCTGAGTACGGCGAGAGAATGTGAGTAAAGAGCATTTTTCAAAGACTCAACTATGCGCCGAGCGAGGCTCGAGAGACGCATGCGCACAACCAACATGGCGTTCTCTCTCTAATAACTTTTCCGCCGGTGACGTCACAGACTATGGGTGACGTCCAATCAATGGACGCTACTCTTCCGCTAATCTCAGTCCCTATACTCTGACCCAGGGTGAAAAAGGCAATGATGATGATGATGATGATGACGATGATGATGATGATGATGATGATGATGATGATGATGATGGCAGCTAACGGGCTAAATAGATGAAAGGACGATAAGCGAGTGATTGTTTCAAGTTGAATTCACACTGTCACAGCCATCAACAAATCGACTTCCAAACGGGTAATTTGTGACTTGGATCATTGGCCATTGTATTATTCATACCGTGATCTAATTACCGTCAAATTCATTCAGATTTAGTCATCACAGCGGCGTATACAATTCAGCGGAAGGAATACACTGATAGAACTTGATCAGAAATGAAAACTGAGAGTCAACCTTCACGCTTAACCTGTTCACTGCCACGCTATGGGAAAAAAAAAACAAAACATGAATTTTACAAAAATGGCCAGAAAACTCGTCCTTCAAATATCAATCGATTTAAATGACCCTCATCTTGGCAAAAACTCCCAAACCTGGGACTTTATTATTAAAGATTTCGCGAAATCCCAGGCTTGAGAGTGTTTGACAAGCTGAGGGTTATTATAAATCGATCGATAGTTGAAGGATGAGTTTTCTGGCCAAATGTTTATAATAATAATACGTGTTTTTCCAGATTCCGGGCAGTTAATTGGTTGGTCGTTGTAGAAAATGAAAAGTTACGATTAGTCCGTAATCGATACCTCTGTGTAATCGTGATTTTTAAATATTTGTAATGTTTGTTTATGTCAGCAGTTAGTTATAAAGCATAGTATTGGACAACTCAGCCGTTTTAGTTTATGCCGTTCTGTATGCTTGTGAATATTGTGTGGTTTATAGCGGAGAGAATGGTTGGGTTTACACTGGTAAGGCTTTTTATACATACGAAAATCAATGAATAAGATGTTACAAATTATTTGGTCTCACAATATTAATATAACGAATCATTAGGTTGCTATTTTTTTAAAAATTTCACGTCCACTATGATAAAATCGGATGGGTACCTACTTATAATTTGTTTATTGATACTTTGCGTTTAGGTAAAATACACACAACATCCGCCTGTCGGATATAACGTATCATTGTAAACCAACATACTACAAAACTATGTAACCTTGAACGTATATAGTCTGATTAATATAATTTAGTGAGAAGTAATAATTAAATTGGCTTACTAAAAATAATAACAAAGAGCTGAGAGACGTCAATTTCGTTCCTGCTATATGTGCATCTAGATAAACCCCAATTATTTCTTAGCAAAATATGTGAGGCATCGCCTCAAAACGGTATAATATCGGGGGTAAATCAGATGCCAAAAAAAGAAGGATTTTATAATCAAAAGAACAGGAATAAATGTGAAATTTTTTTTTTTTGGGTCAGTTTTAGAATATAATTTAACACAATTTTATGTAAATTAACTCAATTTTTACAGTTTCATTATTTTCAAAAACATATTTTACAGGGTTTTTTTTTTACAGTTACAGAATCGGCGACAAACGCATTCTAATAACGACTACATACCGAATTGGGTATAATACTACTACTACTACTACTACTACTAACTACATATATAATAATAATAATAATAATAATAATAATAATAATGATAATAATAATAATAACGAGATGATGATGGTAATAATAATGATAAGAATAATGAGGATAATAATGATACTACTACTACTACTACTACTACTACTACTACTACTACTACTACTACAACAACTACTACTACTACTACTACTACTACTACTACTACTACTACTACTACTACTACTACTACTACTACTACTACTACTACTACTACTACTACTACTACTACTACTACTACTAATTATTATTATTATTATTATTATTATTATTATTATTATTATTATTATTATTATTATTATTATTATTATTATTATTACTATTAAAAAAAAAACTATCGTCAGATTTTTTAATAATGGCGCGTGTTGTTCTGGTTTTTCTCAGCTGTCCCTCTTTCAAAAGTTGTAAAAATTTGTGTCGACCTCTGAATTAATTTGTCTTAACAGAATATAGATTTTGGACCGTGTTGACGTCATATTAAAAAGATTTCTTCTTTAAGACCTATAAAAACTACTTTGAAACTGCGGTCATAAAATTCCATATTTTACAATGTAAAAATGTAAAAAAGTTACGCACCACAAAATATGACATGAATTCATAGTTTTTCCAAAAAAATCTCGTGTTGACACGTAGTTCCGGCTAGTGATTGTGAATTCACGTCCTACTTGTTTCCGAATAAGAGCAATTTGCTTTAATTGCAATAAACTTATAACTTATGTAGTTTGCGTTAACTTTTGAATGTATGATTTCTTGCTAATTATCTACATCATGTCGCAATTAAAGATGTGAAATCTCTAGTTTCAAATCATTTGAAATACTGATTATAATATACTCAATATTGTCATATTAACGATGAATGCTGTTTATATAACTTTAAAAAATTGTATCTGTGAACGAACATTTAAAGGATTTTAAAACATGTACGCTTTTAAACTATAGGATACGATGCGACACTCTCGTAAGCTGCGAAAAGAAATCTACTTGTATCTATCGATAAGCCATTAAAGAGGCTGGTTATGGAATTGGAATTTCACAATCAACCCCGAGAAGTTGATTATCGAAATACGACGGGGAGATCACCAATGGGGAACGACGTGATAGGAAAATGATCCAGGACAACTTTGATGTGGATATATGGAACTGGGCGAACGTGAGGTCTGGACAGAGGATCATTGATATTCTTGCAGGTGGTGAAGATACTGGATATTTAAGAGAATGCCATCCCATTTCTTTTCTGCATCATCTGGAAGGTAGAGACTATCAATCTGGGGTCAATGCAGAGGTGTTTGAAGACTGGATAAAGAACCGTTTACTGCCTTTCCTCGAAGCACTCAGACGTATTGTATTGGACAGGGCAACAATTCTGTGGCCCATGATCACCTCAATGCTCCAACTTCGGCAACTATAAAAACTGATATGATTTCATGGCTCCAATCAGACAGCACTACATACTCTATTTATCAAAGGCTCAACTACACTCAAATAGAAACAAACCAGAAATAGTTTTCAAAGCAGACTTTCTAATCAATGAGTTTTGACACGAGGTTGCGCGACTTCCCCCATATCAGGTAGAACTTTTTTCCTACAATTGCGTACATGTATACGTATAGTACAAATATACGTTCATCCGTTCATCCATCTATATATCCGTCCATCCATCCAACTATAAATACATACATACATACATACATACATACATACATACATACATACATACATACATACATACATACATACATACATACATACATACATGCATGCATGCATGCATGCATGCATGCATGCATACATACATACATACATACATACATACATACATACATACATACATACACATACATACATACATACATACATACATACATACATACATACAACATACATACACACATACATACTACTACATACATACATACATACATACATACATACATACACATACATACATACATACACATACATAAATACCTACCTACCTACATACCTACCTACCTACCTACCTACCTACCCACATACATACATACATACATACATATATACATACATGCATACATACACATATGCATACATTAAAACTATTACTTTTTCCATCTCGCATACACACATACATACATGCATACATCACACACACAACACACACACACACACACACAACACAACCACAAACATATTATAGTGACACATTTGATTTACGCACCCGCGATTGAGCTTATCGAGTTGACACATCTGTCATGAATATTTATATTATAGAGTGAGTAAATTATACTCAGATAAAATGAGATATGATCTTGGACATGCTATGTGGTGTTAGAAAGATTTATTAACCCGTGTAGGCAATTGGAAATTGTATCTTACTGACACTTCGATGGATGACGAGGACTCGCTGGACAGTAATTAGGGCACCGATACGATGTTATTGTCATTCCAAATGTATTCTATCCAAGTTCTGTTGTTAAAGTGTAAGTACAGTACAAGCATTCATTTTTAATGTATTCTATCCAAGTTCTGTTGTTAAAGTGTCAGTACAGTACGAGCATTCATTTTTAATGTATTCTATCCAAGTTCTGTTGTTAAAGTGTAAGTACAGTACAAGCATTCATTTTTAATGTATTCGATCCAAGTTCTATTGTTAAAGTGTAAGTACAGGACAAGCATTCATTTTTAATGTATTCTATCCAAATTCTGTTGTTAAAGTGTAAGTACAGTACAAGCATTCATTTTTAATGTATTCTATCCAAATTCTGTTGTTAAAGTGTAAGTACAGTACAAGCATTCATTTTTAATGTATTCGATCCAAGTTCTATTGTTAAAGTGTAAGTACAGTACAAGCATTCATTTTAAAGGTATTCTATCCAAGTTCTGTTGTTAAAGTGTAAGTACAGTACACGCACTACAATAGCAGACTATACACTTAATCATGGCCTTTGACAGTGGAGGCCTCTTAAGATTATTTTGATTATAGATAGTATGCCCTTGGCTAAGAAACTCACAACATTGCCATCCGGAAGTATAAGAGACCAACACACAAAAGTGTAACCATGAAATTTTATAGTCTGGTTAATACAGTTTAGTGAGAAGTTGTCATAAACGTGGATGGCAAAAAACAATAACAAAGACCTGAGTTACGTCATCTTCATTCTATCTATAGCCCCACACTAAAACGCACTAGGACTTATAGTTTGACGTCATTTATTAGGTTTGTTCAGTGAGTTGTTAGTAGAGCTCAAGGAAACAAGGGATTCTATTGGTTGAACTATTGAATAGAACTCTCGATTTGTTTTCTTGTGTGGCCAAAGACTTGCCTTTTGACGTCATTTTTTGGTCAGTGTCAGGCTTTTAGTTAACGATGGCTACGGTCTTAGTCGCCTCAACAGGCTTAAGGGCTAACCCACACCGGAGACTGACTCCGATTGATAAAATGGTTTGCTGCCTTGAATAAGTTTCTCCCCACTACCTCATTTTGCGGCTTTGCATTGCGGCTAACGCCTTGTTTGTTCCAGTCGTCCGTTGGAAAATAATCTAAACACAACTTTACCCTCGGGGTGAATAAAGGGGAATCTGTTTTGTATCTATTTCAGTGCGAGGTTGACATATACCCGATAGTCACAAGTTCCTATGTATTGGTGGCTGTTGTTAGTGCAGTGGTTGGCTTTATCTGGACTAAAACGATGGCGAGTACGAGAGAGGGACAGACGGGTGAGAAAAAACACACAATAGATGTCAACAACCAGTCGGTCATTCTGGATGGGCGAGTGAGTCATCGTCATCACTATCATCATCATCATCATCATCATCATCATCATCATCATCATCATCATCATCATCATCACCATTATGATCTTAACAAATGAATATGCAATATACTACTACAACTACCACAACAACAACAACAACAACAACAACAACTACTACTACTAATACTACTACTACTACTACTACTACTACTACTACTACTACTACTACTACTACTACTACTACTACTACTACTACTACTACTACTACTACTACTACTACTACTACTACTACTACTACTACTAATAATAATAATAATAATAATAACAATAATAATATTAATAACAATATTAATAATATAACTACTACTACTTCTGTAATTATTATACCGCTACTACTACTACTACTACTACTACTACTACTACTACTACTACTACTACTACTACTATACTACTACTACTACTACTACTACTACTACTACTACTACTACTACTACTACTACTATACTAATAATAATAAATATATATAATATATATATATATATATATATATATATATATATAAGAAGAGAGAGAGAGAGAGAAATTTTATATATATATATATATATATATATATATATATATATATATATATATATATTGAATCGTGTTGGATACAAATATAGTATGTATAGTACTCGACAAGTAGCAATGGAGCGAATTATTATTTTAATATAACAACAAGCAACAACACACAACAAACCAAACTCATGCAACACACAGCCCTGACGATGGCTGAAAAGGCCTGAAACATCGATGTAGACTGACTCCAACATTGTGGTAAATATCCAAATAATACACACACACACACACACACACACACACACACACACATATATATATATATAATATATATATATATTTATATATATATATTATATATATATATATATATATATATATATATATAAACATAAACATGCTTACAAAAGTTCCGTGATGACAATAGGATCACAAATAATAAACATTTTTTTCAATTAGAAAGACTGCATCTTATAGATAAAGTTCATTTCATTTCTCTCACCAGCCGGAATGCAGGGGTTCGTGGCTCTCCAAACCTCCACGATACAAAGAGTTAAAGGAAGACCCCATCAAAGAATTGAAATCAATTTATGATATCTTACAAAAAGGAAAAAGACTTTCAAGTAAGCAAATCTCAACTTTTATCCTCAGTCCCATACGAAGAATTGAGGTCTTTAAACCAATAATACTCTACACTCCCCCCCCCCCCCCCCTCACCCCACCCCCAAGCCCCGATGAATAGTAACACGTCATAATATCATGTTTACAATAATAATTTGTGACGTCAGATTTTATCAAGTTTTTAATTTCACTAGACGTCTAGATTATATATTTTTTAAAAAGTATCATTTAGATTCTAGGTATTTTTGAAAATGTCATTATTAAGAATTAAAGAAATCAGAATCGAATGAGGGGTAGAATAAATGATCTGTTACAATCTTGCATTTTGGAATTCGAACTTTGTTCCCAAAATACACTCGCAAGCTCGTTCAGCGATTGGGAACACGTCCGGAATTCAGTAATGCATTAATTTTGAATAATTAACTATACTAAAAATAGATCGAAATTATTTTTAAAATATATTTTACCATTTTTCTCATAAAATATCAATATCTAGAACAACATTTGATGCGTGATCGAATATTTATGAGTATGTGCTTCTTTTATTACCTAACAACCATATATTTATGGTTATTTTTTTTCTATAATTTCCTATGGAAGATGTATCAGCACTTGCTGTCAGTCTCTTTGTTTTGACGGCGTCGTCATCTGCTTATCTATCAGTCGATTATATAATCCTTTAAATTGATGGGGTGGGTGGGGGGGGGGGGGGGTGGAATTCGATCTAACTAATGCATATTAATAAAAAGGTTATAAGGCTAGGCATCTTTATTATTCTTTTTTAAAAAAACCATTGAAGTTCAGAAATTATTCAAAGATTTACTCACATGCTGCGCGCATCCGGTTTTACCAGATGGGATTTTGACGCGAAATTATATCTTTTCCAATGTAAATGTTGCTGCTCGAAGTTCGAAGAAATAGATAACAATGTGAAATTGAATGTAAGCTTCAATTTAATATATGAAAAGTATTAAAACAGATAAAATGGACATTTCGGGTTTACTCTTTATCAACAAAACTGGATGAATGAAACACTACAGACGAATGAGATAATAATTTGTCTGTAGTGTTTCATTCATCCTATTTTGTTTATAAAGGGGAAACCCGAAACGTCCATTTTATCTGTTTTCATATATCAAATTGAAGCTTACATTCAATTTCACATTGTTATTTATATCTTTTCCAAAAGGATTGTTATTAAGGTTAATTATTTTTATATGTGGGTTCAATTGATGGTTCACCTGTGACCTCTTGTTGCTATGCCTGTCAAACTATTGACATGGATGGCTTGTAGTAGTATCGCTTGGCTAAGAAGCTCACAACATTGCCATCCGGAAGTATAACGGACTAACACACAAAACTGTGTGTACCCATGAACGTTTATAGTCAGTTAAACAGTTACTTATAAACGCGGATGGCAAAAAACAATAACAAAGACCTGATGACGTCATCTTCGAACTATCTGTAGTATGAACCCCTTCAGTTCTTCAGTCAACATACAGTACATACACGTTTGAAAATTCGTCAGTTATCGTATAATTTACTCAAACTAGTCAAGTAAACATTTCAGTTGTTTTATTTCTGACTCGAACATATAAAACAAAGTATATTTTTGCCCTGAAATTAACCGCTGACCGTGAACAGAAGACCCATTGCCACCTGAAGTGCTTGCCTGTCACCCGAAGTAAAGAGCCCATGGATCCTGAGCATCGCGCACAATTTTAACACATGATCAAAAAAAACATACACTGTGTTGTCAGGTTCTGCGATGCAATTCCTTTTTCGGTGTGTCAAAATGTTATGAGAAATACTCACTAACTGGGCCTGACTTATTTGTGTGATTGAAATATACTAAGTGTGTCTCATGCCTTTTCATACAGGAAATAAATAGTCAAGGAGACGAAACGGGGGCAATGGCAGGAATTATTCTGATTGGTTAATGCTTAGTAACAGGCGAACCATCAATTAACCAGTAGATTTTTAGCTAATCAAAACATGGATTGTGACACACCTTCTCACGTGGTCGGACAAACATAGTTGTTAGACCTGAATATATGTTCACGTCGGTTTCTGCTCTTCTTTCGACAGACAATGGACAATGTCTAGGTACAAGGTCTGGACCTAATAGAGAATACCAATGGTTATCATATCAACAGGTAAACAATACAAACTGTTTTTGTTTTTGTTTTTATTTTGATGATATGCGTTTAGGTAAAATGCTCACAACACCCGCCAGCCAAATAAATATTCCGACAAACAAAAACTGCGAGTAGCGTTTAACAACAAGAAATGAAGTGAGTAGGAACGTTCCAGAAGACAACAGAGATGGGGGCTCGAACCCGCGACCTTACTGGTACGACAATTCCGCCTGGCCGGGGAGATCGTGACTCTACTGTATGAACTATCCACGACCCCACGTGTATCCTTTAACCCTTATAGATAGTATGCGCTTGGCTGAAAATCTCAAAACATTGCCACCCCGAAGTATAACGGACCAACACACAAAACAATGTGTAACCTTAAACATAATAGTCTGGTTAATACAGTTTAGTGAGTATTACTCATAGACGCGGATGGCAAAAAACAATAACAATGGCCCGAGTGACGTCAACTTCGATCTATCTGTAGTCTGGTTGATATAATCCCAATTTAGTGAAAACTTATCCTTTACAGGCTGTCTAAAAATGATAACAAAGAGATGAGTGGCAATATTTTCCTTCCTTCTCTAGATATGAGAATAATATCTTTAAAAAAAAAAAAAATTAAAATAACCAAAATCGGTAACTCGGGTTTTCGGCTCTAAGTTTAATATAATTCCAAACAGCAGACTTGCCAAATTAAAAAAAATTAAAAATTCGTAGTCTTTAGGAGAAAGTAATTTTAGTCGCTGTAGTTAACTTTATAGGGAATGAGATTAGCGGAAGAGTAGCGTCCCTTATTGGACGTCACCCATAGTCTGTGACGTCACCGGCGGAAAAGTTATTAGAGAGAGAACGTCATGTTGGTTGTGCGCATGCGTCTCTCGTCCTCGCGGCTAATCAAGGGACGCTACTCACCCGCTAATCTCATTCCCTATAGATCAACAATTTACATTCACAAAGAATAAATAACACTTGAAAATCTTTAAAATTATATAGTCTGGCTTCAGCGGTCTTTTCAATAAGTTTTAATGACTTTGAGACGCTCACAAAGTTATGAAAGTGGAGCCAAATTCCGTATTTCTACGAATTATTTCGAAGTAGAAGGCAGGTCTGGTATTGGTTTCTGTCAACAATTTACTTTCACAAAGAATAAATAACACTTCAAAATCCTCAAAATTATGTAGTCTGGCTTCAACGGTCTTTTCAATAACCTTTGAGATGCTCACAAAGTTCTAAAATTGGAGCCAAATTTCGTATTTCTATGAATGTTTTCGTAGTAGAA
>NC_088363.1:10752440-10754940 GCF_034508935.2 Berghia stephanieae | reverse complement strand
TCACAGAGACAGATGAATATGCAAACATTTTGATCAACAAGAAACAAGACATGCCGTCACTGAAAATGTTGGTAATGTTAAATACTGTCGATGAAGGACTTAAAGACAAGGCCAGGAAACTGGGCATTGAAATCTACTCTTTCTCCAAAGTACTGGTTAGTGGTTTTTGCCCTCAGAGTTTTTGTCTCATTGCTGTCATTGTTCATTTCATCCTTTACCTGTTTGTCTTCCATTATTCCTTCAATTACTTCGCTCCCGCCACCTCCTCCAGCTCCTCCTTCTCCTCCTCTCCCTCTTTCTACTTCACTTCCTCCGCTCCCACTTCCTCTTCATCCTGCTCCTCCTCCTCCTCCTCCCCCTCTTCCTCTCCCTCCTCCTCTTCCCCCTCCTCCTCCATGTCATCATCATCATCATCATCATCATCATCATCATCATCATCATCATCATCATCATCATCATCATCATCATCATCATCAGTGTCATCATCATCATCAGCGTCAGCGTTGCCTTCGTCGTCGTCATCATCATCATCATCATCATCATCATCATCATCATCAGCATCATCATCATCATCATCATCATCATCATCATCATCATCATCATCATCATCATCAGCATCACCTTCATCGCCATTATCATTATCTCATACACAGGAAATGGGCCGTCATAATTTGAAGGAATTAATGGTATGTATACAATATATCTAATTCTAGACGCAATAACGAATTGATGTAAAATGACACCGTGGTTTAACTAGCCAAATGCCGTAATATAGAAAAACTCGTATTTAAAAATTTGGCCAGAAACTCGTCCTTCAAACATTGATCGATTTAAATGACCCTCATTTTGGCAAAAAAACTCCCAAACCTGAGACCTTGCTAAGTTCCCGGTTTGAGAGTTATCGCCAAGATGAGGGTCATTTAAATCGATCGATATTTTGAAGGACGAGTTTTCAGGCCAAATTTTTAAAAACGAGTTTTTCCAGAGTAACGGTTAATACTTGAATTAAAATAATTGTCAAAATTTAGGAAAATTGGTTCTTATTTCTTTTAAGCAAATTTTAATTTCTTTTTTATTCTGATTATTTCAACGTTAAAAACTCAAATGTATTGATCTAGTTGATTCCAGCTTGACATTTTACTTACGTGCTTAAATTGGATTAAATAATCTGATGTCACGTCGCCCAGCAACGGCGGCCATCGTGGTTCTAAACAAAGAAAATCGGTACTTTTTATTCTTCATGCTGGCTAGAACTTTTCATATGTCTTGTGATCAGAATGTGTAAAAGTCAAAACATGATCAGATTTATAATGTTTTTTCTCCTCTGGATACGCTTTTATGCTTGTCGGAGAAATATTTTATAAGGGCGTCCGCCATTGTTCCGATAGTTTAGAGCCAGTTACTAAGTTACCATGCGTCATTACGAGGGAAGTGACGTTACGACTGTTGAAGCGTATTCTACGTCCCATTCAGAAATCTGAGATCAAAGTCTGATAATCACATACTTGTGAAGCCAAAAAATGACTCACAAAATTGGCGAGCATGCGTTTGAATATTCGGCACCCCTTATCTGTGATTCCCTTCCAAGATATATCAGAGAAAGTAATGATGTAGATTTCTTTTTTTTTTTTAAAACCCCATCTTTTAACGTTTCTTTTAAATTTGTAGCACTGTAGAATTATATTGATTTGTTTCATATTGCATGTTTGAGTGGTTGTATGGTTGAGTAAAAGTAGCCACGATACTGTTAAGCACTTTGATCTTGGTGATATACGGGGTAAGGCGCTATATAAAAACCATAAAACATTTTTTTTATTCTCTATTGTCTTCTGGCACTTTTCTACTCACTTCATATCTTGTTGTTACCAACATAAGTGCCTGCTCCACTCACTTTTCTGAATTAAAAAATTCATCCCATATACCGGAGCATACTCAATGTCTCAATCGTTTCTATGTTATGTGTTTGTGTTGAGAATATTGGCTATTAAGCTTAACTGCTGGTCAAAAATAACTTCGCGATGGTGGCGCGCGAACGAGCCGGCGATCTCCAGTAGTGGGTGAGAGAAGGATTTAGAAATATGACTTGGGTTTGATACGAATATTTTTGTGTTCGTGGATAGCTCAGACGGTAGAGCCACGCTCTCACCTGCCAGGCGGAGTTGTCGTACCAATAAGGTCGCAGGTTCAAACCCCACCACCGCCGCGAAAAAAATTTTATTCTCTATTGTCTTCTGGCACTTTTCTACTCACTTCATATCTTATATAAAAACCATCTGTTTTTATTATTATCATTATTATTATTATTATTATTATTATTATTATTATTATTATTATTATTATTATTATTATTATTATTATTATTATTTATTATTATTATCATTATTTATTATTATTGTTACTTATTACATTATAATTTATATTTCCACACGGTAGCTCCCAAAGGTGACAGACGTTTACACCATTTCTTACACAAGTGGAACCACAGGTAAATGGACAGTTT
>NC_088363.1:10732440-10744940 GCF_034508935.2 Berghia stephanieae | reverse complement strand
CCGATAATGTGGGCGTTTTAGGATTCCCCAGTGAGTCGCTGTTAACTTTCTCCTGGTTATCGACCATTTTCAGGATTATTCCCAAAATGCCACACTTACTCAACACCAAAATAGATTTTATAAGACTCAAACTCAAGAGCAATAGATACATAATTTACATTATTTGTTCAGTAAAAACAAGCTTTACAAAACAGCATTAAGTTCTTATAGTTATAACAAAGGTTTTATTCAAATGTTGTAATTTAAAAACAAATATGAATCAGAAAAATATTAATTGTATCGTAACCGACGTGCACTTATTTGCAGGTCTGATAACCCATTTGCTTAAGAGCTCATTGTTGTAATGGAAATCTAAAAAAATGACCCAAAATATTGTCCATTACAACACTATTAAACTAGGCCCATAAGTGGGTTTGGATATCACACCTGCATATATGTAAACGTCGATGTAACGAATGTGACGATTTTCCTGTAATTGGCACAGAGAGGGTTAAACAAACTCCTTTCAAAACAAACGATATATTTGACCATCTTGATCACAGAGGCATTTTCCGGAAGGACACATTCTGGGACAAACTGGTCATGAGCAAACTACAGAGCAAGCTGGGTGGAAATGTCCGAATGATTCTGTCCGGCTCTGCACCTCTTTCACCGGAAGTTGTCAACTTTCTCAGATGTTCGATGGGATGTGTGGTAAGCAACGTGTGTACATAGTTGCAGCTCTGATAACCGAAGGTAATTATGGGCCTGTTTTAACATTGTTGTACTGGACAACATTTTGCGTTGGTTCGAGAGTATTTCCATTACAACAATCAGCCCATAACAATTTGGAATATCAGACCTGCAAATAATTGTACGTTGGTGGTAAGCATATGTGACACATCGTCTCAAATAGGTATTATGTCGGGATGACTCGAACCCTGAAAAGGGAGCTCAGGGATAATAAAAGGATAAAAAATAATGATTTTTTGCATGTAAGAAATTATATTTATACTTCAACAGAAGTTTTCCCCAAGGTTCATGTTTGTGTCTATAAATACCATTTCCAGCACCTCGATCATCGCGATATAAAACCGCTTTGAGATAGTGAGTCGCATATCTTTTATAATGATACGTATTAATAATTTCATGTTGGTTTCGTTGATATCATTTTTGATGGAAAAATGGGTTTTTTTTAAGGCAAACTTCCAGATTTTAAAAAGG
Organism: Berghia stephanieae; assembly: GCF_034508935.2. Classification (NCBI taxonomy): domain Eukaryota; kingdom Metazoa; phylum Mollusca; class Gastropoda; order Nudibranchia; family Aeolidiidae; genus Berghia; species Berghia stephanieae. The sequence goes on along the minus strand of NC_088363.1, from coordinate 10,743,737 downwards.
ATTTGCAAGAACACACGCATTAAAAAGTATGTCGTAATTTGAAAAAGAAAACAAAAACAATAGAAAATATTCCATACGTTGATTATAGATAGTTCGAAGATGACGTCACTCAGGTCTTTGTTATTGTTTTTTTTTGCCATCCGCGTTTATGAGTAATGCTCACTGAATTGTATTAACCTGACTATTAACGTTCATGGATACACACAGGTTTGTGTGTTGGTCCTTTATACTTCCGGATGGCAATGTTATGAGCTTCTTAGCCAAGCGCATACTATCTATATGAATGAAAGTAAAGTAGGCTAAATAATTATATTCGTACAATTTGCAACCGCAGTTATAATTCACTCAATGATTCGTATTCGTCACTGTGTTCTAAAAGACAAGGTAAATGGTAATTGGATTTAACATGGTAGATATTATCGAATTACCTATCAAGAATTAGATAGACCTTATCGATGAACTCACTAAACCAGTTTTATTCAAGTGGCTTGTATTGTTAAAACTGAGAACAATACTGTCGTATTTTGAGAGATAAAAAAAATGACCACCTGATAAAAATTTGCCCCGAAAACTCATCCTTCAAATATCAACCGATTTAAATCATCTTCATCTTGTCAAAAACTCTCAAACCTGTGACTTCCTTGAAAAGTTCCTTAAAGTCCCAGGTTTGAGAATTTTTTTTTTTACAAGATGAGTATCATTTTATTGATTTGAAGGACGTTTTTTGGCCAAAATATAAAAAACGGGTTATGTCAGAGTACGACTGAAGTGACATTTTCGAACATTTCCTCCTTTATAGTATGGTGAAAAAAAGAAATTATTGTTATATTTCCCAGTATCAAATGATTATTCACACATCATGGGTGTCCAATCCGATAGCTCAGTTGATAGAGCACTCGCTTCACTCATAAAGGGACCAAGATCAATCCCAGGTGAAGTCGAGATTTTTGTTGACCCTCCCCCCCCCCTGTCCTGGGTAACTGGGTCTGTCTGTTTGATCTGGCGAGCGGGAAGTCCTTTGCGATAGACTAGAGTCCTATCCAAACGATAGTAAGCAATCGCTGTTGTTCTGTATCACACTATAGAAAGCGGGAGTAAACTCAGAACTACGTGGGCCTCATGGCTCTGAAGGACTAAGAAAAATCACACGCAACAACCTTTGTAAAGTCGAAAGATCCATAAAATGTCTTCTTCAGATTAAAAGTGTTATACCGTTTCTCTGGTTTTTAAGTAGAGTATTTACGCTTTGATTGTTTTTTTTTTTGTTGGCTGAAGAAGGGTTCTGAGCCGGAAACGTTGAGTGTTTGATATTTTTTATCTTTTCTTTCATAGAAGCTGTTATATTCCTTTTTCTTCAGGTAGTGGAAGCATATGGCCAGACAGAGGCAACGGCGGGACTTACGTGTACCTTGCCATTTGACGTGTCTGTAGGTAAGTCATATTTATATCACACAAAAGAGTTTCATAAAAATCTGAAGGAGACGTGTGCATGAAACAATCCAATAAAAAAAAAATCATCCATAAAGACCAGCCTGCTCGACTGAGGATCGAACCTGAAATCTCTTGATTACTGGTCGGACTTGCTACCATTACACCATAGAGTTTACCTGATAGTCCATTTCATTTCATTTAGGCCTTTTGTCCCTTTAGGAACACATAGGCCATCAACGAATGTCCTCCATCTTTTTTCTGTCCTGTGCCATCGCGTCCAGACCTCTCCACATCTTAACGAACGCTGGGTTTTCTGCTTCGACATCTCTTCTCCGTATGTTCTATGGCCGTACGGCGCATAATTTAGTCCGTGGAAAAGGTTCTTTTTAGTCACATTCTCTCATCGTGCTCAGATGTAAAATGAGTACCTGGCCGTCCCTGTCATAAAAAAATGGTAATATCATTGTCTTATCTCGTCCTATATATTTAAGTATTGCTGTTGGCTAGGGAGCCCTATAAATAAATCGATTTGAGCACGTTTAGTGGACATAGCGCTATATACATTTTCAAGTTTAGTTTATCTCAACTGGATCTTCCGTCTCTCTGGATTTTGCTCTTTCTTTTCTTATTTCTTGTTTTTTTAATAAAAACAACTATTATATTCATTCCTTTAATACAATTCCATGTTCCCCACAGAGCGTGGGCCTATGGATTGATAATTAATGTATGTGTGTGTGTGTGTTTGTGTTGGGGGGGGGGGTGGATAACATAACTTTAGCAAATTGTTGAGTTAACAATTCTGGCAGCTGGATGATCTCTACAACAAAATACTCGGGAAATGAAAAAAATACAAAACAAAAAAAAACAAAAAACAAAAAAAAAAAAAAACAACAAAAAAAAAAAACAAACAAACAAAACAGACCAGTCCTTCAGATCGAAAAGGTCCATAAAATCGGAGTTTGTTCCGGTTATAGCAACTTTCTACTCTTTAATAAAAAATAAATTAAAATAAAATTCCCTTTATTTATCTCATAGAAATTTGTCTCTAGGGTCCATTCCAAGGGAAGACTGGAATAACCCAAGCGTCAGCCACAGTGCAGCGCCGCAAAATTAGCTATGGCAAGGTATCTTTCTCAAGGTCACACAGCGCATCCGATATTCAAACTCGGTACATTTCGGGTACGAAGCAAAGACCGTGCCGCTGGGCCACGCTGCCCCACTTTGGATAGGATGCTCGTCAATCGCAAAGTACTTTCAGCCAGATCTAAACAGAGCCAGTTACCAATAACTGCTGGGTGGACAGGGAGAAAAAAAAAATCTCGATAACACCTGGGATCGACATTGTTCCCTTTTCGTGGGAAACGAGTGCTCTACCAACTGAGCTATCGGGACCCCCCAAATGGCAAATGCCGTGTTTAACGTGCGACTTGTGTAATATTTCAGGCCACGTGGGACCTCCAATGGCAGGTGTGCAGTTGAAACTGGTGGATGTGCCAGAAATGGGATTCCATGTCGCAAACAACACAGGGGAGGTAAGGCCAAAATCCTTGATGACATCCATCCCGTTCGGTTTGTTTTGTACAGGTCTTCCTTTTGTATTATTACCATAGATTTATAAATAGTTACAGATAGGATTAGCAGCGGTACGATAATATCACACACTGGGGACGCACGCCATTAGCTCTAAGACCCCCCCCCCCCCCCCCACTCATTTCAGTCAGGTGATGCTGGCTAGCAGCTTCTCTCTCTCTCTCTCTCTCTATTTCTCTCTCTCTCTCTCTCTCTCTCTCTCTCTCTCTCTCTCTTTCTTTCTTTTTTTCCCCTCTCTCTTTCTTTCTACATTCATTCTTTCTCTATCTCCCTTTCCTTCCCTCTCCTCTTTCTTTCTTTGCACGAAGGAGATAAATAAACCATGGGATAAACGAACGCAAAAACTAAAGAAATACGGTAAGTGACAATAACGGATGAAGTGTTATCCATGGAGGAATGCGCAAGTGAGGTTACGGGATTGGTAAGCGGTAGAAGAATGGGATGGTCATCTTTCAGTTATAACAATGCATTCCGACTAAATTTAGTAATATAAAATTGATATATAAATATATATAGATATATATATATATATTATATATATATTTAAATATATATATATATATATATATACACGTTTTAATTATAACTATTATTACTCCTACATATCTGTTTCTCGATAACATAGCTCTAAGATTCCCGTAGATTGTCCCAGTGACAAGAAACAGATCGTGGTAGTAATAATAATTATAATTAAAATGTTTATAAATAGCTCCTTTTATCAAAAAGTTGATCACTATTATTTCATGGTTTTTGCTTTTAGTACCTCATCTTTTTTTTAAAATCATAGTCATTTAACTTATATCCTGACAATTTTCAGATATGTGCCAAGTGTGAACACCTTCTACAAGGTTACTACAAAGACAGTGTAAAGACATCTGAAGCCCTGGATGAATTTGGATGGCTTCACACAGGGGATATTGGAACATGGCTACCGGTAATACCTTATATTATATTCATCATAGCTTATTCGTGCGGCTATGTGGTCTTGTGGTAAAAGGTCCTGGGTTCGAGCCTCGCTTGGCGCTTAGTATAGTCCTCGGAAAAGGTTCTTTACTCACACTCTCTCACCGTACTCGGGTCTAAAATGAGTACCTCGCCGTTAACAGCGTTGTCTCTGTCCTAAAAAAAGTATAATCGCCTATATATCAGGCGTCATATCCTGTCCTCCACGTTCAGTGTTGCTGTTGGCCAGGAACCCCATGTAAAGCGCTTTGAGCACGTTTAATGGATATTGCGCTATATCAAAGCTCAATTTGTATTTTTTTTTAATTCTTAGAAATATTTACAACTATAAGTCTTTATGGCGGCCGTTCCTTTACCCACACTGGGTCCCTTTTGTGGAATGAATTCCCCAGATGGATGTGGGAAGCAAACTCTTTTCTTTTTACTGCTACATTTGAATGATATTAATACATTATGACATATTACATTGCTGCTATTGATATCATTGAGGTATACGTTACATCTGGAAATGTTGTATATTTATTTGTACCCTGCATTGAGCTTTACACAGTGGTAGAGATGCGCAGTATAAATTTCATTTATCATTATTAATATTCTTGTTTTTATTATTATTATTATTATTATTATTATTATTATTATTATTATTATTATTATTATTATTATTATTATTATTATTATTATTATTATTTTAATATTATTATTATTATTATTATTATTATTATTATTATTATTATTATTATTATTATTATTATTATTATTATTATTATTATTATTATTATTATATTATTATTATTATTATTATTATTATTTATTATTATTATTATTATTATTATTATTATTATTATTATTATTATTATTATTATTATTATTATTATTATTATTATATTATTATTATTATTATTATTATTATTATTATTATTATTATTATTATTATATTATTATTTATTATATTATTATTATAATAATTTATTCATTATCACCCTCATCGTTATTATAATCAAATGTTGAAATCATTATATTCTGTACAGAATGGCGCTTTGAAAATCATTGACAGGAAGAAGCACATCTTCAAATTGTCTCAGGTATGCCATGGTAAAATGGTTCCCCTCTTTTCCCCTAGAAAATGACGCCAAACTATACGTCCTCGGGGGGGGGGGGGGGGGGGGGGGGGGTGTTCCTGGGTAGCCATCGTTATCTTATAGCCTCTGACACTAGAAGCCTCTATGACTTATAGTTTGAGGTCATTTTTTATAGGTTTGTGTAGCTTCTAGTGAGTTGTCGTTAGTAGCTCAAGAAAACAAGTGATCCCATTGGTTGAACTGTTGAATACAACTCACGATTTGTTTTCTTTTGTGGCCAAAGTCTAGGCTTTTGACGTCATTTTTTGGTCAGTGTCAGGCTATAAGATAACGATGGCTACGGTTCTAGTGTCAGGCTATAGATAGTTCGAAGATGACGTCATTCAGGCGTTTGTTATTGTTTTTGCCATCCGCGTTTGTGAGTTGTTCTCACTAAACTGTATTAACCAGACTATAAAAGTTCATGGTTACACAGAGTTTGTGTGTTGGTCCGTTATACTTCCGGATGGCAATGTTGTGAACTCCTTGGCCAAGCGTATTCTATCTATATTATGTTAACGATGGCTACGGTCCACTCCACTCTTTCTGCATCTTCTGCAACGTGTCCTCGTTCCTTTCTATCTCCAAGCATTTTAGTCAAACCGTCCATCTTCCTTTGTCGCTGCCAGTCAGCAGATGATCCTTTTCAGACCAACTTTACCGTTGTTATCAGGTTTTTAAATATTATTTTTCTCATAATATCGATGTTCGTCGGATCAAACCTTTGAAGTACCGCGCGATTTTCACGATCGGCGGATCAAAACTCCGAAGTCTACATACGAGCTTTTCGCACCATGTTTTTATTAATTTTAAGCGGATGAGACCTCTGTTGGGTCATTATATATGCCTGATCCGCCCGAAATTAAATAAAAAATGGCGTGCAAAGTTTGTATGATGTAGACTTCAGAGGTTTGATCCGCCGACCAACGATATGTCCCATGAATGTTGTCTATTTCTTTCTTGTCTCCTTCTTCAACGACACTGAGCACTCCGTCATCTTCATTATTTGCCTTATTTGACTTTCTGCCTGTCCATAGGATCCTCAGCATTTTTCTTATGAACCAGACTCAGCCGCTCTATTCTCTTTACAAAATCCCTGCTCAATGTCCATGTTTTAAATGAGTATGTCAATGTGGGACAGCGTGGCTCAGCGGTACGGTCTTTGCATCATACCTGAAAGGTACTGAGTTCGACTACCCGCCGCGTTGTGTGGCCTTGATCTAGTCACCTAGCCTTAGCTCACTTTGTGCCACGAAAACAGGAATTTCGCTTAACTTTAATATTTTAACAAAACCTTTGAAATATTGCAAGTTGTTTAAAAATTTAAAGATATAGATAAATTTCTGAATTATTTGAATGGTGTATACATATTACAAATTCACAACATTCTGTGTATTTCTGAGTTTGGTGTATTGATGCTGTGCGATTAGTTGAAATATTCACAACATTCGCCAGCCGGATATAAGGTACCAAAACACAAAATCGTTCCTTTTTTTCTAACAGGGTGAATACATCGCACCAGAGAAGGTCGAGGTCATCTATGTGGAGACAAGATTTGTGCTGCAATGCTACATCAACGGAGATTCGACTAAGGTATCGATTTAAACTACTTTTTATTTCCAAATTCCTCTTTAATATTATCACATCTCATTTGTCACAAATGATACAGAGCCAAATTTTGTTGCCAACAATGGGAACGATCTATATTCAGGTCTTTGTCAAAGCGAGTCATCGATCACATGATTTGTTGCTGTCCAACGGTTGGATATTTCTCGAAAATGTAAACACACTGCTTTGTTTATGAAAGTTGTTAACATATCCATAGGTAAAGCTGAGCAAAATTACCTTTTGTGATGTTGAGTATTTTGAAAACTGTGAACATTTTATGTTAAGTGTTGTTGTAGGCTTAGAACCCCTTGTAAAGAGCTACGCGCTTTGAATACGTTTAGTAATATTGCGCTATATAAAAGGTCGAGTCATATCCCGTCCTAAGTGTTAACTGTTACAGTTGACCGGTGAGCTCTTAAAAAGCGCGTAGACTACATTTCATAGATACTGTTTTAGATAAAGGCTCGCGTTTTTAAAAGTGTGTTTTGATTGATTTGCGATTAACAAGTTATTCATTCGAATAAATTCATAACTTTAATTTCAATTTAAAAAAAACAAAAACATTTCATTATCGCATAAAAATAAATGAAAAATGGAAACAGCTTATTATAAGATTAAGACAAAATGATTAAAACGTCTCTCTTTTCATATCATCGCTTTATACTTTAGTATAATGCTTTTTGCTCACTTTAGAAACTAAGGTATTTTAGTATTAATCAACATTTGTAGAGATCCCGCATAGTTGTGGGGAAATAAAGGTTATTACGAACATGTACTCATCTATTGTATTTGGGGCAGCGTGGCTGTACGTGACAATATTGTGGAAATTGACATAGATCGAGAAAAACATTTTTTGAGCCATCAACGATCAAAATCACTCTGGTAATAAAGTCTGAAGGTGCGCGCAAATAGATCTGGCAGTGGGACGGTAAGATTGCGATTTCCAACGTCTATTGCCCGATCATCATGTCCTGCAGATTGTATATATTAGGATCATTTGAATCAACGTTAAAGGCGACTAATGGTGTGTGACTCCCCCATTTTTGAGTCACCTGGTTGGGGGTTGGGGGTTGTCGAAGGCTTAACACCCGTTCAGTAAAACCCAAACCGTTACAGAAACGCAGACGGACAAATCAAATCCTTTTTTTTAGCTTGGGCGACCGAATAGTTTATGCACTGCCAGACTTGATGAAGGACAGAGAAGTGATAAGACATGGAACGAGATAAAAAAAAGTTAGCTCAGGATAGAGAAGGATGTAAACTGTTTGTCTGTGGCCTATACCCTGACCCAGGGTGAAAAAGGCAATGATGATGATAATGAATCAACGGGTGATAAAATCCTAAAATTAGAAAATGTTAGCAAGTTACTTGCATCTTAATCTGAAAAAAAAAATATTTAATGATTTTTATATTTGCCAGATATTATGTGTTCACTGGCAAAATTTTAACATTGGCTGTACGGCTATGTGGTCTTGTGGTATGACACTCGCTTTTGGATCGGAAGGTCCTGGGTTCGAGCCTCGCGCTCGGCGCATAGTTGAGTCATTGGAAAAGGCTCTTTACTCACATTCTCTCACCGTACTCAGGTGTAAAATGAGTACCTGGTCGTTAACAGCGTTGTCTTTGTCCGAAAAATTGTAATATCGCCTAACAGGCGTCATGTCTCGTCCTACATGTTAAATGTTGCTGTTGACCAGGGACCCCGTGTAAAGCGCTTTGAGCACATTTAGTGGATATTGCGCTATATAAAGCTCAATTTTTACGGAACAATTTTAACCTCCCTACCCTATTATTAAAAAATAAATAGTACTTTCTTTGATATCAATTTCACTCTACAGGACAAACCAGTTGGTGTCGTTGTCCCAGACCCTGATTACGTCACAACCTGGGCTCCTAAGAATGGATTTCCTACGGACATGAAGGAATTGTGTCAAAATCAGAACTTTAAAGATCTGGTCTTGAAGGAAATCCAAAGGCATGGAACGACTCGACAGTTGAAAGGATTTGAACAGGTAGGCTGTATGTAAATGTATTTCATGGGACTGCGTGGCTCAGCGGTACGGTCTTTGCTTCGTACCTGAAAGGTACCGAGTTCGACTACCCGCCGCGTTGTGTGGCCTTGAGCAAGTCACCTAGCCTTAGCTCAATTTGCGGCGCTGCACTACGGCTGACGCCTGTGTTATTCCAGTCTTCCCTTGGAATAGACGCTAAAGAAAAATTTCCCCTCAGGGATGAATAAAGGGAATTTATTATTTTATTATTATTATAAACGTCATCTAAAAACTCTGACCCATGGTGTTTGTGCTCATGTATGCCTTCTATTGGGCATGAAGGGGTTCTAATAGCTCAATTGGTAGAGCACTAGCTCCACACGCTAAGGGACAGAGATCGATCTCGGAAAAAAATCGAGATTTTTTTCTGATTCCTTTGTCCTCAGCTTGATCTGTTAGAACAGATGGAAAGTACTTTGCGGTAGACTAGCGTTCTATCCAAATGGTAGCAATTGTTATTGTCAATTTTGAGCTTATGAAACCGGGATAAACTCCAGCTCCATGGGACCTAACGGCTCTGAAGGAGGATAGGACATTTGCCCTCATTCTTTTCACTCAAAATATTACTGACATTTACAGAGCCAACATCATCAGTCTTAATTCATCGTATACAATTTTATTGAAATAGAAATTATAATTTTTGGTCTAACATGCGTGCATTTTTTAATGTTATAAAACGGATAAAACTGACGGCTCAGTCTAACTCTTTTGCCTTACTCTGGAAAAACATGTATTTTAAAATTTTGGCTGAAAAACATGTAATTTACAATTTCGGCGAGAAAATTCGTTCTTCAAAATATCGATCGAATAAAATTACCCTCATCTTCCTAAAACTCTCAAACCTGGGACTTATCAAATTATCTGTTTATTCATTTATCTGTTTCAGGTCCTGGACATCATCCTTGACTCCGAGCCGTGGTCAGTTGAAAACTGTCTCCTTACGCCCACCTTTAAAAACAAGAGGCCACAGCTGAAGAACAAATATTGGAATCGAATGCAAAACCTCTACAAGTCCTGGAACAGAAATAGCTAGATAGAGATGTACGTGTGTGTTTCTGATAATGGAGGCAAAATAAAATAAACAAACAAAATGAATGAATAATTACCAAGCCAATGTCGCGTGTCAAAAGTTGCCAGATAGGTCAAATAGTTGTTCAGTCGTTCTCTGAACTAAAACATGTTTAAAAAAAATTTGGCCACAATGCTCTTCCTTCAAATATCGATCGATTAAAATTCTCTCATCTTGTCAAAAGCTATCAACCTGAGACCTCCATAAAGTCTCAGGTTTGAGAGTTTTTGAGAAGATGAGGGACATTATAATCGATCGATATTTGAAGGAAAAGTTTTGTGGCTAAAATTTTTGAAGGACGAGTATTCTATCCAAAAATTTTTTAACGAGTTTTTTTTTTCAGAGTGCCGCAGTGTTGTCTTCAGCTTTAACAATCCAAGTCACTTGGAAAAAAAACTGGTTCCTGATAAATATTTCGGCAATATCTACCATGTTAATTTAATTCCATTTACCATTGGCCGTGTCGTTGACACCACATAGGAAAATGCATATCACTGAATGAACTATAAGTGCGATTGCAAATTGTACGAATGGTTGGAATTTTGTTCTCATGTATATACTCAGAACAATGGCGGACGCCCTGATGAAATACTTCTCCGACGAGCATAAAAGTGCATCCACGGGCAGGAGAAAAACATTATAAATCTGACCATGTTTTGACTTTTATACATTCTGATCACATGAAATGTGAAAAAGTTCTAGCCAGATGAAGAATAAAAAGTACCGTCTTGTCTCATGAAACGGAATGATACGATCCCAGATATTATTGGTTCTAAACTGATTCGACACTAAAGACAAGTAAATAACACAGTGGTATTCGCATAATATCAACAGTCTTAAAATCAACTTCTGCTTAATTAATGTGAACACCTCTGACCTGTCCCAAATTTCCATTGATGATGAATACATCCAACCTTTCTTCAAGTTAACCAATCTTCCTGGTCCGGCCATGTTGCTTTATTAAGAATCCAACAATAATTAATTATGAGCTGTATATAATTATGAGCTTTATATAGAGCAATATCCACTAAATGTGCTCAAAGCGCTTTACAAGAGGTCCCTGGTCAACAGCAACATTTAACATGTAGGACGGGACATGACGCCTGTTATGCGATATTATGATTTTTCGGACAGAGACAACGCTGTTAACGACCAGGTACTCATTTTACACCTGAGTACGGTGAGCGAATGTGAGTTAAGAGCCTTTTCCAAGGACTCAACTATGCGCCGAGCGCGAGGCTCGAACCCAGGACCTTCCGATCCGAAAGCGAGTGTGATACCACTAGACCACATAGCCGCAATATCCCCTATCATAAAAGTGGATTGATGTTTGGCAATCTTTTGAGATCGTTGTTGAATGTTATTGGCAATAAGGTGACTGGGCGTCCTGTGTGTTTGGGTCCCAAATTGGTGAAATAGGATGACAAAGCTTTATTTGTTGGTATTTCAGGACCTGTCCTAAAGATG
>NC_088363.1:10724940-10729940 GCF_034508935.2 Berghia stephanieae | reverse complement strand
GCATCTTACTGGTGGGAAATAGGGAAACTCAAAGTTTTCCATGAAACACACAAAATACTCAAATGTTTATAAGTGTAAGGCATCTTACTGGTGGGAAATAGGGAAACTCAAAGTTTTCCATGAAACACACAAAATACTCAAATGTTTATAAGTGTAAGGCATCTTACTGGTGGGAAATAGGGAAACTCAAAGTTTTCCATGAAACACACAAAATACTCAAATGTTTATAAGTGTAAGGCATCTTACTGGTGGGAAATAGGGAAACTCAAAGTTTTCCATGAAACACACAAAATACTCAAATGTTTATAAGTGTAAGGCATCTTACTGGTGGGAAATAGGGAAACTCAAAGTTTTCCATGAAACACACAAAATACTCAAATGTTTATAAGTGTAAGGCATCTTACTGGTGGGAAATAGGGAAACTCAAAGTTTTCCATGAAAACACAAAAATACTCAAATGTTTATAAGTGTAAGGCATCTTACTGGTGGGAAATAGGGAAACTCAAGTTTTCATGAAACACACAAATACTCAAATGTTTATAAGTGTAAGGCATCTTATGGTGGGAAATAGGGAAACTCAAAGTTTTCCATGAAACACAAAAAATTTAAAGTTAAGTTAGGAAAAGGGAAATTGAAACCAAATCTAAACAAAATATAAGTTTATGTGGGTAGGGGAAATAGAACTAACATAAACAAAATATAATGTTTAGTGGAAGGATCTTATGAAAAAACTCAAAGTTTTATGAAAACAAACTCATGTATAGGAAGCTCTATTCTGAAAAGGAAACTCAAAGTTTTATAAAACACATTATGGTATAGGAAGCACTTATGGAAAAGAAACTCAAATTTATAAACAAAAATCTATGTTGAAAGGAAGCATTTCTGAAAAACCAAAGTTTTAGAACACAATTAAATGAAATAAGGTTTCTGGAAAAACTCAAAGTTTTCATGAAACACACAAAATAATGTTAAAGTTAGACACGTGAAATGGGAAATAAGTTTTCTGAAAAAGAAACTCAAGTTTATGAAGCACTATGTGAAATAGAAATAAGTTCTGAACAAAAAACCAAGTTTTAATGAAGCACTACTGAAATGAATAAGTTTTCATGACAAAAATACTCAAAGTTTTATGAACACATTAAATAGAAATCAAAGTTCATAAAAAACTCAAAGTTTATAAGTTTAAGTTTATGGTGAAGGAATCAGTTTTCATGAACCAATTCATGTAAATTAAATTTATGGTGGGAATGGGAAATAAAGGGAACCAAAAATCCAATTATAATTAAGGTTTATGGTGGAAATAGGGAAATCAAGTTCAAAACACAAAACCAAATTATAAGTTTATGTGGAATGGAAATAATTTCATAAACACAAAATACAAATTATAAAAGGTTTATGGTGGGAAATAGGGAAACTCAAAGTTTCTGAAACACAAATACTCATGTTTATAAGTGTAAGGCATCTTATGGTGGGAAATAGGAACTCAAGTTCAGAAACACACAAATATCAAATGTTTATAAGTGAAGGCATTTAGGTGGGAAATAGGGAAATCAAATTCCATGAAACAAATACTCAAATGTTTATAGTGTAGGCATCTATGGGGGAATAGGAATCATTCAAAACAAATTAATTTTTGGAAGGACTCGGTTCGAAACAAATCAGAAAAACATCAGTGATGAATATTAAAAAACAATTCTAAAAAATCATGGTAAATGAAGCATTTCTGAAAAACTCAAATTTATAAGAACATAGTGAAATTTAATAAGTTTCTGAAAAACTCAATTATGAAGACTATGGTGAAGGAATCATTTGAAATAGGAAACTCAAAGTTTTCCATGAAACACACAAAATACTCAAATGTTTATAAGTGTAAGGCATCTTACTGGTGGGAAATAGGGAAACTCAAAGTTTTCCATGAAACACACAAAATACTCAAATGTTTATAAGTGTAAGGCATCTTACTGGTGGGAAATAGGGAAACTCAAAGTTTTCCATGAAACACACAAAATACTCAAATGTTTATAAGTGTAAGGCATCTTACTGGTGGGAAATAGGGAAACTCAAAGTTTTCCATGAAACACACAAAATACTCAAATGTTTATAAGTGTAAGGCATCTTACTGGTGGGAAATAGGGAAACTCAAAGTTTTCCATGAAACACACAAAATACTCAAATGTTTATAAGTGTAAGGCATCTTACTGGTGGGAAATAGGGAAACTCAAAGTTTTCCATGAAACACACAAAATACTCAAATGTTTATAAGTGTAAGGCATCTTACTGGTGGGAAATAGGGAAACTCAAAGTTTTCCATGAAACACACAAAATACTCAAATGTTTATAAGTGTAAGGCATCTTACTGGTGGGAAATAGGGAAACTCAAAGTTTTCCATGAAACACACAAAATACTCAAATGTTTATAAGTGTAAGGCATCTTACTGGTGGGAAATAGGGAAACTCAAAGTTTTCCATGAAACACACAAAATACTCAAATGTTTATAAGTGTAAGGCATCTTACTGGTGGGAAATAGGGAAACTCAAAGTTTTCCATGAAACACACAAAATACTCAAATGTTTATAAGTGTAAGGCATCTTACTGGTGGGAAATAGGAAACTCAAAGTTTTCCATGAAACACACAAATACTCAAATGTTTATAAGTTAAGGCATCTTACTGGTGGGAAATAGGGAAACTCAAAGTTTTCCATGAAACACACAAAATACTCAAATGTTTATAAGTGTAAGGCATCTTACTGGTGGGAAATAGGGAAACTCAAAGTTTTCCATGAAACACACAAAATACTCAAATGTTTATAAGTGTAAGGCATCTTACTGGTGGGAAATAGGGAAACTCAAGTTTTCCATGAAACACACAAAATACTCAAATGTTTATAAGTGTAAGGCATCTTACTGGTGGGAAATAGGGAAACTCAAAGTTTTCCATGAAACACACAAAATACTCAAATGTTTATAAGTGTAAGGCATCTTACTGGTGGGAAATAGGGAAACTCAAAGTTTTCCATGAAACACACAAAATACTCAAATGTTTATAAGTGTAAGGCATCTTACTGGTGGGAAATAGGGAAACTCAAAGTTTTCCATGAAACACACAAAATACTCAAATGTTTTAAGTGTAAGGCATCTTACTGGTGGGAAATAGGGAAACTCAAAGTTTTCCATGAAACACACAAAATACTCAAATGTTTATAAGTGTAAGGCATCTTACTGGTGGGAAATAGGGAAACTCAAAGTTTTCCATGAAACACACAAAATACTCAAATGTTTATAAGTGTAAGGCATCTTACTGGTGGGAAATAGGGAAACTCAAAGTTTTCCATGAAACACACAAAATACTCAAATGTTTATAAGTGTAAGGCATCTTACTGGTGGGAAATAGGGAAACTCAAAGTTTTCCATGAAACACACAAAATACTCAAATGTTTATAAGTGTAAGGCATCTTACTGGTGGGAAATAGGGAAACTCAAAGTTTTCCATGAAACACACAAAATACTCAAATGTTTATAAGTGTAAGGCATCTTACTGGTGGGAAATAGGGAAACTCAAAGTTTTCCATGAAACACACAAAATACTCAAATGTTTATAAGTGTAAGGCATCTTACTGGTGGGAAATAGGGAAACTCAAAGTTTTCCATGAAACACACAAAATACTCAAATGTTTATAAGTGTAAGGCATCTTACTGGTGGGAAATAGGGAAACTCAAAGTTTTCCATGAAACACACAAAATACTCAAATGTTTATAAGTGTAAGGCATCTTACTGGTGGGAAATAGGGAAACTCAAAGTTTTCCATGAAACACACAAAATACTCAAATGTTTATAAGTGTAAGGCATCTTACTGGTGGGAAATAGGGAAACTCAAAGTTTTCCATGAAACACACAAAATACTCAAATGTTTATAAGTGTAAGGCATCTTACTGGTGGGAAATAGGGAAACTCAAAGTTTTCCATGAAACACACAAAATACTCAAATGTTTATAAGTGTAACGCATCTTACTGGTGGGAAATAGGGAAACTCAAAGTTTTCCATGAAACACACAAAATACTCAAATGTTTATAAGTGTAAGGCATCTTACTGGTGGGAAATAGGGAAACTCAAAGTTTTCCATGAAACACACAAAATACTCAAATGTTTATAAGTGTAAGGCATCTTACTGGTGGGAAATAGGGAAACTCAAAGTTTTCCATGAAACACACAAAATACTCAAATGTTTATAAGTGTAAGGCATCTTACTGGTGGGAAATAGGGAAACTCAAAGTTTTCCATGAAACACACAAAATACTCAAATGTTTATAAGTGTAAGGCATCTTACTGGTGGGAAATAGGGAAACTCAAAGTTTTCCATGAAACACACAAAATACTCAAATGTTTATAAGTGTAAGGCATCTTACTGGTGGGAAATAGGGAAACTCAAAGTTTTCCATGAAACACACAAAATACTCAAATGTTTATAAGTGTAAGGCATCTTACTGGTGGGAAATAGGGAAACTCAAGTTTTCCATGAAACACACAAAATACTCAAATGTTTATAAGTGTAAGGCATCTTACTGGTGGGAAATAGGGAAACTCAAAGTTTTCCATGAAACACACAAAATACTCAAATGTTTATAAGTGTAAGGCATCTTACTGGTGGGAAATAGGGAAACTCAAAGTTTTCCATGAAACACACAAAATACTCAAATGTTTATAAGTGTAAGGCATCTTACTGGTGGGAAATAGGGAAACTCAAAGTTTTCCATGAAACACACAAAATACTCAAATGTTTATAAGTGTAAGGCATCTTACTGGTGGGAAATAGGGAAACTCAAAGTTTTCCATGAAACACACAAAATACTCAAATGTTTATAAGTGTAAGGCATCTTACTGGTGGGAAATAGGGAAACTCAAAGTTTTCCATGAAACACACAAAATACTCAAATGTTTATAAGTGTAAGGCATCTTACTGGTGGGAAATAGGGAAACTCAAAGTTTTCCATGAAACACAC
>NC_088363.1:10654940-10719940 GCF_034508935.2 Berghia stephanieae | reverse complement strand
AAAAAAAATTAAAGAATATGAACAGTGTGTTGTAGAGCATGTTTTGCTAAAGAAATTATTTATCGCAAGAACTTTACCGCTATTGTGTTTGAGTGATTAAAAATATACTTTTGTGTTAGTTGGGTGTGACGTTTTGGGGAAAATCCTGAAAATGGCTGGTAAGGAGAGAGATAAAAGCTCATTAATTTAAAAAAATATTTATTTTTTTAGTGTAGCGGGATATAAGTAATCGAGTATTTTTGTTTTCATCTGGCAATTAATCATATCCAGATTTTTTTTTTTGTGTGTGTAATTATTGACAATTTGTTTCACACAGTTGACATCTGTAGAGGGGAGACACTGACAGATACAGGCAAAAGACTTCAGATGTTAAAGATACTGTCCTTGACGTTACTGCCTATTCTTGGTCTTTGGGTTTTCACGGTCTACAACTTGTCCTACAACATCCAAGGGAAGTCGGACATTGAACAGGTATGCTGGGATGGATTATGAAGAAATAATAATATTATTACGAAAAGGAATGAAATTCCATTTTGTTGAATGTCAATTTCATTTTGTAAAACTTGCATAGGTAGTGTGTGCGACTGTTGTGTTTGTCTGTTTGGCTCGGTACGAGTTGGTTTATGGGTATATTCTAAAAGGAATTTATGGAACAAATAGCCTTCAACAGTCATGACGTCACTTCCCTCGTAATGACGCATGGTAACTTAGTAACTGGCTCTAAACTATCGGAACAATGGCGGAAGCCATTATGAAATATGTCTCCGACGAGTATAAAAGTGTATCCAGAGGAGAAAAACATTATAAATGTGATCATGTTTTGACTTTTATACATTCTGATCACATGACATATTAAAAAGTTCTAGCCAGCATGAAGAATAAAAAGTACCGATTTTCTTTGTTTAGAACCACGCTGCTCGTCGTTGCTGGGCGACGTGACATCAGACTATTGAATCCAAATACCTGCTGGGGGTCCCCGACAGCTCAGTTGGCAGAGCACTCGCTTCAACCGCAAAGGGACCAAAATCGATTCCGGATGCAGTTGAGATATATTTCTGACAAACACTCCTGTCCACCCAGTGAGTGGGAAGGCGGGTCTGTTAGATCTGGCGGAGAGTACTTTGCGATAGACTAGCGTCCTATCCAAAGGGTAGCAAACAATTGCTATTGCCCGTTTCACACTATAGAATCCAGGATAAACTCCGGCTCTGAATGATTATTATTTATAAAGGCTACGACTCTACCGTACTTTAAAAAAATCAACCCGTATTTTAGATTTTGGCCAATGAAAAAAAACTTGTCTTTCAAATATTGATCGATGAAGATGGCTCTCATCTTGCCCAACACTCTCAAACCTGGGACTTCCCAGAAGTTAATTCAAGTTTAATTCCAGGAAGGTTAAAAAAAAGCCTAAAAATTGACAAATTTACGACAAATAAATTCAAAACAAATGAAGTTTTCAAATATTAAATCCCCCAACATGTACTCCCCCCCAAAAAAAAAAAAAAAAACCCTAACAATGAACACTTAAAAAAATAGATGACTGCTGTGTTTTGATTGGTAAAAAAAACTTATTTTTGTTAATTTCATTGATCACTGCAGAAGCAATGAACTTTTTTCTTTAGTAAGTCTCGTCTCACAATTTGTCTCCTTACTTTCTGTCTACACAGACACAATACGCCGTCAAATTCAGTGTGGAAATCGGTATCTTTCTGGATCGCATCCAGAGGGAAAGGGACATGTCCGTGCTCTACTTATCCATCCTCGGTCCGCAAACGAAGACATTCCTCATGAACGAGTACCTCCTCACAGATCAAGCCATTGACAAGCTCTCCGATTGGCCGGTAAACTCGGATTCCAGTGATTTCTTCCAATCAAAACAAGCGTTCAAGAATTTTTTACAGGAGCATCGTAGGCAGGTATGTTTCATTATAGTGAATGACAAAATCAGTCGGATGGTGAAAAGGTTTGAACTGAGATATTGCCAAGTTTAGTTAGAAGGTCAATTTTTATTAAAAATGAGTTCTTGTCATAAATGATTAAATCAACCCTTTTTGTACATCGTCGGGAAATATCAAAGCTTAATTTCACTTCTTAATATTTTACAGCTAGCCAAGTTGAAAGACTATGAAATTTGAGAAAGTTTCTGGATACTTTCCCATACATCTGACCATAACTTCACGAAAAAATCACCCGATTTACTTGAAATAAAGATTAACATGCTCTGGGGAGCTTACTCTTTCATGAAATTAAAAAAAAACTAATTAGAAATTGCAAATCCAAAATTTTCACCTTCCGACTAATTATGTCATGCATTGTAAATATGTAACGTCGTATGAAGAGTACAGAGAGAAATACCACAGATGTTCAAGTACTTTGAATTTTTGTGATTGTCTCCCTTGAGTAATGCCAGGGTTTGAGTTTTTCATCTATCAATAAAACGGGCGTGAAAGCTACAACCATAACGCTTTGATGATTGTAGTTTTACTGCAGTTTTAATCTTTAAAAGAAAATTTGGACCCCTGACATCACTCAAGGGGAGGGGGAAGGGGGGGGGGGGGGGCAGTCACAGATGTTTTTAAAAGTGGACATATTATGTGGTTTTTCCCCTCTACTATTCCTATGTATCCCATCGGTCAAAACGGTAAATATGGTTTTTAAAAACGTGAACTTTATTAAAAGATATGACTTGGATTGCAATTACTTACTTGCAAAATACAATACACTACAATATAAGACCTAATAAGAGTTAAATTAGGCAACAGTGTGACCTTCGGTGCCCTATCGCAGTGATAAAAACCTGATATTTATATGCATTACTAAGACATAAAGTACAGGATATCAATTATAAAACAAGTATTATATTATAGTAGACAGTCAACACCAAACTCTGGAAAGACACGTATTAAAACTTTTGGCCAGAAAACTCGTTCTTCAAATATCGATCGATTTAAGTGACCCTCATCTTGGCAAAAACTCCCAAACCTGGGACCTCGCGAGACTCTAGTCTGAGAGAAAAAATTATACATTTTCCTCCATAAATTTCATCTTACATGATCAGAGTTATATCAACTACAATTTTTAAAAATAAGCTTTTATATAGCGCAATATCCACTAAATGTACTCAAAGCGCTTTACACGAGGTCCCTGGTCAACAGCAACATTAAACATTTAGGACGGGACATGACGCCTGTTAGGCGATGTTACAATTTTTTTCGGACAGAGACAACGCTATTAATGGCCAGGTACTCATTTTTACCAGAGTACGGTGAGAGAATGTGATTAAAGAGCCCGTTCCAAGGACTCGAATATGCGCTGAGCGAGGGTCGAACCCAGGACCTTCCAATCCGAAAGTGAGTGTCATACCACCACTAGACTACATAGCCCACCTTAATTGCCATGTACCAATCAGAATGAATCATTATTAACAGAACCTTATTTATTTACCTTAATGTCAGCTGGATCCAAATAACTACAATTTCTACGTGGAGATGAATTATTACAACACACTGATCAGCCATTTCGTGGAATGGATGCACGGCGCTATCAAGGAATCGAATCAAGCGTCCATCTGGAAGATTCTTGTCGCCTACCAAAAGATTGTCACAGGAATGGAGCATGTTGGGATTGAACGATCCCTAGGAACTGTGTTCTACGTCGACGGTAAGTTATTCACTAGGATATGAGTCCACTCGAACCGTAGCCATCGTTAACATGATATTAATATAGCCTGACACTAGAACCCTCTAGGACTGGCAGTTTGACGTATTTTTTTTAGGTTTGTGTAACGTCTAGTGACTTGTGGTTTGTAGAGCTCATGGAAACAAGTTATTTCATTGGTTGAACTATTGAATACAACTCACGATTTGTTTTCTTTTGTGGCAAAAGACTGGCATTTTGACGTCATTTTTAGGTCAGTGTCAGGCTATATGTTAGCGATGACTACACTCGAACACGGTTTCCCCGAACTCCTCGGATTAGGTAAGAAAGTTCAAGAAACGCATAGTTCGAGGAAAGCGTGTACAAAGAATAATTAGGAAATATTTTGGATATCTGATTGAGTTTGAGGAAATATGAAATTAAGAAATTAAGGAGCAGGCACCAGTGTACGATAAAGAAATGAACAAGTGTGTATGAAAAGTGCCAGACAAACCAAGAATGAAAAATACAAGTTATTAAAAAAAAAAAATTCTAAAAAATCAGTCTATGTCGACTGATTTTTTTTGGATGTTTTTTTTTTCTTGTATTTTTCTTTCTTGCTTTGGCTGGCACCTTTCATACACACTTGTTCATTTCTTTATCTTTGAGGAAATAGTACTTGAGTGTATAGTTTTGTTGATAGAAGTTACCTACATATTATTACTTAACGATCTCCTTACCATGGTCACATTCTTTAAGATACAATCAATTAAAAAAAATTATTATTCAGATTTGTTTTGAAAGGAAATCTTTGTTATATCTATAAAAACTTAAGGCTGTTTTGTAAAGCGTGTATTGCTGCACAAAATTTAGATTGTATATACTTTTTCTTTTGAGTTCGAGTGTATTTAATCAATTTTTGTGTTGGGTAGCTATGACATTTGGGGAAATATCCTAAAATTGGTCGGAAAGAAGAGAGTTAATCCACCAATTGTGCCATCAATTAGTTTGCTGGATGGCTTGAAAGTGAGCGACTCCTTAGGCGTAATAGTTTTGAAAAGCTTGGTCCATGTCACACAATTCTACCTGGCCATCAGTTTGGTATGTTTCTGAAACCAGCACAAGATTTTATTAGTCATTGTGTCGGACCAAAATAATGGACAGATAGGATTTTAGCCGTTAATTTTGTGAACTATGTCTAATTTTGCAGTCTCCTGTCTTGGCAAAAGATTTGTACCCTAAAACTTTATTTCCCTATCGTTAAGAGTATAAGGCTTTCGGTTGGTAATATTTTCCTTTGTTGAAGATATTAAAATGTAAATAAACTAGTGAACAGGCATTGGTGTTGATAAAGATCTGAAAATGTGTGTATAAAACAGTCCAGACAAAGTAAGAAAGAAAAATACAAGAAAAAACAACAACAAATCTCACTAAATCGGCCCGGACCGACAAGCTGATTCTTGGGAGATGGTTTTTTTTTTTTTTTGCTTATGTTTTCCTTTCTCACATTGTCTGCTACTGTTTTATACACACATTATATGACACCCCCCCCCCCCCCCCCCCCCCGGTATGTTACGTTGTTTAGAATTAGACAGCCTCTAGTTAATCTCTCCCCAGGTTCTGGAATCTGTATTTGTCACACCTTGCAAATTCCTTCATTTTCTTGTCTATCTGTAATGTTATAAGTTATAACCCAGGCGAGTGTGTACACATACAAACAAACAAACACACACACACACACACACACACACACACAAGCGCGCGCACACACACGGAGCTCGAGAAAGAAATAAATAAAGAAAGTAGGAGAGAAAAAAAAGAAAGACAGACAGAGAGAGAGAGAGAGAGAGAGAGAGAGAGAGAGAGAGAGGGAGAGAGAGTGAGAGAGATGCACACACCTAGAAAGCAAGAAATAAAGAGAGAGAGAGAGAGAGAGAGAGAGAGAGAGAAAGAGAGAGAGAGAGAGGGAGAGACAGAGAGAGAGAGAGAGAGAGAGTAAGACACACACCCACACTCTCACATACTTACACACACACACTCATACACACACGCACACACACACACACACACACACACTGGGAAAGAGAGAAATAAAGTAAGAGAGAAAAATGATCGGAGGCGCAGCGTTACGGTGTCTCCTTTCATCTTGTCACAAAAGTCAAGCGATGATAAGCGTGGTCAGTGGCCGTGTGGGTGACAGTCCTCTTTGATAATCTGATCCCGACGTTATGTCCAGGGGTAAAGCCCTTAACACACGTGACTCTGTTCGACTCAGGTGCGAATGAGTATACCTAGCTATAGTCAGTGACGGATATTGTAAGAAAGTTAGTACAAAAAAGGACGCTTAACAGGCGACTTGGAATGTATGATAAAAAATATGATTCTAAATGACCTGTTGGGGGATGAAATGTACTATTGCGAAGCACATTGAGCATGGTAAATCGTAGAAACGCGTTTTTTTAGGGAACAGCGTGGCTCAGTGGTACGGTCTTTGCTTCGTACCCGAAAGGTAACGAGTTCGATCACCCGCCGTTGCGCTGTGTGGCCTTGAGCAAGTCACCTCGCCCTAGCTCAGTTTGCGGCGCTGCACTGCGGCTAACGCCTGAGTCATTCCAGTTTTCCCTTGGAATAGACTCAAAATACAAATTTCCCCTATGGGATGAATAAAGGTAATTTTATATTTTATTATATATATATATATATATATATATATATATATATATATATATATATATATATATATATAAAAAATGCTGATATTAAATCTATTTCTGCCCACACCGTGTTGTAGGTGGTTTTCCAACACAGAGTATCTACGAACACTACAACAGTCGAGTGAATAACTTCAAGGCAAATTACCGCTCGGCAGTGCTCTACTCGCATATCGTCGATCCCATTTTTCAGGTAGGAAATTTAGCATGGATGACGAAACCATAGGGCGATTTCTAACCATAGGGCAGTTTCAACCATAGGGCATTCTACCATAGGGCATTTCTAACGATGGCAATTGCTAACCATAGGGCAGTTACTAACTGTATGATAAGCCAATTTCAAACATACGACTTCTACAGTATGTCTGAAGAATTTCTACCAAGGGCAGTTTCTAAACATGATCTAAGGCAATTTCAAAGCATAAGACAATTCTATCTGTATGTCCGGAGGCAATTTCTAACCATAGGGCAATTTCTATATGTATGCCCTAAGACATACGTACTTATTACAATGTCTGGAAGTGTTTCGTCAAAGTTTTACCAAAAAAGTGCCTGTGATGTTGATAATGACGCTGATGGTAATAAAGATGGTGATTATGGTGATGATAATGGTGATGATGTTGATGATGATGATGATGATGATGATGATGATGAGAATGAGATATGTGATGATATGATGTATATGATGAGATGATATGATGATGATGGTGATATGATATGATGTTATGATGAGTGATGATATTGTGTTATATGATAAAGAAAAGATGATGAAAGATAGATGATAATGATAACGATGATGATAATGTTGATAAAAGGATGGTGGTTGTGGTGATGATGATGATGATGATGATGGCGATGAATATAATGACGATAATGATGATAAAGATGACGATGATGATGATACTGATAATACTGGCAATGATGAGGCTGAGAATGATGATGATGATGATGATGATGATGATGATGATGATGATGATGATGATGATGATGATGGCTACGATTCACTTCATACTCCAATCCAGAGTGGCGTGACCAGAACGGGCACTAATTTGACGGCTGTCATCCAACAGTTTCGATACCAGATGCAGAATACCATGAGTACAGACGCCTCAATGAGTCGGTAACCGCTCTCTTGTCTTTGAAATCATAAAAAGTGGGACCTGCAAATTGATGTTACGGCTTGAAGCTCGAAGAAATCATTAAATAAAAACGATATTATTCTCAGTATTAATCCCATAGGGGGAATTTGTCTTTAATGTCTATTCCAAGGGAACACTGGAATAACTCAGTCGTCAGCCGCAGTGCAGCGCCGCAAGCTGAGCTAGGGTGAGGTGCCTTGCTGCACAGCGGGTATTCAAAATAAATAAAAATAGTCAAAGAGGAAACCCGAAACTATTTCAGACTATTTCCTGGTCCATCATTGTTTTGTTTATTCGCCTTGACTAGGCTATTTCACATCTCTCATTCGTCTTAAGTGTTTCATTTATCGTGGTTTGTTGACAAAGGGGAAAGCCGAAACGTCCAGTCTATTTCCTGTCCCATCATTGTTTTGTTTATTCGCCTTGATTTGACTAGGCCATTTTCCATATCTCATTCGAATTTAGTGTTTCTTTCATCGTGATTTGTTGACAAAGGGGAAACCCGAAACGTCCTCATAATATAATGTGTAATCTTAAACGTTTATACTCTGGTTAATACAGTACTCATAAACATGGATTGCAAAAAAACAATAATAAAGATCTGAGTGACGTCAACTTCGAACTATCTATTGTATTGTACCTGTTTTTCTTCCTTTTTTCCTTCTTTCCTTCCCAAAGGGGCCAATACTGGTTTGACAACATGACCCTCTATCTGGACACTCTACTCATCGTACAACAAGATCTGGCAAACCTCATCAACGGAGAGTTGCAAGTACTGATTTATTATTTATTTACCCTCCCTACCCCCCCCCCCCCCCTCTCTCTCTCTCTCTTCAATGGGCACGATCTATATTACATTTCCATGTGCTTGAGGTCATTGGTCGCATTGGAATAGGGAATGAGATTAGCGGAAGAGTAGCGTCCCTTGATTGGACGTCACCTTACAGAGAGAACGTCAAAATGGTTTTTTTCACATGCGTCTCTCTCGTCCTCGCTTTCGGTGGTGTCTCATGCCGCTTTCACCGGAAGCGAGGACGAGAGACGTATGCGCACAACCAACATGACGTTCTCTCTCTAATAACTTTTCCGCCGGTGACGTCCAATCAAGGGACGCTACTCTTCCGCTAATCTCATTCCCTATATGTGCTCAAAGTAACCCACATAGTGAAAAGTATTCACAGTTTTTGAAATATCTAACATCACGATTCGTCATTTTGTTCACACATGTGTATGTTCACAACTTTCATAAACAAAGCAGCGTGTTTACATATCTGAAGAAATATCCAATCGTCGGACAGCAACAAATCATGTGTTTGATGACTTGGTTGGACGAAAACATGAATATAGATAGTATGCGCTTGGCTAAGAAGCTCATAACATTGCCATCCGGAAGTATAACCCTAGAAAGAGGAGCTACGACTAGAAGGGACAACTCGCCGTTCGCGTGGCACACACCACACTTGCCTAGTGATTTGTTAGCGCTTGTTAGCAACACGCTCCTTGGCTGGCCGCCGGTTTCGCCTGGCTAGACTAAGGGGGAGGGAGGGGAGGGGAGGCCTAATTAAACTGGCACGTGTGTGTGTACCCTTTGTTTTGTTTTTATTTTTATTGGACCATGTGTTGTAGACACCCATCAGTGACTCTTTGTGAAATTTAGTCTTTTTCATTTTAGTATTGATGGAGATCTGTTCCCACATGTTATAAACAACCATCAGTGACACTTGAGGTTTCTAGATCTATAGTAGGCTAGTACTAATAAGATCTGAGATATTTTAGAGATTGAGTTGAACATGGAAGACGCTGAGTTGTACATTTTGTTAATTTTATGTGCCCCCCCCCCCCTGTTTCTCTCTTTTCTCTCTCTCTCTATCTATCTATCTGCCTCTATCCCCCCCCCCCCTATCCCTATCCCCCCCCCCTCTCTCTCTATATATATATATATATCTACCTACCTACCTACCTATCTACCTACCAATATATCTATCTATCTATCCCCATCCCACCCAACCCCAAAATAAATTTTAAAATCACAGATTATTATAATAATAATAGATCTTTATTGTCCATAAATATGGCAATTTGTCATTTAGTTACACTTGTTATGACGTTATATAATAACGATAACATTGAACATATATTTCACTCCTACGTATTCTCTCTCTATATCTATCTATCTATATATCCATCCATCTATCTATCTATCTATCTATCTATCTATCTATCTATCTATCTATCTATCTATCTATCTATCTATCTATCTATCTATCTATCTATCTATCTATCTATCTATCTATCTATCTATCTCTATCCCTCTACCCCCTCCTCTCTCTCCCATTTTCGCTATATTATATATATCTACCTACCTATCTGTCTATCTATCCCCGACCGACCCAACCTCAAAATAAATTTTAAAATCACAGATTATATTAATAATAATAATAATAATAATGATAATAATAATAATAATAATAATAATAATAATAATAATAATAATAATAATAATAATAATAATAATAATAATAATAATAATAATTATTTATAATAATAATAGATTTATTAATTGTTCCTATAAATATGGCAAGATTTTGAACAGATTTATTACATCCTCTCGTTATACACAAACATAAACAACCCAAACACACATTGATCCATAACTATATCTTTACATTCCTACATATTATGCCTGCCTCACATATACTATCTTATCTATCTATAATCCATCCATTATCAAACCTAGTCAACTATTTCTTTAACTCCTCAAGCATCATCACACAACAGAAAGACAAAAGAAAAACCATCGGAGTCATTTCAGTGCCTCTTCCTGCCTCATCCGTCTCATTCTTATTTTATTCCCCTGTCATAACTAACATCACCGGTGGAAGACGTTACAAAACATCGACATTCACATAAACGATGCAAAACAATCGCCTATTGTGTCCTGCAAATAACAAAAATTAATAAAATAATTTATGTCTAGCTTAAAGTTGATTCATCTACAATTTACACTTCGCTCTCACGAATAGAATTATCATGCTCTCCCATTTTGAGCTGTCTATGGGGAGTCACAACAATTGAAAACATAGATGAAGCAGTAGTAGAGCAGTGAATTACAATTCTTAAAAAAATGGATATTATTAAAATGAAATATAATAGAATATAATTATTAATAATCATATATATAATATATATATATATATATATATATATATATATATATATATATATATACATACATACATATATTAAATTAATGGTAAAGGATTAGCATAATAATTGCATAGACATGAATAGAAACCAATCTGTTTCATGTATGTAGTCTTTTCACATTTAATTTTCAACGGACGTTTGTTTTTCCTCCAGGAGCAAAAGAAAACAGACAGCTTGCTGATCGAGATGATGCCCATCCCTGTGTCCGATATTCTCAAACAAGAAAAACCGGTGGTGGCCGAGTATTACAAAAGTGTCACCATTTTATTCAGTGAGATCGACGGATTTCATGGGGTTAAAAGCAAGGTACGATTACTCCCCCCTCCTCCTCCTTCTCCTCTATCTCCATCTCTTCCGCCTCCTCCTCCTCCTTCTTCTCTTCCATCTCTATCTCTTCCTCCTCCTCCTCCTCTTCTTCTTCTTCCTTCTCTTCTACCTCTTCTTCTTTCTTCTCCTCCTCTTGAGCATCATGCTCCTCCCCATCCTCCAACAAGAACAAGAACAACAACAACAACAACAACACACAACACACACTACACTACAACACTACACACATACTAACACACACTACTACTACACTAACTACCACTACTACTACACTACTACTACACTACTACTACTACTAACTACTACTACTACCACTACACTACACTACTCACTACTACTACTACTACTACTACACACTACTACTCCCTACTACTACTACTACTACTACTACTACTACTACTACTACTACACTACTACTACTACACTACTACACACTACTACACTACTACACACACACTACTACTACTACTACTACTACTACTACTACTACTACTACTACTACTATACTACTACCACCACCACTACTACTACTACTACTACTACTACTACTACTACTACTACTACTACTACTACTACTACTACTACTACTACTACTACTACTACTACTACTACTTCGAAATTTTAGCATATAGATAAGTATTGTTTAATGAATTGAGTAAATTTAAGAGCCTATTTCTCCCATCCAGATTTGTGCTGAGTGTTCATCTACGGATATTTTGCACATCCTCAACACTCTGTGTTACTCCATCGACACTATACTCAGGTCCCACAATGTCTACAAGGTGGAAACCATCAACGATTGTTATATGATTGCTTCGGGTAAATGTATTGTGTGTGGACATCTTTATTTGCTCCTCCTCCCCCTTCTCCTCATCATCACTATCATGATCATCATCATCATCATCATCATCATCATCATCATCATCATCATCATCATCATCATCATGATGACCTCTCACGGCCAACACCCTCTTGCTATCTCTTTCTCTCTCTCTCTCTCTCTCTCTCTCTCTCTCTCTCTCTCCCTCTCTCTCTATCTCTCTCTCTCTCTCACTCATACACACACACGGACACAATACATAATTTTTCTCTTCTCTGAATCCATTTCTTGCTATTTCTGCTCACTCTTTTCATTTCTACTTTCTTCTCTTTCCACGCCCCCCCCCCCCCCCCCCCCACACACACACACACTCACACACCGCTACCTCGTCATCTTCAACTTCATTCTAATATAATACTATATGTTGACACGGAGGGTTCAAATAGGTTTCACTAGTCTGACGTCACGTCCGCCCAGCAACCAGAAGCTTGGTTCTAAACACAGAAATCCGATACTTGTTATTCTTCATGCTGGCTAGAACTTTTTCACATTTCATGTGATCAGAATGTATAAAAGCCAAACATGATCAGATTTATAATGTTTTTCTCCTCTGGATACACTTTTACGCTCGTCGGAGAAATATTATTTCATAAGGGCGTCCGCCATTGTTCCGATCGTTTAGAACCAGTTACTAAGTTACTATGCGTCATTACGAGGGAAGTGACGTCACGACTGTTGAAGCCTATTTTGATTTTCCAGGACTTCCCACAAGAATAGGCAATCGACACAGTGCTGAGATCGCAAACCTGGCTCTGGACCTGGTGGTCATGATACAACGTGAGGACTTCCGGTTTCAGACTGGCCGCCGAGTGGACCTTCGAATTGGAATCAGCACTGGTACCTACATATTATTTGGTTTGATATTGATTCTATTTTCAATTTCGCACACTTTATGCCATTCAGTGGTTCAAAGCTCATAGCAACTGTGGGTTGTAATCAGTAAGAAACAAAAAAAAATATGAGTAGAATTTCTTCAAAAACTATGTGTAACCGTTATCATTAATATGTTTTAAAATTATGCCTTTTTCGCCACGACATCATAAGATATCGTCGCCTAGGCATTCCACGAAGTAATATAGATAACTCATCAAACAATATGTCTGATGTCAACAGGAATCACCCATGTTGTCCAAGTGAGCAAATTGGGGGTTAATAATCTTGCTCAAGGAAAAAAACGAAAGTGCCTGAAGCGGGGCTCGAACCCGGGTCCTTCCGGGTTACAGTACAATGCCTTAACCACTCGGCCACTTCGCTCCCATTAATAATTATATTAATTTAATTTAGCGAGAACTAATCACAAACAGACTGTCTACAAAGAGCCATGTGACGTCAAGTCCAATCCCTTCAATAAGATTTTTATGTTATATTCCTCTCTACTTTTTAGTATAATATCATTTAACCTTTACCAGTTCATAAAGTATCTTCATAATAATTTGCTTATTTATATTATACAAGAATTTTATTATAAGTAATAATCGACACAAAGTCACCATAATATATCCGATTGTTGTTCCACTGTATATTTTAAGACTTTTAATATTCTTTGCCAAGTTTTATTTAATTTATTAACATTTGATATTTCTTTTATATATTACCGAATTGTGTTGTGATACAAAATTGTAATTTCCATTCAAGGATCAATAAAGTATATCTTATCTTATCTTAAGATCTTTATATCTACCCATCTCACAAAATAATATTATATCTTATTTCTCCATTCCAGGTCCTTGCATGGCTGGGGTTGTTGGCAGTATAATGCCTCGATATTGCTTATTCGGAGATACCGTCAACAAGGCGTGTAGCATGAAGTCCAATGGAATAGGTATACAATAAAAACTGTTAAATGCCCATTATTCTACCCCCCCCCCCCTTCCCCGGGCTTCCTAATCAGAGCTGCCTACTTGAAAATTCAAAAATTCTTAGTTTCCAATGGAAAAACAAAGAATAGTAATTTGTGCGGCTAGGTGGTCTTGTGGTATGACACTCGCTTTCTGATCGGAAGGTCTTGGGTTCGAGCCTCGCGCTCGGCGCATAGTTGAGTCCTTGGAAAAGGCTCTTTACTCACATTCTCTCACCGTACTCAGGTGTAAAATGAGTACCTGGCCGTTAACAGCGTTGTCTTTGTCCGAAAAATTGTAAAATCGCCTAACAGGCGTCATGTCCCGTCCTACATGTTAAATGTTGCTGTTGACCAGGGGACCCCTTGTAAAGCGCATTGAGCACATTTAGTGGATATTGCGCTCTATAAAGCTCAATTAATCTTTTTTAATAGCTTTAGAAATAAATAATTTGCCATCAGTAACATCCAAAAAAAGCTCCAGATTTCTAAAAATAGATTCTAAGCATCAATCTTTTCTTTTCAACAAGGTGTATTGAGTCAAAGAGGCGGTTGCAGTCTTGTGATTGGAGCAAAAAAAAAAAAAAAAAATCGTATTTCTACGAATATTTCGTGGCATTAGGCAGGTCTGTCTACCCTTTATCTCTCTCTCTACATACCATTTTCAGGGGTTTTCCTGTAATTAAAATAAATAAATAAAAAATAAAAATAAAATACCCTTTATTCATCCCCAAGGGGACATTTATCTTTAGGGTCTATTCCAAGGAAAGACTGGAATAGCCCAGGAGTCAGCCGCAGAGCAGCGCCGCAAAGTGAGCTAGGGCGAGGTGACTTGCTCACGGCCACACAACACAGCGGCGGGTGATTGAACTCGGTATCTTTCGGGTAGGAAACAAAGACCGTACCGCTGAGCCACGCTGCCCCCATACGTGTCCAACACAAAACTTGAGTGTTTACGCTCAAACTCAAGCACAATAAAGACATGGACGTCTTCTATTAACTAATTTTATGTATCAAAACAAGCTTTACAAATACGCTTCAACGAATTCAAGAGTCGTGACGTCACTTCCTTCCTAATGACGCATGGTAACTCAGTAACACTGGCTCTGAACTATCGGAACAATGACGGACGACCTTATGAAATATTTATCCGACGAGCATAAAAGCGTATCCAGAGGAAAAAAAACATTATAAATCTGATCATGTTTTGACTTTTACACATTCTGACCACAAAACATATGATAAGTTCTAGACAGCATGAAGAATAAAAAGTACCGATTTTCTTGGTTTAGAACCACGATGGCCGCCGTTGCTGGGCAATGTGACATCAGACTGTTGAATCCAATTAGCATTAAGTTCTCATAAATATACCAAAACTGTTTATTGGAATGTTGTCATGCACAAAACAAATTCGAATAAGAAAAATGTTCATTGTATGTTGACAAATGAAGATTTTCCTATAATTGGTCAATGAAAAGAATATGAAATTGAATGTAAGCTTCAATTTAATAAACGATAACAGATAATAAGGATGTTTCGGGTTTCCCCTTTATCAACAAAACAGGATAAATGAAGCACTACAGACGAATCAGATAACATTTAGTGTCTGTAGTGTTTCATTCATCCCATTTTGTTGATAAAGGGGAAATGGAGCCGGAATTTGTCCCGGTTTCCAAAGCGTGAGACGGATATTAATAGAAATTGCTTTCTATCCTTTGGAAAGGACGCTAGTCAATCGCAAAGTACTACTTTCCACCAAATGAAACAGACTCAGCTACCCATTCACGTCTGGGTGGACAGGGGGTCAGAAAAAAGTAATATCAACTGCACTCAGGATCGATCTCGGTCCCTCTGCGCGTGAAGTGAGTGCTTTACCAAATGAGCTATCGTGATCCCCCCCCCCCCCCCTTTCCCCCTAAAATCCAATGTGATGACCTATGTCTGTGTCTACTCCCCCTCAAATCCAATGTGATGACCTATGTCTGTGCCTACTCCCCCTAAAATCCAATGTGATGACCTATGTCTGTGTCTACTCCCCCTCAAATTCAATGTGATGACCTATGTCTGTGTCTACTCCCCCTAAAATCCAATGTGATGTCCTATGTCTGTGTCTACTCCCCCTCAAATCCAATGTGATGACCTATGTCTGTGTCTACTCCCCCTCAAATCCAATGTGATGACCTATGTCTGTGTCTACTCCCCCTCAAATCCAATGTGATGACCTATGTCTGTGCCTACTCCCCCTAAAATCCAATGTGATGACCTATGTCTGTGTCTACTCCCCCTCAAATCCAATGTGATGACCTATGTCTGTGTCTACTCCCCCTCAAATCCAATGTGATGACCTATGTCTGTGTCTACTCCCCCTCAAATCCAATGTGATGACCTATGTCTGTGTCTACTCCCCCTCAAATCCAATGTGATGACCTATGTCTGTCTACTCCCCCCCCCCCCTCAAATCCAATGTGATGACCTATGTCTGTGTCACCCCCCCTCAAATCCAATGTGATCACCTATGTCTGTGTCCACTCCCCCCCCTCAAATCCAATGTGATGACCTATGTCTGTGTCTACTCCCCCCCTCCCCCCCCCTCAAATCCAATGTGATGACCTATGTCTGTGTCCACTCCCCCCCCCCTCAAATCCAATGTGATGACCTATGTCTGTGTCCACTCCCCCCCCCCCCTCAAATCCAATGTGATGACCTATGTCTGTGTCCACTCCCCCCCCCCCCTCAAATCCAATGTGATGACCATGTCTGTGTCCACTCCCCCCCCCCCCCCATCAAATCCAAATGTGATGACCTATGTCTGTGTCCACTCCCCCCCCCCTCAAATCCAATGTGATGACCTATGTCTGTGTCCACTCCCCCCCCCCCCCCTCAAATCCAATGTGATGACCTATGTCTGTGTCCACTCCCCCCCCCCCAAATCCAATGTGATGACCCATGTCTGTGTCCACTCCCCCCCCCCCTCAAATCCAATGTGATGACCTATGTCTGTGTCCACTCCCCCCCCCCTCAAATCCAATGTGATGACCTATGTCTGTGTCCACTCCCCCCCCCCCCTCAAATCCAATGTGATGACCTATGTCTGTGTCCACTCCCCCCCCCCCTCAAATCCAATGTGATGACCATGTCTGTGTCCACCTCCCCCCCCCTCAAATCCAATGTGATGACCGATGTCTGTGTCCACCCCCCCCCCCCCCCCCAACCCAATGGGATGACCCATGTCTGTGTCCACTCCCCCCCCCCCCCTCAAATCCAATGTGATGACCTATGTCTGTGTCCACTCCCCCCCCCCTCAAATCCAATGTGATGACCTATGTCTGTGTCCACTCCCCCCCCCCCCCTCAAATCCAATGTGATGACCTATGTCTGTGTCCTCACTCCCCCCCCCCCCCCTCAAATCCAATGTGATGACCTATGTCTGTGTCCACTCCCCCATCGCCCCCCCCCCCCCTCAAATCCAATGTGATGACCTATGTTGTGTCCACTCCCCCCCCTCCTTGCCCCCCCCCCCCTCAAATCCAATGTGATGACCTATGTCTGTGTCCACTCCCCCCCCCCCCCTCAAATCCAATGTGATGACCTATGTCTGTGTCCACTCCCCCCCCCCCCTCAAATCCAATGTGATGACCTATGTCTTGTCACTCCCCCCCCCCCCCAAATCCAATGTGATGACCTATGTTTGTGTCTACTCCCCCCCCCCCCCCTCAAATCCAATGTGAACCTATGTCTGTGTCCACTCCCCCCCCCCCCCCCTCAAATCCAATGTGATGACCTATGTCTGTGTCTACTCCCCCCCCCCCTCAAATCCAATGTGATGACCTATGTCTGTGTCTACTCCCCCCCCCCTCAAATCCAATGTGATGACCTATGTCTGTGTCTACCACCCCCCCCCTTCAAATCCAATGTGATGACCTATGTCTGTGTCCACTCCCCCCCCCTCAAATCCAATGCAATGACCCATGCCTGTGTCCACCCGTCCCCCTCAAATCCAATGTGATGACCTATGTCTGTGTCCACTCCCCCCCCCCCTCAAATCCAATGTGATGACCTATGACTGTGTCCACTGACTCCACCCCACAGCCAACTACGTTCACGTCAGCCACAGCACCTATGAATCCCTCAAGAAACACGCAAACTTTGTCATGAAGGATCGGGGTACCATCGACATTAAGGTAAATATTATGAGGATCTCTCCTCTAAGCTTACCCCACCCCCCACCCCACTCCCCACCCCCAAAAGAAAAAAGAAAAAAAACCACCCCCCCCCCTCCCCAACTAAAAAATAAATAAATAAGACTATTTAAAACACTACCAAGAAAAAAAAAACAACAAAACAAAACAATATAAAACACACACACACACACACACGAACAAGAAAAAACAACAACAAACAAACAAGGCAACAAACACACACACACACACACACACAACTATTGTTCAACCCCTCCCCATAAATAGTAACGCGGTGTACAATAATTATTTCTAACGTCAGATTATCAAAACGTTAAATCTCATTAAAATAATAAAATTTTATAAACAGGAGTATCGTTCAAGTTTGATAAAAAATGTCTTTTATTCAGAGATCACAAAATCAAGAATCGAATGAGGGCTAGAATTAAAGATTCTTTTACACTCTTGCATTTTGGAATTCGAGCTTTATCCCCAACGGATACGTCTGGACTTTCAAGAGTGTAAGATCTTAAGAATCGTATATTATTGATCATTCTACATGTTAACATTTATTATTGTTGTTTAGTATTTTAATTACAATGTTTATCATTTCCTATCGTTATCAACTGGCACTGTTTCATGATTCATACACATATTTTCAGAAGGAGATATTACAAGTTGTTTTTTGTCGACCGAGACAACGCTGTTGACGTCCATGTACTAATTTTACATCTGAGTACGGTGAGAGAATGTGAGTAAAGAGCCTTTTCCAAGGACTCAACTATGAGCCGAGCGAGGTTTGAACCTATGACATTCCGATCCGAAAGCGAGTGTCATACCACAAGACCACATAGGATATATTATTATGTTTATCTTTAACTTGTACGGCAATGACTATTTGTGTTTCTGCAGAATATAGGCAAGATGAAGACGTACTGGCTTGTAGGACGCAGAGACGAAAACGGCACAGCCATGTATGTCTACTACCCAGACATAGACGACAACTTGGCGGCCCGAAGATGCATATCGGACTCAGCGGAAATCCCCGGAGAAATCGAACCGTACCAGAGAGACGCCCTGACGTTGCCACGCGCTGTCTCGCCAAGCGTCACGTCATCGTTAAACACGACCCTTGACCCCAAGAGCCATGATGACGTCACGACTATGAAGAAAAGCGACATTTTCGAGGAGATGATTATGTAGGCAGACCTGCCTGCCAACTACTATGAAAATTAGGTAGAATTACGAAATTTCGGCTCCAAATTCACAACTGTATGAGCATCTCTAAGTCATTAAAGCTTACTGAAAATGAATGTTGATGCCAAATAACATAATTTAAAGGATTTTGAAGTGTTTTTTTAAAATCCCAGTGAGGGTAAATTGTTGATTTTTAAAGTCAAATACAGTGACTATAATTTTTATCTCCCAAAAATTACGAATTTTTAAATTTTGAAGTTGGCATGTCTGATTTAGGATAAAAAGGCAGACAAGTCAATCTAGCCTTCTACTTAAAACTAATAATTAATAGGGAGCAATAGTGTGACGTCAAAAATGGTTCTAATCTCATTGGAAGTGTGAATGAAACCAGTCCCCCAGAGGACTGGATACAAAATTTGTGCAACTGTTCTTCTGGTTTCAGAGTGGTGATATCTTCATATTTTCTAGCCTTAACTAAATGCCGGTAGTCAATAAAGACCATCCATCCTCGCTCTTTTACGTCCTGTAATCCTAAGAATTTGCCTAGACATCCTGATACGAAAATAGCCACCTTATGATTTAATGTGAAACTGATTCACTGAAACCCATTCATTTTTAGTTCTCCAACGGTCTGGTTGGTTACACACTTACAAGGAGTTTTGAACCGGAAGAGAGGAAGGTTTGCGTCACGACTTCTCTAAACAATTTCAACATTTTATGTTTTTGTACAAATCATTCTGGCGCTGATATGACCTTTACGTGTTGCAAGTGCAGTAAAACTCTTAAAAACAGAAACAAAACAAACAGTACCAATCATTAGATAATGACAATTTATTACCCTGGGGGAAAAGGGCGGGGGGGGGGGGGGGGGGGGGGAGGATGGTCTGGGGTGAGACTGAAATGTTGTAGCCTATTGGTTAAATCCTTGTATTAAGTCTTAGATAATAAAAACGAATGTTTAGTTTTCATCAAATGTTTTCCTCCGTCACAACAGGCTTCAACAGTCATGGTGTCACTTTCCTCGTAATGTCGCATAGTAACTTAGTAACTGGTTCTAAACTATCGGAACATTGACGGGCGCCCTTATGAAATACATCTCCGACGAGCATAAAAGTGTATCCGGAAGGGAAAATCAATATAAATCTTATCATGTTTGACTTTTATACATTCTGATCACATGACATGTGAAAAAGTTCTAGGCAGTATGAAGAATAAAAAGTACCGATTTTCTTTGTTTCGAAGCAAGCTGCTGGCTGCTAGGCGGACGTGACGTCAGACTATTGAATCCTATTATAGATATCGCTGAACCATCCTAACACTGTCGTACTTTGAAAAAAATAATATTTCTAATTTTGGCAGAAAACTCGTAATTTATAAATTGATAGATTAAAATGACCTTCAACTTGGCAAAAGCTCTCAAACCTGCGACTTGCGAAGGGGTTCTTGCCCATGATGTGGTTTGTGATGTGCACGAGTGCGGTAAAGAATTAGCTTTATCTCTATTCGCCGGCATTATGAAATCGCATTTGTGATTATTTTTCCACACCTCCATACTGAATCTTGGATATGAGAAAGACATTAGCCGTGGAAATGATTGGAATTTTGTTTTGCTTGACATGTCACCATGAAGCCCATCTCAATTGTATTGTCATTCAAGTCATTGATGTGCTATGCTGTGTTCATTTGTAAAGGAAGCACACATGTGTACTTGTTGTATGCAGAGAGACAGAAAGAAAGGAAGAAATAAACAAAGATATATATATATGTGTACTTGTTGTATGCAGAGAGACAGAAAGAAAGGAAGAAATAAACAAAGATATATATATATATGTACTTGTTGTATGCAGAGAGACAGAAAGAAAGGAAGAAATAAACAAAGATATATATATATATATGTGTACTCGTTGTATGCAGAGAGACAGAAAGAAAGGAAGAAATAAACAAAGATATATATATATATGTACTCGTTGTATGCAGAGAGACAGAAAGAAAGGAAGAAATAAACAAAGAAATAATAATATATATTAATATAATATATATATATATAATATATAATATATAATATATATATATATATATATATATATATATATATATATATATTATGTAATAATAAGAGAAATAGAGAAAAGAGAGAGAGAGAGAGAGAGAGAGAGAGAGAGAGAGAGAGAGAGAGAGAGAGAGAGAGAGAGAGAGAAATTTGTGTGCGCGTGAGTGTATGTGTATGTGTGTGTATGTGCATGTGTATGTGTGTATGTTTGTGTGTGTGTATGTGTATGTGTGTGTATGTGTATGTATGTTTGTGTGTGTGTATGTGTTTGTGTATGTATGTGTATGTTTGTGTGTGTATGTTTGTGTGTGTATGTGTGTGTATGTGTATGTATGTTTGTGTGTGTGTGTGCGTGTGCTGAATGATATGGCCGCACGCCTTGGTGCAGGGACGTTTTCTGTTATATTCCACCTCAAAAATATTGTTATAATATTATTGCCATTAAACGTGGAGAATTATCGGTGCAAGTCTATTAATAAAATTGGATTAAAATGAACTGAATCAGTTTTATTAAACTTGATAGAAGGAACAAACTTGACGTCACTCAGCTCTTTGTTATTGTCTTTAGACAGCCATTTTAATGATCAATTCTCACTAAATTTGATCCACCAGACTATAAACGCTCAATCAAGGCTATACATAGTTTTGTGTGTTGGTACATTATATCCGACCATGGGCGTTGCGAGTATTTTACCTAAACGCATAGCATCAATATAATGATTACTGTCCGTTGCAGGCCAGAATTCTTCGTGTCCATTTTCCAAGTTCAAAAGTGGCCAAATGGAACCTCATGTGACCAAAAACTACTTAGATTTTGGCTCCCTTGAAAAACTCAGCCGTTTTAGTCATCAAAAAAATCGACGAGACTAGGAAAAAAAATTATTATCTTTTTTTTTTGGGTTAAAATTTACGGCCTTTCGCTCTTTATTATGAAAAAAAATAATATAAATTCAGAAAAATTGAAAAAATTAATGACAGAAGTCATGATTCTCCGTGCCTATCTGGCAATCCTGGTCCGTTGATCCTGAAAAATCAAGTACATGATTTTTCTAAGAGCACTCGCTTCTGAAGCAAAGGGACCGAGATTGATCCCAGGAGCAGTCGAGATCTTTTTTCTTCTGACCCCTCTGTCCACCCAGCAGTGATTGGGTTGTTGGGTCTGTTAGATCTGGTGGGGAGTACTTTGCAATAGACTAGCGTCCTATTCAAAGGGTAACAAGCAATTGTTATTGTCCGTTTCACGCTTTAGAAACCGGGATAATTGTTTGTTTTTAAGGGTTTTACGGCGCTTGCAACACGTTTAGGTTATATCAGCGCCAGTAAAAAGGAAGAAAATGGGATAGTAAAAAGTTCTAGAATTAACAATTGAAGCATCCAAGAATTAGGAAGACAAAGGGGAACTGGTTTAAATAAAGAACAGATGTAGATTCCAAGAGCACACCGTCAGTGTTCTTAGTTTGAGATCACCTAAAAGTCTCACCCGATCCAGACAAAAGCACAGGTCCCAACTAATAGGAACACACTTAAATGTTTACAAATCAAACATCTAAAGCAAAAATAATTCAGTGCATAACAGAGAGATGATTTACAAGACAAAAAAATATCATATCCCAAAACTCTAACTATACATTTGACTGTTTCCCTCCCAGTCAAAGATTTCGGTCAGGGCCTGGACAAACCCAAGCAATCCTATTCCTAGACAAAGAGAGATAACAGTTGGAAAACAGATATAGGGGGATAGAAGACACAGCAAGTGACCTCCTGTCCGCAGTGGGAGGTCAATTGTTTTTGTTTTTAAGGGTTTTACGGCGCTTGCAACACATTTAGGTTATATCAGCGCCAGTAAAAAGGAAGAAAATGGGATAGTAAAAAGTTCTAGAATTACAATTAAAGCACCCAAGAAAAAGTAAGACAAAGGGGAACTGGGAACAAATAGGGATCAGATGTAGATTCCAAGAGCATACCACCCATGTACTTAGTCTGAGATC
The DNA here is from genome assembly GCF_034508935.2 of Berghia stephanieae. NCBI lineage: Eukaryota > Metazoa > Mollusca > Gastropoda > Nudibranchia > Aeolidiidae > Berghia > Berghia stephanieae. The sequence continues at coordinate 10,696,787 of NC_088363.1, read as the reverse complement.
ACCTATAAGTCTCATCCGGACACAAGCACAAAATCCAACAAAGAGGAATACACTCAAATGCTTACATTATACATTCAAAATAACAAATATAATAATACATAACGGAGAGATGATTTACAAGGAAAAAAATATCTCCCAAAACAATAACTATGCATTTGACTGTTTCCCTCCCAGCCAGGACTCCGGCCACGGCCAAAACAAAACCAAGTAATCTCATTCCAAGACAGAGACAGAAACCATGTTGGAAAACAGACATAAGGGGATAGAAGACACAGTATGTACCTCCCTGCCCACTATGGGAGATCAGGAACCCCACCCAGATATAAGGGGATAGAAGAGACAGTGTGTACCCCCCTGCCCACTATGGGAGGTCAGGAAACCCACACAGATATAAGGGGATAGAAGAGACAGTATGTACCCCCCTGCCCACTATGGGAGGTCAGGAACCCCACACAGATATAAGGGGATAGAAGACACAGTATGTACCTCCCTGCCCACTATGGGAGGTCAGGAACCCCACCCAGATATAAGGGGATAGAAAACACAGTATGAACCTCCCTGCCCACTATGGGAGGTCAGGAACCCCACCCAGGTATAAGGGGATAGAAGACACAGTATGAACCTCCCTGCCCACTATGGGAGGTCAGGAACCCCACCCAGGTATAAAGGGATAGAAGACACAATATGTACCTCCCTGCCCACTGTGGGAGGTCAGGAACCCCACCCAGGTAGGGGGTGCTGTAGGGAAAGGAAGAGACATTAAGACAAAAACAAGTAGGAATGGAATAATTTATTATGTGATTCATGGAAGTGGCAGCATCGAAAAGCATGGGTAATATTATATAATAATAATAGTCAAACATAGCACTCATGTTATAATATGATTATAATAAAAGTAATAATATAATATATTCATAACAATATATTATGTAAATAGTAGAATAAGATGGAATTTTACCTTATGTTTTGAATATCAAAAAAAAAAAAAAATGAAAATCAAACCTGCATAGATTTGAGAAGACACAAGATGCATAGCAGGCAAAACTGGAAACCGCATTAATTATTGCTAGTAAACTATTATTTACAAATGATAATTTTTATCAACTCTATACATTATACAAAATCAGTGCTTGGTTATCATAAATTTATTATTTATTTTTCCTTATCTTATATCTTATATACAATTTTTGTACGTATTCACTTCAATAACACAGACTAAGCCGATTCTTTTTGCTGATGTCATGAATCACTTTGAAGCAAAGGTGAAAAAGTTATTTCTCACTTGCTTATAATCAGAAAAAAATAAAACAAAACATCTACCAACTAACAAAATTTCTCAATTCTTCTCCATTTCCAAAAGCATTGTAAAACACACCAAAACTCCATTTCCAAAAGCATTGTAAAACACACCAAAACTCCATTTCCAAAAGCATTGTAAAACACACCAAAACTCCATTTCCAAAAGCATTGTAAAGTAAAACACACCTCCCCATGCCAAAACTCCATTTCCATATATCCCATGTCAAGCTGATTGTGATGATCCTAGTCAATGTCAGTGCCCCTCACAAATTTCACATCTGCTCGTTAATTTCACACACTTTTGTAAGCAACATTTGATCACTTTAGTCATGTATTGAACAGCTGGGTGACAAAGAAAGAGGATAGTAATATTAGTTTTCTGAGGTTATCTGATCAGAGAGATGAATGGCGTACCATGATCACCACCGATGTCTGGCACAGACTTGGTTCTTGAAGAAGAAGAAGAAGAAGTCATTTATAAAATATATATTATTATTATTATGTTATGGTTGATAGGATTTGCCTGGAATCACGAAGAGTGCTAGAGTGCTTGACAGTTTCTTGGAGTAAATTATTTATTATCCTCACCTCATTTGGTTATTTCCTCCTACAACGTTGTAGGAGGAAATAACCGAATGAGGTGAGGATAATAAATATTATTATGTTATATATTCTGCATGTATTTTATAAAACAACTGGAAAGGAAATTACATGTGGTTTTGGGATCATCATGAATTTAGCACGTAAATAAAATTCCCTTTATTTATCCCATTGCCATGTATGGACATCTCATTGGAGAAATTTGTCTATTGTTAACCGTAGTGCAATGGTCCCAAAACTGAGCTAGGGTGAGATAACCTGCTCAAAACCACACAGTCACAGCGGGTATTCAAACTCAGTACCTTTCAGGTACGAAGCCAAGACCAAACCACTCAGCCACACTGCCCTACCCTTGTCGCTTACAAAAATACATGAAATCAACGACGATCTGTGAGGAAAATTATTTGGTCATAATAAGTTTTCCAGCATTATGCAAGTTTAATTCATGTTGATGTTAAGTTTAATTAGAGTAAATGCCACTAACAACTTATAACTTATACTAATCAACTCGTGTGGCTTATGACATGATTTTGTCAGATTCTATCCTCAACTTTCCTTTTGCTTCATTCAAATAACAAAGTGATTCTTAACCAACTAAGCCATACACACCATCATCATCAGACTTTCACTTTTGACATCCATATTATTCTATTTCAAACACATACACACCCCCCCCCCAAACACACACAAAAAAACAAAACAAAACACAAAATACAAAATGAACATAAAGCAGGATATTTACAATGTCAAAAATTGGTTACAATAATATAAACAACGTGTTGCCTTCGAAAATAAATTTACATATAAAATAAAAAAGGATCTACAACAATCTTTATCATCTCCTGCCCTAACCCTCTCCTCTTAATTATGTGAATAGAAGAGTTGACATACAGACAAACAACTACACTCACGAACTCATGAACAACTACACTCATGAACAACTACACTCGCGAATAATAAAATATTATTTTAAAAAATTAACACCCTTCAGCAAAACAATAATAGACGCTGTTGCCAAGGCATTCCATGAAGGAATGTAGATAATTCATCAAAAGTTATCATCTGATGTTTGTTTGTTTGTTTGTTTTTAAGGGTTTTACGGCGCTTGCAACACATTTAGGTTATATCAGCGCCAGTAAAAAGGAAGAAAATTGGATAATAAAAAGTTCTAGAATTACAGTTGAAGCATCCAAGAGAAAGTAAGACATAGGGGAACTGGGAACAAATAGGGATCAGATGTAGATTCCAGGAGCATACCACCAATGTACTTAGTTTGAGATCACCTATGTCTCATCCGGACACAAGCACAAAATCCAACAAAGAGGAATACACTCAAATGCTTACATTATACATTAAAAATAACCAATATAATAATACATAACAGAGCGATGATGAACAAGGAAAAAAATATCATCTCCCAAAACAATAAATATGCATTTGACTGCTTCCCTCTCAGCCAGGACTCCGGCGAGGGCCAGGAAAAAACCAAGTAATCTCATTCCAAGACAAAGACAGAAAGCTTGTTGGAAAACAGTTATAAGGGGATAGAAGACACAGTATGTACCTCCCTGCCCGCTATGGGAGGTCATCTGATGTCAACAGAAATCAGGCATGTTCTCCAAATGACCAAACTGGAAATTAATCTTCTTACTCAAGGAGAAAAAAACGAGAGTAGTTGAAGTGAGGCTTGAACCCCAGACCTCCCAAGTGCAATGCCTTAACCATTTGGCTACCTCGAATTAAAATAAAATAGAAATCAATGGGTACATCTAGACAGTTATATAGAGAATGAGATTAGCGGAAGAGTAGCGTCCCTTGATTGGGAGTCACCGGAGGATAAGTTATTAGAGAGAGAGAGAACATCATAATGGTTTTGCACATGCGTCTCTCGTCCTCGCTTCCGGTGAAAGCGGCATTAGACACTTCACCGAAAGCGAGGACGAGAGAGACGCATGCGCAAAACCATTTTTTTTTTTGTTTTTAAGGGTTTTACAGCGCTTGCAACACATTTAGGTTATATCAGCGCCAGTAAAAAGGAAGAAAATGGGATAGTAAAAAGTTCTAGAATTACAATTAAAGCACCCAAGAGAAAGTAAGACAAAGGGGAACTGGGAACAAATAGGGATCAGATGTAGATTCCAAGAGCACACTATCAAAGTACTTAGTTTGAGACCACTTATAAGTCTCATCCGGACACAAGAACAAAATCCAACAAAGAGGAATACACTCAAATGCTTACATTAAACATTAAAAATAACAAATATAATAATACATAACAGAGAGATGATTTACACGGAAAAAAATATCATCTCCCAAAACAATCTATGCATTTGACTGTTTCCCTCCCCGCCAGGACTCCGACGAGGGCCAGGAAAAAACCAAGTAATCTCATTCAAAGACAAAGACAGAAAGCATGTTGGAAAACAGATATAAGGCGATAGAAGACACAGTATGTACCTCCCTGCCCGCTATGGGAGGTCAGGATCCCCACCCAGACGCAAAACCATGTTGACGTTCTCTCTGTAAGGTGACGTCCAATCAAGGGACGATACTCTTCCGCTAATCTCATTCCCTATTTCATCTACCTCTTTCCCCTCGTGTTGGAGATGTTCCTCTTCAAATCACACTTTTTGTTTTTAAGGGTTTTACGGCGCTTGCAACACATTAGGTAAAATCGATGCCAGTGAAAAGGAAGAAAATGGGAAAGTCAAACATTTCTAGGATTACAATTAAAGCACCAGAGAAAAAGGAAGACAAAGGGGAACTGGTTAAAATAGAGAACGGATGTAAATTCCAAGATCAGAGCATACAATCAGTGTACTTAGTTTGAGACCACCTAAATGTCTCATCCTGTTACAAGCACAGGTCTCCACTAATTTTTTTTTTTTTTGTTTTTTGTTTTTGTTTGTTTGTTGCTTTAGGTCTCTTCCAACACAATTGAGGTTATATGAGAGACCGCTGAAACAAAAAAACAAGCAATCTAACAAAAATAGTACAAATGTAAATCAAAAGCATAACCTAAAGATATCATAAGCTAAATTATAAATAACCAAGAACAAACAGGCAGAGGATTTACAGGAAAAAAAATATCCCCTGTCAAAAATACAATCACAAACCAAAGAAGCAGGATAGGCTAGTAAAGAGAAGAAGAAACGACATCACTATCGGATCGTACACCCATGCGAACATCATAGGTATATGATTCAAGGGTGATGCTCCCATCCAACCACCCGCGGTCTCCACTAAGAGGAACACACTAAAACGTTTACAAATCATATAATACATGTAAAACAAATAATAATACAGTGTATAACAGAGAGATGCTTTACAAGACAAAAAAAACAACATCTCCCAAAACTCTATACATTTGACTGTCTCCCTTCCAGCCAGGGTGGGTATCCGGACAGGACCAGGACCAGGACTTTTGTTTGTCATGGCATGCTGGGGAGTCTCTGGTCTGTCTTCCCACCCTAACCTGTATTCCAGGGCCAGGACAAAACCATCTCATCCCAAGACAAAGTCAGAAAGCAAGTTGGAAAACAGATATAGGGAGATAAAGGACACAGTAAGTGCTTCCCTGTCCACTACGGGAAATCAGGAACCCCAGCCAGCAAATCACACTGACTTACAGCACACAAACTTTGATGATTACGAGGACATTGAAGACACAGACACACTGAGATTGAGGTGACGTGATAAAGTTGAATGAAATGACAATCAGAGGTAGATACTGTATAAAAGAGCTTTGAGGTTTCGACGTAAGGCGCTATAGAAATATGCTTATTATTATTATTATATGGAAGATAGAGAAGATGGGTGGATTGAACAGCAATGCAGTGGTTTTTATCTATAGTGGAATACAATCTGTTCTTGCAACATCTACAATGACATTTTTAGCCAGAAAATCTCTTATCTCCATATATCTGTCATCTGCATTTTGTGCCAAATTGGGACCTAAAATTTGCCCAAAACCCCCCCAAAATTTGCCAAGAAATTTGCCAAAAAGACCAAAATTTGCCAAGAAATTTGCCGCACTTTGGGTCCTTATTTGAAGATTTTTTTGACAAAACGATCCATGACTGAAGTTGGAGGTGTAAGTGACTCGATTTATTTGACTTGAGAAATGAAATGACTGTGAATAGCATTGTTACAAAGATTTTAAAGGATCATTATCCGTAGAGAGTAGCTTCCCTTGGTTTGGGCCCAGGCAAAGCTGCAACATTTCTCAAGTTTCGCACTTTTTTCTCTCGTTATTTTGTTTTCGCTTCTTTTTTTTCCCCAAATTTTGCCACGGGATTTGCGAATTTTCCCAAAATTTGCCACGATTTGCCAATTTCGGGAAATTTGCCAAAATTAGCGGATCGCCCTGATATTTGCGGCCGCAAAAAATGCAGATGACAGATATTTATCAATCAACTTGTCAATAGTGCAAATCCAGAGTCTTCCAAAGAGTTTTAAGGTTTAAGACATTTAAACTAATTGAGTGCCATCTCAATCTATCGATATATCAAAACTGATATTAACATTTTTTGGACAGAGACAATGCTGTTAACAGCCAGGTACTCATTTTACACCTGAGCACAGTGAGAGAAGGTGAGTAAAAAGCCTTTTCCAAGGACTCAGATATGCACCGAGCGAAGCTCGAACCCAGGACCATCCAATCCGAAAGAAGTGTCATACCACTAGACCACATAGCAGCACAAGGAAAAAGTTTACTGGTCAAAATGAAAAAAAGAAAATGGCTTTTTGTGTCAACGTATGGCAGGATAGGAACAATGATTTTTATATCAATAGCTAGATTACTAGTTATGGAATATACAGCGTTGGTTGTTTTTGAGGGTTTTACGGCGGTTGCAACACATTTAGGTCATTTCAGTGCAAGTATAGAGGAAGAAAATGGGATTGTAAAATAATCTAGATTTACAATAAAAGCATGGAAGAAAAGGTCAGACAAAGGGGTCTGGTTCAAGTAGGGTACAGATGTAGATTCCAAAAGCAAACCATCAATATGCTATGTTTGAGATCACCAAAAAAAATTCCCATCCAGACACAAGCAGAGGATCCAACTAAGAGGGACACGCTCATATGATAATAAAACATGATATTGAAAATAAACAAAAATATTACAGTACATAACAAAGAGGTGATTTACAAAGACAAAAATATCATCTTCCCAAACTATAACTACACATTTGACTCATTTCCTTCCCAGCCACTGCAGAAATCGTTTTCTCTATTGTCTTCTGGCACTTTCCTACTCACTTCACTTCCTGTTATTACCAACATAAGTGCCTGCTCCACTCACTTTTCTGAATTAATTTCCTCCCAGCCATGGACTCTGGTCAGGACAAAACTAGGCAATTTCATTCCAAGACAAAGACAGAAAGCAACTCATCAACAGCAGCGTACCAGTTTCATTTGTACACAGTGCTCTTCTCCTGTCAGATTTATCTAAATGATGATAAAGTATTTCAATTTCTTTTAATAAGAAAAATACCAATAGGAAACCATTTTGATCTTATCTAAAAGAGAACAGTTGATGAAAACTAAACCATAATCTTTAAAAAGCAATCATGATGGCAACAAAAAAAATATTGTTTGTTTTTTTTGTTGCTTTATTTTTTTAAGGGAGTTACAAGTACAAGGCCCTGACAAAAGGCCACTCAGATCTCATTTCATAAAGGTTCAGATGCCTTCAAAATTCACCATGAGTACAGATTCAATGGAGTGAACAGCCATGCTCTAACTTTACATGTAAAAAGAAAGTTTTAATAAAAGAGGAATGTCTTCAAAAATATGGCAAGATGCTAATAATCTCATTTCAAAATTTGTTCAAAGGCAAAACAGTACGAATGTTACAACGTTTTGCAATTTTTAAAGATTCTTCGATAAAAAAGTTCAACTTACAACTATCTATCATTTCAACAAATAGCAGACACTAAGACCGTTAATAAACGACAATAACTACTGCAAGCAACGCACGCATTTAAAATATTAAAACAACATTTTATCCGAGATGATAAAAGAGAGAAGAAAACTCAAATGGTTTGGACATGTGATTAGAGTGAATATCAAACGCTTTTCCAAGATTGAAATCTATCTGAAATTGACATTATAATAAAAAGGAAGGGGGGGGGGGGGGGGGGGGGGGGGGGGGGGGTGGGGGCAGACCTAAATCAACATGGAATGAAATTGTCAGAAAAGACTTCATAAAGGAGGGTCTGTTATGGGAAGAACCGGAAGAAGAATCTCACTATAGATGACTATGATCATTTGTTTGTTTGTTTTTAAGGGTTTAATGGAGTTTTATCAGCATCAGTAAAAAGGAAGAAAATTGGATAGTAAAAACATTATAGATGTACAATTAAAATGACTTTGACAGATACAGGGGGATAGAAGACACAGCAAGTACCTCCCTGCCCACTATGAGAGGTTGGGAACCCCAGCCAGGACTATGATGCTGCATCGCAGCCCGTCGTGCCAAAGGCAAAGGACGGACTAAGGTAAAGGTGAGGTATTGTGTGTCAAGATTACTGCCCAGATCATAACTTGATCACAACTTTCATAATTTGATTTATCAAATCAAAAAACTAACATTGAGTCACCATACATGAAAGCTGCACAAGAAAATTGTAACACTGTTCACAAAGATAGAATCACGAAACTATTGTTTCAATTGATGAGGAAGAAAAGTTAAAGTAAACATTTAATAATAAATATATGAAAATATGATTGTAGAGAATCTTTTTTTTATTTTTTAAAAGTGGAATAAATAATAATATAAAGCAAAGAGGAAAAAATACAGTACAAAACAACCTTAGATACTGAGATCAAAAGCGTTGGCACTTTCCAACATTAACAGATACTTGTACAATAACGACAAGTCAAAGTGATAATAAGCTGCTGGATTCTGTGGTCTGTAAAAAGTAATAAAGAAAAATTGAATATAACAGCTTAAAAAAAGAACTAAATACCAAATAGGGAATATTTCGGGCTCAAAACCCTTCTTCAGACAACAACAAAAAAAAAGAACAAAAAACGGTTAAAATATAAATACATTACAAAAAAAAACCACAATAGAAATTTATGTATCAATGTTTTCATTGTTTTTTTTGTTTGTTGTTGTTGACTGAAGAAGGATTTTGAATCCGAAACGTTCCGTGTTTGGTATTTTGTTCATTTTTGAAGCTGTTCTATTCATTTTTGTTCATTACTTTGCACATTAATGAATGCAACAAGACAGAACAAACCAAACAACACAATAATAAATGATGAAAACTATATTCACACGGTACACGTGTGCTCAAACCAGACCTGACAAGGCAACTAACAATCAGTATATATTTTGTTGTTGTTGAAAAAGCATCTTTATCAATTCAAAATGTACGACTTTAAGCCTTATGTAATTGAAATCTCTCTTTAAAATGCTTCAATCTTAACGTGTATCCCTTCCGATCCATTCCCAGATAAAACTATCGTGATTGACTACACCAATTGTTATATGAAATTTAACCTCAAAAATCTGAATCTGTAAGAAAAAACAATCCGAAATTGGCCAATTTAAAATTTACCATCTGCTCCACCTCCGTATAATATATGATGGGGGTAAAAGGTCACATATAAAGTATAATAGTGTATTTTGGTGACGATTTGTTTTTAGGCGTTTTACACCATTTGTAACACTTTTATAGGACATTTCAGCAGCAGTTACAAAAAATAAAAATGGAAGAATAGTTACAAATTTAGATAACATGATGATATTTAACACCGAACAGAAGTAGATCAAAGAGCAATAAATATATCCTTGTCTAAAACAAGTTGAATGTCACACATAAACACGGCTTCTAAAACGGATGCAATCAAAATGGTTACGAAATAAACCCTATGTTAAAAAAACCCCTTACAATGCCATAATTTACTAATAGAGAAATGGTGACTACGATAAAATATCTCTCACAAAACTGATAAAACCCGTCTGTTTCCATCTCAGTACAAGACGCAAGACTGGATTGAGGAGAAACCAAAATGATCTCTGATCTCATTACAGAACAAAGACTCAAGAGTTACAGGGAAAGGATGAATTATATATATATATATATATAGGAATAGTTCAGATAACCAGGCTCTGGATTGATATACAGTCTTGTGTCTCCAATCCAAACGTCTCCATTCTCCTAGCATTTTGTCCGGATTACAGAGATATCCGGATAATGGATCAGTCATTAAACTGTACAAATAAAGAAGAAAAAAAAAATCCGTCCCCAGACAACCTGTCCGGATAATGGAGACATCCGGATTGTGGAGTTCCGGATTAGATAGACACAACTGTAATTATCAACCATTCTTGAAGAGCCAAAATCTCCCTCTCAAAGAAGGAGAATTCCACCCACCGTGTATCGTGTGTATAGGAATGTAAAAATAAGGATATATTGAATTGGAGTGTATTAGAAAAACAATCAAAATGGCTGCTGAACAAGATTTTATGGATTTGATTAACTGCAATCTTAACTCTCGAGTTCATATACATGGAAAATCAAACATACATGGAAAATCAAACAAATTTGTTGGATTTTCAATGAGGGTGAACTCGAGAGAGTTAATGTTTTTCATCACAAAACGTAACACAAAGAGAGTTTTTCCACACAAACTTTAAGAATATTGAAACTACACATGCAACTCTTTTTGTAAAATACACTAATCTACCATTTGGTAATAATAATATCTTATTCAAACTGATTTATTCAACACGGCTGATAATTTGATAACACATTACGAGTTTGTATAAGCATTATTAATTAATGAATTATACGTCTTTTTCCTCCTCCCATGTTTAATATAGTTTACCATCAACAAATTCCATGAAATGTACAGCAACATCATTGAGTTCATATTTAAATATAGAGGTAACACGTTAACAATAACAAAAATTCTACATATTTCATTTATCCTCCATGTACCTCTCTCTCTCTCTCTCTCTGTCTCTCTCTCTCATCATATTCTCTCCTCTCTCTCTGTTTATCAGTTTGTCCCTCTTACTCGTATTCATCCTCTCTCATCCTTCCACCAACTCATAACCAAATTCGTGCACACTTCCAAACCATTTTAGATTAATTAACCAGTAAATTTCAGTATTCTGGGAAAAAACGATTAAAAAATTTGGCCAGAAAACTCGTCCTTCAAGATGAGGGTCATTTAAATCGATCGATATTTGAAGGACGAGTTTTCTGGCCAAATTTTTAAATACCGGTCTTTCCAGAGTACGGCGGTTAACTGGTTAATCAAATGTAACTGAATCCCTTGACCTCCCGCGACTCATCAGTCCACTCTTCATCATAAATCCTTCAATCTATTTAGAATCTTGTCAGCTTCCGACTCCTGCCCTCTCCTGACCCCGTTCCTCTCCCTGTCCCTGTCGTGGCTGCTGACCGCCGTCCTCGAGTCGTCGATGTCAATGTCCCTGACCGATGTTGAGCCATCAACGTTGAACAAGTTTTGCCTTGATCTGGACCGGGCTAACTGTGCGCGACGTTCAGCTGGGGAAGGGATGAGGAGAAGATGGAAAAAATAAACAAAGATTAATTTCCATATATAGTATAGCGACATTAATTCCCCTTATTTCTTTTAAGTTGTGTAAAAATAGACGTCAGCAATTAATGGGAAGATATACATTTATTTAGCTGTTATAATAATGATGATGATAATAATAATAATAATAATAATAATAATAATAATAATAATAATACATAATAATAATAATAATAATAATAATAATAATGATAATATAATAATAATAATAATAATAATAATAATAATAATAATAATAATAATAATAATAATAATAATACTAATAATAATAATAATAATAATAATAATAATAATAATAATAATAATAATAATAATAATAATAATAATAATAATAATAATGGATGGTACTTATAATGCACCAATCCCCACAGATAGCTGCCTCTAGGCGCTAACATACACAATCATATAAATATAATATAACATTAACAACAATAAAACATAAGCAATATTCTTAATCCAAAATTAGACATAAATGGAGGCAAATCTAAGAGGTAAAAAAACCCTGAAGGTTTTCCATAATTTTGGGATTAGTACACTTAATTCTCTTAATCTTAATAGACTTTTGATAAATTCATTAAACAAATTAAATTATTCCAATATTAAAAAGTCTCTGCATCAGAAAAAAAAAGAAAAAAAGAAAAAGGTTGGTTCATGAGATGAAGGCAATTCAAAGGTTGCATGCTGTGGAAAATAATTTTGTTTAAAACAAAAAACAAAATAAAAGTCAGATATTGAATAACAACAAACACCATGCACAAAACAAAACAAATTTTTAAAATGCCTAAAGGTCTAAGCTTTAATAAAATGGAATAGTTTTCACCAAATAAAACATGACAAAAAGCACAGAAACGAATTAAAAAAAAAAAGATAACATAAAATAAATAATAACCTTGCCTTGCTGCTTTTTTTTGTCCTAAAAAAATAGACATAAGTAAAAAAAAACCCAAACAAAACTGCTTTAGCCTTGACCTTGACCTTTTAAAAGCAGGGTTGTTCAATGTCACTTACTATATATATTTATAATATACGATATACTATAAAATATACATCTAATCAATACCACCTGTGGCTGAAATCATTTATAACTTCTTTTAACTCTGATCAGTTGGGGGGTAAAAAAAATAGTTGTTTTAATACACAGATTCCGGGAAACACAGTTTAAAGGAACACATTATAATATATATAGAGAAGGGAGAGGGCGTCGCGTGTTAGAAGAGAGAGCAACAACCGAGTGTTTTCGTCGTCATCCCAAAAGGCAAATTTCTGACAGATATTTTATTTGCCTCATTATTATTATTATGAATCACACTGCATTATCAAGAATCTGTATTTCAAGCCGTGAAGTGATAGTTAAGAGAAAAGAATAAACATCTCTTAATTCACCCAACCTTAACACCGACTATATCTGTAGTTTACTCGGGTTACTTTTACCCCATGCCTATTTATTACATTTTTCTGGGACAAATTATAGGCGTAGTATCAAAGGTAATGTTTTTAGTTTTTACATGTTAATAGGAGTTGAATAAAACTATCTATGTACATGCTCATTTTTAATACATTTTTTCCAACTTTGAAAAGTAACAAAATCTCTAGGATTGAGTGAGTTAACTAGTAAAAGCTTCATGACAATAAGTCTTCAGGGTCAATAGGACCACGGAGCAGGAGTTAAACAATAGCAATTGCTTGTTACCCTTTCGACTGGATGCTAATCTATCGAAAAGTACTTTCCACCAGATCTAAAAGATCCCAGCTACCCAATCACTGATGTAACTAATTCAAATCCATTCATTGTGAAACATTGTGAAGCGCCTTAAGTAAGAATCACAAAATCTCCAAATTATATTGAGAGGAAGAATGAGCCAAACATTTTTAATCCTCACCCAAAAAAAAAATTAAATAATAATAATAATAATAATAATAATAATAATAATAATAATAATAATAATAATAATAAAAAGATAGAAATACAGTAAATTAAAAAAAAAAAGATAAATAAATCAAAATTGAAAAAAAAAAAAAAAAAAAACCCAAAAAAAACTAAACAACAAAACCGAATGTCATAAATTAATGAAATACTTTTTCTTCTTCATAACAAATGCTTCATACTAAACAATCTGCTTTCTTGAGTAAGCAGATTTTAAAAAAATAGTGAAAACAAACTATAGGGAATGAGATTAGCGAAAGAGTAGCGTCCCTTGATTGGACGTCACCCATAGTCTGTGACGTCACCGGCGGAAAAGTTATTAGAGAGAGAACGTCATGTTGGTTGTGCGCATGCGTCTCTCGTCCTCGCCGGATGACGTCCAATCAAGGGACGCTACTCTTCCGCTAATGTCATTCCCTATAGTCTCCTACCTACCAGTGACAAAATTTTATCAATACAATATGAGGTGATAGAATAATGATATCGAAATTTTCTAAAAAAATTTTAAGAAAAAGAGGAGAAAAAAAAAAACCCCAACAAAATATCTATTCTTTGTGTTGTTATTATTTATGGTGTGACTTGTACTGAGGTATGTGTAGTGACAGTGTTAAAAATTATTATCATTGTTGTTGTTAATAATATTGATATTATCATAATTATTGTTATCATCATTATTGTTATTCTTATAGTCAATACATTTATCATTATCTGTAAAAAAAATATCATTACTAATATTATCACTATCATTGGTGATGCCCAGAAGTAGTAGTAGTAGCAGAGTAAGAGAGTGAGATTGAGAGAGAGAGAGAGAAAAAAGAAAAAGGAGGGAGACAGTGAGACTGATAGATATATAGAGAGAAAGAAAGAGAGAGAGAGAGAGAGAGAGAGAGAGAGATAGAGAGAGAGAGAGAAAGAGAGAGAGAGAGAGAGAGAGGGGGGGGGGGGAGGGGGAGGGAGGGGGGAGATAAAAAGTAGATATAGAACAAAAACAATAAGAAATGCATGGCCCAAAACCAAGTGACGCCCAGTGATTGAAATTCTTGGCGCGGGAAAAACTAAGTCAAAAACTAAATTGACAGAATCATCTTGGTGCCCGTCCAAGTCCATGTGATCAGCTAGACTCTGCAAGACTAAAGTTTAATCCCTGCAAATAAAGGCATAAAGCCATTGCCACTTAATTCTTTTTTCAAAATATTACAGGTGCATTTGTCATCACATTTGCTATATTATTTGGGGGCAGCGTGACTCAGTGGTACAGTCTTTGCTTCGTACCCGAAAGGTACAGAGTTCGACCGCCTGCGCTGTGTGGTCTTGAGCAAGTCCCCTCGCCCCTAGCTCAATTAACGGCGCTGCACTGCGGCTGACATCTGGGTTATTCCAGTCTTCCCTTGGAATAGAGCCTGGAGAAGAATTTCCTAAGACACGGAATATAACATCAAAGTAGATACATATTAGGATTCACACAAGCTTAATCCAAATGACCCCCCCCCCCTTTTTTTTTTTAGAAAAAAAGAAAAAAAGAAAAGGATGATCTAAACAACTAAGTGACAAGGAAATACAATAAATATAAGAAGTATGTCAAACCCACAATAAATAGGTGTACGTTAAGATTCAAATATAAATCAATTGGATACATGGAGGTGGCCAGATTGGTGATTATTTCTCTTTAACTCCAAGTTTTGTTCACTTAAACACAATGTTAATATTGCGGCTATATGGTCTTGTGGTATGACACTTGCTTTCGGATTGGAAGGCCGCTGCGTTTATTCTAAAAGCCATACACGATTCTGAGCCAATCAACTTCCTTTCTTTTAGACACTTTCACTCAAATTTCTATTTTAAAAAAAGTATTGAATTTGAATGAAATTTATTATCATTATCTGTTTCTGTTAATTTGCTTGAAAACTGTACATAACAGGATAAAACATTTGTATAAACACATTGCGTTCAAATATTGATTTTGTGGTGACATAAAAACATATGAGAAAAAAAAAGTAAAAATTCTAAGAATACATTTGTGACCAATTGTCTCAGAACGGTTTTATGCCAGGGTGGATTGAAACATGAATTCAAAACAAACAAAAAAAAAAAAAATGTAAGGAAACAAGAATTTAAAATGTTCCACAATGAAACTAGTCCTTCAGAGCCATTATTTCATAGAGTTGAAGCGTATCCCTGTTTCTATTGCAAATGAATTGCTTGCTACCCTTTTGATAGGATGCTGGTTTGTAGCCTCCACGCATACCAAACAAACTCAGCTACCCAATCACTGCTCGGTGGACAGCAGGGGGGGGGGGAGGGGAGGAGGGGGGAGGGGAGGAGGGGGGAGGGGAGGAGGGGAGGAGGGGGGAGGGGTGGGGGGGAGAGATGTCAGAAAAAAAATATATCGACTTCACCGCGGATTGAGCTTAGTACCTTTAGATGAGAAGCAGTGCTGATGGTGACAAAAAGTGAAAAAGTAAGAAAATGTTGAACGATTGCCTTTAAACCCCATTTTTACTGCACTAAACCCCACTGTTAGAGCAATTGAGATGATAGACTATCATTGATACTCTAGCTAACTTCTGGAGAGTGGGAAACTGCACCTGTGTGTTCCACCACACATCAACCCTCTCATTGCTAGCACATTGTTTCGAGAAAAGGTAATTTTTAAAAGGAGGAAATTCCTCCTCTGGACTCCAAAATCGCGGATTTCCGCGGATCCGAGGAAAACCATCAGCACTGGAGAAGAGGGGACTCTACCAACTGAGCGATTGGTAAGCCATCTAAACTGTAAAAGACGATTCTAATTCTCCTTAGTACAGCATAGTTACACAACATTAGTCTCACTTTTTTTGCCTATATGGGGGCAGCATGACTCAGCAGTACAGACTTTCTGAAAAGTACAGAGTTCGATGACCCACCACTGCGCTGTGTGGTCTTGAGCAAGTCACCTCACGCTAGCTCAATTTGCGGCGCTGCACTGCGGCTGACGCCTGGGTTATTCCAGTCTTCCTTTGGAATAGACCCTAGAGACAAGTTTCCCCAATGGGATGAATAAAGGGAATTTTATTGTATTTATCTTATTTTTTAAATTCATGTTTCGAGAGATAATAAAATAACTCCATTTGTATTTACAATTGTCGGAAGATTTATATACAGGCCGTTAACTGGAGATAACCAAAAATCACGACATTCACGAAATAAAAATGTTTTCAATCTTTTTCTTTTTGAAGGACTCAAGAGCATTTAAATCACCCCCTGACATAAAACCGATTTGAGACGATGGCTGAACAGTTTTTATTAAAGTATAAAATCTCTGGTGATCAAATGTGACAAAACTGTTACAGTGAATGACATAATCAGTCGGATGGTGAACTGGTTTGACCTGAGATATTCCCACGTTTAGTTAGAAGGTCAATTTTTAAAATCAAAAATGATTTCTTGTCATAAAAATGATTAAATCAACTCTTTTTGTACATCTTAAGGAAATATCAAAGCTTAACTTCACATCTAAATATTTTTTTACAGCTAGTCAAGTTGAAAAAGTATGAAATTTGAGAAAAGTTGCTGGATACCTTTCCCATACATCTGACCATAACTTCATAAAAAATCACCCGATTTACTTCAAATAAAGATTAATAAAATGCGCTGGGAAGCATATTCTTTCAGAAAATGCAAATCCAAAATTTTCACCTTCCGCCTGATTATGTCATGCACTGACACAATTAATAAAGAATTTCTTGAATTTAAAAAACAAAAATCAATAATAATAATGATAATAATTTAAAAAATAAAACTGAAAAAGAAAGAAATCAAATAAAAAGGTGTGTGTGTGTCCTCAGCCATCTGGTACTTGCCCCTCGGTGACCTTGAAATGGAGGAAGTGTGTCCGCAGCAGAGGAAAAAAGCTTAGAGGAAAGACTAAGGATGTAAAACCACCTCTTAACCCAAGGTCATGGAAAGCCGTGCTTGTCGTGCGTGCGTGGAGTTTGTTTATTTTACTTTATTCCTTTAATTTTTTAAAAATTCTTGTGTGACTGCATACAATTTAAAATTCTAAAAAAAAAAAATACAAACAACAAAACATCCTATCTTTATTGTTATCATTCCTTTAAAAAAAAAAACCAAAAAAAACCCCCCAAAAACAACAATACCCCCACCCCCCCAAAAATAAAAAAAAACAAACAACACCCCAAAACAGATCTGTTGATTAAGAAATCAACAGAATGTTTAATTAAATTAAATAAAAAAATAAATAATGACTATCAATAAAGGATTGTTGTTGTAGATGTGTGTGTGTGTGTGTGTGTGTGTGTGTATGTTTTTGTTTGTTTGTATGAGTGCGTGTTTGAGTATGTGAAAGGTCAAAGGTTAAGCACAAATAAATGTGAGGAGCCTCGTTGGTGCTGTACCTCCCTCTCCTATAAACACACGGCATCGTGTGTGTCATTGTGTAGCCACGGGGAGAAGAAGAAAGAGAGAGAGAACACATGTTTTAAAATTAGTCTGAGAATATCATCAAAATATTAGTAAATCAAATAATATAATAAAATATCACAGTCTTTAGATTAGTACAAGCTCGTAAATATGAATTTCTCTTCAGCTGGTCCATTTCATTTCATGACAATTAATAAATGAATGGCACAACGCATTTTACAAAGTTATTTCCCAAAGTTTTCCATTTAGTCTCGAATATTTCCATACTTCTCCACAATTACCTATAATATTATAAATGCCATACATTGACAGATATTCTCATATCTCAAATGTATCAAAGCTGCTTTTATAGAACAGCCACCATAACCTCAAAGTACAAACACTCGATTTTTTACATGTAAAAATTATCATATCTGACAATTTAAAAAAAATAAAAAACCCAAAACCAAACTCTATTCAAATTAGTAAAGTACCTAATATTTACAATTTAATTAGTTCAAATTATACTTAACAAAAAAAAACAATTTGAAATTGACACAAACGGATGAAACATAACTGTGCACGTAATGAATTATTAATAACAATTTATTAGGGTATTACATTACAGACTTTAAAAAATCTATTCAACAAAAAACAAAAGACAAAACAAAATCAAAATAAAAACAAACCCATAATATTATGTTTCCTTTGTCACAAATGAACGGATCGTTGACATTTCATACATTTGAAATAGTAAATTTTTAGACAAAATACATTTTCAACTTTTCTTTCATTGAACAAAATCATTTTAAAGAGCATCAATAAAAAAACCCAGATCTATAATATGATAATCGTTACTTCTGTAGCTTCTGTAAAATTTAACATAGATGATTTACTAGACATTCAGTAATCGTTGAAAAAAACCCAAAACAAATACTACTTTTTGCAAAACACTTCATAAACTGTATCACATGAATATCGCATGACCAATGCCTTGTAATGTGTACACAACATTACATAACATTACAAATCAGTATCGCATTACCTGAGGTGCCAAGCAACCTCAACCACTTGAAAAGATTGATCATATTTTCCTCCATAAAATCATATTTTCAACATATGCAAACCATCCAAATTTTCAAATTCAAAATTCACTGAATTTATGGAAAGTGATAAAAGCTAAGGGCATCACCGGTGACAGGACCAGCAGAGACTGACGTGGGATTCGCCTGCAGCAGCAACTGCAAAAGGATCTGCTGCTACCAAATCGGCCTGTTCAGCCACAACAGCAGGTGCTGCCATACAACCACAAACTGACCTAAACAGGCGCAACAAACTCCATTGTCTCCCGAGACAAGACAAGACAGATGCCGAATACAAGTATCAAGGGTTTTTATTTCTTTAGCACACGTCACAATGATTCCACGTTATCATGATAAGCTGATCATGACATGGCACAAATAATGTAAGGCATCTATTTTCGACTTACAAACTAAACTACTTTATATTAGATATAATGTTTTACAAAAAAACCCACATAATATACACATAATAATGATTGTAAAATGTACTTTTTAATCCCCCCCCCCCCCCTCAAAAAAATAATAAAAAACTACAAAAAAAACCCCCCCAAACACATTGAAGCAAGGAATCAAAATGATCTTAAGTGTCAAAATAGAAAGAAAAAAAAACCATAAACACAAAACAAACAAAAATTTAAAAATACAAAGATAAATGACAAAGCCACAACAATGAGATAAGTAAAATATGTTGGCAAAAAAATAAATAAATAAAAATAGATTGGACAACAGAAAATATGAACAAGACTGGCACAAAGATGCCCAGGTCTGCTCAAAATCCAGACGTCGTGAGTTAACGTCTGACATGGTGACAAATAAACAAGCTGGATGACAGTAAAATATACATTAAAAACTCAAAGCAAGATTTGAAAACACAGACCTGCCAACCTGGCAGTTACAGGCTTCTAAACTTTTCCAGTTTTTTTTTTTTCTTCTCGCACTCGATAATATTATCCTATTATCATATCAATGTGGTTTTTAAATTGTCAGTTTTATATTGTAATGTGTGTTTGTTATTGTGATATGTTGATGTAAAGCGCCAGTGAGCAATTTGATTGAAACTAGGCGCAATATAAATTCATTATATTATATTATTATTATTATTATTATTATTATTATTATTATTATTATTATTATTATTATTATTATTATTATTATTATTATATATTATTATTATTTAATGTAGAGCTTAAAGTAGTATTTTGAATAAAATGTCAGTAAATTATATTATATTAAGAAATATGATTTATCAGGAGTTATGAAGTATAAGGGTGAGGAGTATTTTATATAAGTATATAGATATTATAGTGATATGAGATATTTATAATCTAAGTTTGTCATCAATAAAATAGCATTTCATCATGAAATTGTTGATGATTAAAGCTCGAAGAAATAAATAAAGATAGGAAATTGAATTATCTTGAACTATAATTTTTTAAAACCTGTTTTCGTTTATCAAATTGAAGCTTCTATTCAATTTCATGTTGTAATTTATTAGGTCTACCATTTTATCAAGAAATCTAAGGATATTCGTGTGCTGTCAAATTACACATTTGTACTGAAGAGCACGATGAATTATGGATGATATTGAAGTTACATACCATGCCAAATACAACACACAACAAACACACAGGGATCTATGTAGCACACATACAGGATACCAAATATTACAGGCACATATCAAAATCTTTTTAAAGATAGATTAATGAATGATTTAAAAAATACGAATGATACTACAGGCAAATCTCAAGATCATTTAATAGCTAAATTATCAATTGAAATTATACTAAAAGCAGCCTTAGGACAGCCTCGATTTTATGTGGACCGTTGGCCGCTGTGCTGTATAAATGTCTGGCCCCTATTTTTGGTGAACCAAATAAAAGGTTATTTTATTCAAATATAATCAGATTGATTGACAGAAAATATTCTTACGGAGAAATAGAGAAATAATGACAAAACTTAGCAATGTTGAACCTGGAATATGTCTTATGTTTTACCAAGCATTATTAACATTAAAAAGTACAACTTAAAAACACACAAAAGATCATTCACAAAAATTCTTTGTAAGACTTGGTTCAGAACAATTTCACACTTACAGGAGTTCAAACAGCTATATAGCTCTTAGTGAAATGAGAGAGAGGAAGAACATGGTGCTGTCCCGAGTAAATTCCATTGATAAAAAATGCACACGTTGAACATAAAAACATACAGATGCAAATTTAGTGTGGTCGATTGCAAAACCCATTTATTTGTTTGTTTACTTTTAAAAGTTATCTCAATCATCATAAACTCATCATAAACAAGTTAAAAACAAGCAAAAAATGTCTGTTTCAAATATTTGGGGTTGTTAAAAATTAATAAAATCTTCAATTATCCTGTTTAAAAAAATCATGTTTTTTTATTTTTTAGACATTCGTGAACACTTAAAGTGAGAAATTCGGGAGCAGACAATTCTGTATGACTAAGATCTGAAAAAAAAAAACCCAATGTATTTATAAAACAGTACCAAACATAGAAAGAAAGTCAAATACAGAAAGAAAAAAAAAATCCCCAAAAATCAGCCTGGCTCGACTAAACTAGTCGACACTAGCTGATCTTTTGGGATGTTTTTCTTTTTTTCTTCTATTTTTCTTTCTTGTCATTTTTAGTACAGTTTTACACACACTCTTTCAAATCTTTATTGAAAGCTCAAAATGAGGTTTGCAATTGACATTACTGAAAAACAGAAAGATTTTTTTAAAAATATTAAAAATGATCTTTTTTGAATAGCTTGCTGTGAGAGAAAAATACAGACATAAGATAAAATAGGAGATAAAGAGATTAAAAAAACAAAACAAAATACACTCAAAGCAATAAATCCCAACTCCCAATGACTAAAGGTAGCTGGGTGTCGTGATAGTCATAATAGGATCATTATCATTATTATTATTATTATCATTATCACTGTCATCATCATCATCAATGCCATGCAGTATAGTACACGTAGGAAGTAGTTATAATAATATATTCAAAGGTTATAGGTCACCTCATTGTCTGTCGCGTTGGACTTCCACACTCGAGACCGAGTGAGATTACCTAGCCTGTCAGCTGTAGGAAATATGGCAGCCATTACATGACATTATAATTCTGTGATCCACGATATTCAATATATACATACAATATACATACAACTGCAAGGGGAGATCACAAAAAAATATTGCTCTTAACTGACCCTTGTTATTGGTCAACAAACAGAAACCTGTGTGAGATTTTCGAAACACAAATAAAGGAAGATAAGCTAAAAAAAAACCCATTTAAAATAAATATCAAAATATTATTTTTAAAATCAGTTTAATGCAAAATTATGAAAACAAAACAAAAACAAAACAAAGGATTAGATATTATAAAATACAAGCTGTGTTTGAAAGTAATCGAAACTTCTTCTTTTTCTTCTTTGTTTCCTTAAAAAATGTTAAAACAAAAAGCCCCTTAAGAGTAACAATTTAAAAAAAAAAGGAAAAAAAAGATCCTCGAAAAAAAAACCAAAAGCAATTATGGAGAACCAAAATGAAAACAAATAAGAAAATGATAATAATTAAAATGTTCAAAATGACATTCCTCAGGGAAAGACAACGAAATGTTTAAATTTAAAAAAAAGTTTTAAAAATCTGCTTCTTTTGTGTATGAGTATGAGGTAGAAAAGCATTGGTAAAAATTGTAATTGTTAAGACTATTAAATGGACAGCTTAGATTTAATGCCAAAAATACAAAACAAAACAAGAAAACAATAAAACAAAAACAACCGCCCCCCCCCCCCCCAAAAAAAAAAACAAAAAAAAAACAAAAAAAAAACAAAAAAACAAACCCAACAACACCACCCCCTCCCCCTCCCCAAAAAAATTAAATAAAAAAAAATTATTTAAAAAATGCTAAAAGGCCATTTCAGATGAGCGTTGTTTAAATTGTTGTATAAAAATATCTGATTATATTTGACTACCCTAACACAAAATACCTTTTTAAAGAAAATTGAATACACATGTTGTTTTAACGTGCATGCATGATATACGGACACAAATCAGATAACTATATAGTAATCAACAAAACCGTGTATCACGACTTTTTTTTGGTAAAAATATATAACGTTATAGTGATTGTGTTAAAAGTAACGTTTGGTAAGCCCACACACTTATTTTATATTTGTAACTTTCTACTGACATACAAAAAACTGGTACCGGGTAAAATTATGAGACAAAAAGTTAGTTTTTAAAACCCAGAACCCCCCCCCCCCCATAAGTGTTTTTAAATTATTAAAGACACATTCACTTTTACGACATTGGGCACCCTAACTGAAAAGCACAATGAGTGGGTAAACCAAACGTTATTTTTACCATACTTACTGCACATTACAAAACGAACACACACATTATCCAATTTTATAATAATAATAATATTCACAACACACACACACTGAATCACAAATCTGGTGACACGAAAACAAAACATACGTAATCCATCGTCTCTATACAGTATTTTGTCAGGATGAATCAGACCCCCTCAAAATTTAATGTAGAAATAAAATGATAATTTAATACGAGCTTTGACCTTTTACCAAAGTAAAAATAAGAAATTGTATTAAATCTCCACCAAAAAAACCAAACAAACAAACAAAAAATAACCAGAAATTAACTCAATGTTTCATATTTGTGCCTATCATCATTTAAATTTTCTGCACCTCGTTCGTCCCGACATAATACCGTTTTGAGACGTTAGGTCACATATGCAGACCTGCCAATTTGAAAATTTAAAAGAAAATTCGTAGTTTTTAGGAGATAAAACCTTGTAGTTGCTATTGGTAACGTTATAGATCAACAAATTACCATCACAGGGATGAAATAACACTTTAAACTCCTTTAAATTACGTAGTCTGGCATCAACTTTCATTTTCAATAGTTTAAATGAGTTAGAAAAAGATGGAGTTATTGATATTGTTCCAGACAGTAGCCAAATCCCTTGCCTGTGACCCCAAGAAATACGCACTGACCTCAGTAATATCTTCAAGGACAGTCTGTAAGCTGGTGTCCTAGAAAACACCAACTCCCCCCCCCCCCCCCCCAAAAAAAAAAAAAAAAAACAAAAAAACAAAACTCGAGCTTTTATATAGAGCATTATCCACTAAACATGCTCAAAGGGCTTTACAAGGGGTTGCAGGCCAGCGGCAATACTCTACATGTAGGACGAGACATGAAGTTCTGAAATTGAGGACCTTACTTACTTATCCAAACCAGCGACCACCTGAGCTCTAGCCCTTCGGTCTTGTGCCATGACGTAGAAGTTAGACGTCTTTTGTAGTTGTTCCAGGTGACTATAAATTGAGGACCAAATTTCGTAATTCTAGGAATTTTTCATAGTAGTCGGCAGGCCTGCATATTATGTACAATAATTGAAAATAACTAAAACCCTACAAGTTTTGTCATGATATATATTATATTATTTCATATCAACAGGAGGGTAATGGAGGTCAGGGGGGGTCTTTTACGTACCTCCAGCAGCCCTGGGCGTTCTTCTCTTTCCTTCCCTCTTCTCCCTGTTGATGTTGAAGGCTACACCAGTCTTCAGAGCCTCCAGCAGATTGTCCATGACACCCTCTTGGTTATCGTCTGGGAATCAGAGAGGAAACAAAAATTATTTTTATAAAAAGAAGGTCTGAGATTCGATCCCCAGTCAGGGTAGACTGATTTTGTTGGGATGGTTTGTTTCTTGTATTTTTTCTTTCTTGCTTTGTTAAAAAGTAAATGTTTCGTGAAGCTTAATCAATAATGATAATGAAAACAATTTGAAAACATGTAGCATTGTAATCTTTAAAAAAATTGGTCCTTCACAACCATTAGTATTAGGCCCATGGAGCTAGAGTTTATCCCAGTTTCTAAAGCGTCGAATGGACAATTAAATTGCTTGCTGCGACCCTTTGGACAGGACGCTAGTTTATCACAAAGTACTTTCCACCAGATCTAACAGACCCAGCTACCCAATCAGTGCTGGGTGGACCAGGGGGGGTCAGAAAATATCTTGACTGCACCCGGGATCGATCTTGGTCCCTTTGCTTGTGAAGCGAGTGCTCTACCAACATACATAGAGACATAGTAGTAGTAGTAGTAGCGTATGGCTACACCTCCAAATTTATTGAGTTGGAGGTGTGGGTCCAGGAGAAGGAAAAACCTTGTCTGGACGCCGGTTTGGATCATTCTTGGTCTGGCTACTCATCTTCAGCTGTTCCAGCAGGATTGGATCTAGGCTGGTAGCACCCTCAGGGTCATGGCAGCGCACGTGCTCCTGTACGACGGCAACGTGATGATCCTTCTCAGGAGACAGAGACATACACAAACTCGTATCGATTACAAAATAGAAAATGAAATTCAAGAAATGTCGACGGAAATGTCAACGTCTTGGACATCCATTGAAACATTTTACCTGCATTCATGTCTACAATGGCCGCCTGTCGTAGTTTCTTTTCCTTCTTCTCTCTCTCCGCCTTCTCCTTGGCTTCTTTCGCTCTCCGTATCTTCTCCTGGGTCTCTCGCATTTTGGCATTTTCTTTCAAGGCTCTCTGGTAGATTAATTATAATAAATAGAGACAAATATTAGTTATAGACCTGTAAATGAGCTCTATAAAAATTGACTTAGACTGAAACTGAACCTCAATAAAACTCTTCGTATCGTATCAGAAAAATCCAAAGAATCGAGATGAATAGTAAACAGCAAGCTTACTTGAGCAAAACAATGGCAGAAAACTAATTTACATGGGAATTAATTAGGCTAATTACAATTGTTTCTTATAATTAGGTACCCACATCAGTGAAGAAACGGTCAACCAGTTTGTTTACAACGTGAGGCAATCGAGATGTGCTTGTAGAAATCAATAACTTTCGATTTGAAGGTGTCTTCAGAACGCACTTCCGGCTTTCGCATTAAACTTATTCATACTTTTAGGTTCTACCAAGTAAATGTGGTCAATTTTGGCTTAGACAAAACAGTGAAATTTATCGCTCGGCGACTCAGTTAAAATTGGCTACCATTGGGATCACGACAGGTTTGGAAAGTGAAAAGATAATTTCACGAAGGCTGTGTGAAAATACACTGGGGTATGTTCAGACACGGCAATTCTAAGAAGCGTCGCTTAGCCTTGGCAATTTATCCATATTAATATAAATGGCCCTTGAGCTATGCGTATCGCTGTGGAACATTCCTAATTACTTCACGGTCATTCGACTCCGATTCATGAATTCTATCTTTCTTTCCTTTTAAAAAATATTTGAATTTGACGAATTGACTGATTTCAGTTAATTGACTGAGAATTTACAGGCCTATTAGTTATTCATCTTTTAATAACTCTCTCCTTATCAGTCATTTTCATGATTTTCCTAAAACATCATATCCTCCTGAGACAAAAATAGATTTTCTTTACCGAAACTCGAAAGCAATAGGTATGTGTTATACATAACTTCAGAGCCATTGGGCTGATGGAGCTGGAATTCATCCCATTTTCTATAGATTCTTTGGATAGAACGCTAGTCTATTGAAAAGTAATTTTTGACAAATCTAACAGCTACCCAAACAATGCTGGGTAGACAGGGGGGTCAGAAAAAAATCACGACTGCACCAGGGATCGATCTTGGTCCCTTTGTGTGTGAAGCAAGTGCTCTACCTACTGAGCTATCGGGATCCTACAGTATACATAAACATAAAATTTGGTGATAGATCCTTTGCTTGTTTCCGCCCCAAGATTTGGAATGAACTACCACGTGGTCTGAGGGAGTGCAAGTCTTTACCTGCCTTTAAAAAGAATCTCAGACATATCTTTACTGTATTTGCTTTTATTGACTCTATGAATCCTTGATTTGGCTATAAATTCATGGCATTGCATTTTTAATTTTTTTTTTTTTCACTCAAAATTGATAATTTATATTGCCCAGAGCTTGTGTTTTACACGAGAATGAGCGCTATATAAATGTGTATTATTATTATTATTATTATTATTATTAATATTATTACATAACTTAATTATGGAAAACAATCTTGACAACAAAGTATAATGTTTGAAAAGCCATGATAGATGGAGGCTGAGAAGGATCCGGAAAAAGTAATCAGAAATCCCAGATCTTCTTGAAGAAATGGATACTCAGATCCTGACTTAAGAGCCGTGGGAGAAGAAACCACTTTCCTCTCTTTGTATTTTTGGAGATGTCGAAATATTATGTTATATTATGGTGACACACATGGAACATCACAAAGTCAAAGATTAACATCGCCACCCCCCGCCTCCCCCTCTTACAGTTTCCCTATCAAGCTGTACTAAGAGTTAGATTGATGCAGTTGGTTATCTTCTGCAAATGGAAGAAGATGCGGGGTCCTGCACTCCATTTTAAGAGGCGGGAAAAAATGCACATCTGATAGAAAATTATTATTTAAACAAATAAAGCACCCAAATTGGAACCCTGATAATCGCGGTCACTAAAACATTTGGTTCTATCCCAGCACTATGTACATCAATCCAACATAATACCATTTTAAGGCACAGGGTTGCGTATTGTTTAGATAGTAATGGGCTATGTCATCTAGTGGTATGACACTTGTATTCGGATTGAAAGCGACTCATTTTCTCATCTCATCATATTCAGGTGTAAAATGAGTACCTGGCTGTTAACAGCATTGTCTGTCGGAAAAAAAAATTGTAATATCGCCTAACAAGCGTCATGTCTCGTCCTGCATGTTAAGGTGTTGCTGTTGGTTTGGGACTCCTTGTAAAGCACTCTGAGACAATTAGGTGATATTCAGAGAAGTAAGTGGAGCAGGCACTTATGTTGACAACAAGAGATGAAGTGAGTAGGAAAGTGCCAGAAGACAATAGAGAATAAACATTTTTCGCGGCGGTGATGGGGGTTTGAACCCGCGACCTTACTGGTACGACAACTCTACTGTCGCGGGTCCAAACCCCTATCACCGACGCGAAAATTTTTTATTCGCTCTTGTCTTCTGGCCCTTTCCTACTCACTTCATCTCTTGTTGTTAGCTGATATTGCAGTATATCAAAGCTCAACTTATTTCTTTTGGACACCAACCTGCAGACTGTCTTTGAAGATCTTGAGGTCACTAAAGAAATCCTCCAGAGCGTACTTCTTGGGGTCAAAGGCCAAGTATTTGGCTACCGTCTGGAATAATGACTCCATCTTTTTCAACATCGTCTGCAAGAGTTCATGCTGTTCTTTGGCGGATTGCGCGAAGTCGTGATCACACGGGATAGTCAAAGAATACAACAAAGTGGTTTAAAACCTACCTGATATTTGAATTTATCTAAACTTAACAATAGATAGTGAATGGATAAAGAAAAAAAGTCTTAAGGTCATTTTTTTCAAAATTAAAAGTGTAGACTAAAAAAAATAATAATAATAAGTAAGAAAAATACAATGTCCTTTTCAAGATTAGATAATGTAATGCAATAAGGTTAAAATGGATCAGTATCTTTATCACAGGAAGAAGAAATTCACTGATTATCATTAAAAAAATTTAAATGTGGGAAAGGATAAGAGAAGAAATATATTTAAAATCATTGGAAAAATAAGAAAGAAAATGATGTTTTTTTTTTCTTGTATTTTTCTTTCTTGCTTTGTCTGGCACCTTTCATACCCACTTGTTCAGATCTTTAATAAGTATGCAAATCCTTACCTCAATTTACAATACAGACATTATCAAACTGTAAGCAAGACTAATCGATGAAAAAGGATATTTTCATGACCTCTCCAAACTTGTCGTCGGGGTCCTGAGTTCCTTTTGTGATGGTCTTCATGTCGATCTCCAGCGTGTTGATCTGCTTACCCATTAAGGCGATATTCTTCTGTAACGTTTCCATGGAAACTGACGAAAGAAATGGATAGAACGCAGAGTTGATTTAAAGTATGAGAAATATCGGGTAGAGAAAAGTGGCAGGGGGAAAATTAGAATGAAAATATCATGATATAATAGAACAAAACTCGGGATCCAGTTGATACCGAACCCTCTGCTGAGTGTGTGTTAGGGTGAGAGAGAGAGAGAGAGAGAGAGAGAGAGAGAGAGAGAGAGAGAGAGAGAGAGAGAGAGAGTAAGAGAGAGAGAGAGAGAGAGAGAGAGAGAGAGATTGGCGAGCAGTCACACTATCCACTAACACAGTGATATTTTTATTCTGTTTTCATCTGGCACTCTCTTTATCCTGTATTTCTCATCTTATTGATCTGAATAAGTTTACTCTCTCTCGAATTCATATGCATGGAAAATCAAACAAATTTGTTCAATTTTCAATGGGAGGCACAGGTCCCCACTAAGAGGAAAACACTCAAACATTTACAAATAATATATAACATGTAAACAATACATAATATAGTACATAACAGAGAGAAGATTTACAAAGAAAAAAAATATCATCTCCCAAAACTAACTATATATTTCACAGTTTCCCTCCCAGCTAGGGTATCCGGCCAGGGCCAGGACAAAACCAAGTAATCTCATTCCAAGACAAAGACAAAGCAAGTTGGAAAATAGATTTAGGGGGATAGAAGACACAGTAAGAACCTCCCTGCCAATTATGGGATGTCAGGAACCCCACCCAGGAGCAAAGATTTGATATCTTAACCACCTAAATCTCTTGTCAAATCCAAACCAGGTTACCTCGAGCAGCCTTGTCCACATGGATGGTTTCCTCATTGAAGCCCAGGATGTCCTGATGTTTCTCCTCCAGGACTTGTGCCAGGAAATGTAAGACGGTGGTGGATCCGTCCTGACTCTTGGTGCCCTCAAGCTGATATTTACGATGACAAAGATAATAGAAAAATAAATCAACAGGAATCACTTGTGTTGTCCTAAGTGAACAAATTGGGGGTCGATAATCTTGCCCAAGAAAAAAAAAACCAACTTAAAAGGCCTAAAGTGTAGTGTGACTCAAACATTCTCTCACCATACTCAGGTGTAAAATGAGTACCTGGTCATTTAAAGCTTTGTCTCGGTCCCAAAAAAATTGTAATATTGCCTAACAGGCATCGTGTCTTGTCTTAAATGTTTTGTGTTGCTGTTGGCTAAGACCCCATTTAAAGCGCTATGAACATGTTTTGTGCGGCTATGTGGTCTAGTGGTATGACACTTGCTTTCGTATTGGAAGGTCCTGGGTTCGAGCCTCGCACTTGGCGCATAGTTGAGTCCTTGGAAAAGACTCTTTACTCACATTCTCTCACCGTACTCAGGTGTAAAATGAGTACCTGGTCATTTAAAGCTTTGTCTTGGTCCAAAAAAAAAATTGTAATATTGCTTAACAGGCGTCATGTCTTGTCCTACATGTTTTGTGTTGCTGTTGGCTAGGACTCCATATAAAGCGCTGTGAACATGTTTAGTGGATATTGCGGTATTTAAGATAAGATAAGATAAGATAAGATAAGATATATTATATTCATTAAAAAAAAATGGAAATTCGTTATTAATGGAAATTCGTTATAGTATTTATAATATTTACTTCTTTTTTGAAACTGTTCTATTCATTTTTGTTTACTACTTTTCACAGTCCATAACTTCCAGCAGCTTAGCCCAACTTTGACACTGTCGCATACATACAAATACGAACCTTGGTCAAAAAGGTGATGTCAAATCCCAGAGATTGGGCATTCCTGGATCCAGCATTCAAATAATTTCCAATCAGAAGTAACAGTTCCATCAGTCGAGAAAATTTACGGCTGTTCTTAACCTCTTCGCAAGCTTCTGTGGCAGCTACCAAGTCCTGGGGATAGGGAAAAATACAAGGCGATAGAATGAAAGTTGTTGTAGTGGTGGTGGTGGTGATAATAGTAGTAGTAGTAGTAGTAGTAGTAGTAGTAGTAGTAGTAGTTGAAGCAGTGGTGGTGATGTAAAAATAATCATAATAATAATTATAATAATAATAATAATAATAATAATAATAATAATAATAATAATAATAATAATAATAATAATAATAATAATAGTAATAATAATAATAATAATAATATATAATAATATAATAATAATAATAATAATAATAATAATAATAATAATAATAATAATAATAATAATAATAATAATATTAATAATAATAATAATAATAATAGTAATAATAGTAACAATAATTATTATAATAATATATAAATAATAATAACAAATAATAATTCTTAAAAATGACGCCCTTCCATGAGGGAATATAGACAATTCATCAAAAAAATTTCAACAGAAATAACCCACACTGTCCAAAGTTAATAACGGACTGGACGACCCAGGGTTTGAGTCCGCTCTGAGTGGTGCATAATTGCATCCTTGGAAAAGGCTCTTTACTAACATTCTCTCATGATACTCAGGAGTAAAATGAGAACCTGGCTGTTAACAGCATTTGTTGGGAAAAAAAATAAATTAATATCGCCTAACAGGCTTCACTTCTTTTCCTACATGTGAAATGCTGCTGTTGGCAAGGGATCAATCCCCTTGTAAAGTGCTTTGAACACTTTATGTAGGTATTTTGCTCGATAAAGGCTCCAGTTTGTATATGTTTTTTTGTTTCGTTTTTTTTAAAATATCAAACTATGAAGAATATCTTGAAATAAAGATGGAGTGCAGAGATGTACACTGACATGCTTTTTGTTTTTGGATGTTTTATTGGGGATTTGTTTTTGTTTTTAAGGGTTTTATGGCGCTTGCAACACATTTACGTTATATCAGCACCAGTAAAAAGGAAGAAAATGGGATAGTTTTGTTTTTATGTGTTTTTAAGGGTTTTATGGCGCTTGCAACACATTTACGTTATATCAGCGCCAGTAAAAAGGAAGAAAATGGGATAGTAAAAAGTTCTAGAATTACAATTAAAGCAGCCAAGAAAAAGTAAGACATAGGGGAACTGGGAACAAATAGGGATCAGATGTAGATTCCAAGAGCATACCACCAATGTACTTAGTTTGAGATCACCTATAAGTCTCATCCGGACACAAGTACAAAATCCAACAAAGAGGAATACACTCAAATGCTTACATTATACATTCAAAATAACAAATATAAGAATACATAACAGAGAGATGGTTTACAAGGAAAAAAATATCTCCCAAAACAATAACTATGCATTTGACTGTTTCCCTCCCAGCTAGGACTCCGGCCAGGGCCAGGAAAAAACAGAGTAATCTCATTCCAAGACAAAGACAGAAAGCATGTTGGAAAACAGTTAAAGGGGATAGAAGACACAGTATGTACCCCCCTGCCCACTATGGGAGGTCAGGATCCCCACCCAAATATTGGGGATAATGAATATAGTTTCTTCAATGTGAAAAGAACTAAAATCTTGTTTCTGGTCATTAAAAAGAAATTGAAAATTGTTTTTTTTTGGCATCTAGTCCACTCCGGCATAATACTGCTTTGAGATGCCAGGCCACATATTAAGATTGATCACTCACCGGTTTGATGTCGGAGACCATTTCTGGGAATGTCATCTTGAAGACCATCGAGTTCAGACGGGGCATCAGACGTTTGATGGTTGACATCTGGAAACGAAATGATTAATGGCGTTTAAAAAAAATAATTATCATCTTTTTATTATATGTGTCAATACATGACATAACCAACAAGGTGAAAATTTTGGATTTGCATTTTTAAACAAATTTTTTTAAAAGAGTATGCTCCCCAGAGCGTTTTAATCGTTATTTGAAGTAAATTGGGTGATTTTTCATGAAGTTATGGGAAACTTTTCTCAAATTTCATACTTTTTCAATTTGACTAGCAGTAAAAAATATTGCTTTGATATTTTCCCGAAGATGTACAAAAAGGGTTGATTTAATCATTTATGACAAGAACTCATTTTTTATATAAATTGATCTTCTAACTAAACTTTATCTCAGTTCAAACCTTTCCACCATCTGACTATTTATGTCATTCACTGTAACATATTATTACCATTTGAGTCCATCTTTTCACCATAATTAAATGCCATTTAATTTATTGAGTTACTCCCCTTGACGCTGATTGAACTTCTGTTTTCTTTGCTTTTTTTTTTTTTTTGATTGAAAATAAAATGGCAGAAGAGAATGTTCTTGTTTTAATCTGTACTAATTGCCCTTTATTTTAGAATCTTAGAACGAAAACCTTAGGTAAGAATGAACTCACAACAACAACTGGCAGAAGAGAATGTTCTTGTTTTAATCTGTACTAATACTCTTCAACAGTCGTAGCGTCACTTCCTTCCTAATGACGCATGGTAATTTAGTAACACTGGCTCTAAATTATCAGAACAATGGCGGACGCCCGTATGAAATATTTCTCCGGCGAGCATAAAAGCGTATCCAGAGGAAAAAAAACACACATAAATTTGATCATGTTTTGACTTTTACACATTCTGATCACAAGGCATATGAAAAGTTCTAGCCAGCATGAAGAATAAAAAGTAATGATTTTCTTTGTTTAGAACCACGATGGCCACCATTGCCGGGCGGCGTGACATCAGACTACTGAATCCTATTACCTTTATTTTAGAATCTTAGAACGAAAACCTAAGGTGAAAGAACTCACAACAACAGCAAACTGTTCAGGTTCTGCCATGTCTGCGTACTCGTCCTTGAGCTCCCCGAGACGTTTCATCTGTTCGGGTTCCGGCATGTACTTGATGAGCTGCTCTAACATCTGGACCGACAATTGACCTTCGTCTACTGACAAAATTCGTCGTTTGATTTCTTCGTACGGAATCTTGATGGATCCTAGCAGGATTGCTGGTATAAAATAAATAAATAAATAAATAAATAAATAACTTTTTTTGATAAATAAAATTCCCTTTATTCATCCCCAAGGGGAAATTTGTCTCTAGGGTCTATTCCAAGGGAAGACTGGAATAACCCAGGCGTCAGCTGCAGTGCAGCGCTGCAAAGTGAGCTAGGGCGAGGTGACTTGCTCAAGGCCACACAGTGCAGTGGGTGATCAAACTCGTTACCTTTTGGGTACGAGGAACAGACAGTACCGCTGAGCCACGCTGTCCCACAATGATTTAAAGAGTGTTGACTTTATGTGGTTTCCAGTGTACAAAACCAGAAAGGTGAATCAGAAATTTTAAACAATTATAAAGTGTCTTGATATGACAGTTGTTACAGACAGGGCATAAGATGACATCACATTTATTATATATGCTAAAAAAAAAAAGATTACACCCTTCCACCACAGCATCATCAGATATTGTTACCTAAGTATTCCATGAAGGAATATAAGATAATCCATCAAACAGGATGTCTGATGTCAACAGAAATCACCCATGTTGTCCCAAGTGAGCAAATTGGGGGTTAATAATCTTGCCCATGGAAAAAAAACCCCAAAGTACCTGAAGCGGGGCTCGAACACGGGACCTTCCAGATCACATTGCAATCAATGCCTTAACCACTCGGCCACTTCGCCTTAATCTAAATTGAAGGCCACAGGGGAAAATCGATCAAAGTCCGAAAGACCCGTACTGTTCTAATGTCACAATAATTTGGTATTAAAATCAACCAATAGCTTGTTTTTTATATATACATCTGACTTGTGGTCAAAATATATAAGTTCATTAATTCACATTCAGTTCAATTCATGTTATCATGTGGCGTTTTCAAATGGGTTTCCAAACTTTAATTTTGATTTTCTCAAAAGCTGAAAAATGTGACTTTGATCGTTTTTCCCCTGTGGTCTTCAATTATGAATGTGACCACTAAGAAAAAACAAACTCACAAAGGTTTTGGGCTGACTTCATATCCAGGACCTTTAATTCTTTACCCTTCTTGGCGGGTTTTTCTGCCGTCTGCTGGATATCTTTCTTGGCTGAAATAAATAGAAATGTGACCATGATGGAACGTGGGGGAGTACTTTCTGACAGACTAGATAGATACATGGCACTTCTGTTCATAACTTATTTTTACAAGGCCCGATCATACAATCAAAATGATCTGCTAAGAATAACACAACTTTATAAAAAAACACACACACAAACCCCCCCCCCCCCCCCCCAAAAAAAAAAACCCCAAAAAAACCCCCAAAAAACAATATAAAAAAAAAACAAAAAAAAAACAAAATTCCCAAATAAACAAAGAAAAAAAACAAAACAACAACAACAAGAAAAAGTAAAGAAGAAAAAAGAATCAATAAAACATACTGAAAGCAAAGTACTGTTTATTAAAAGGTTGAATCTCTATCTATTTTCCTAACATTCAATGTTAAACATACACAGGATGAGGTCAATGATAATGTACAAAACTGATAAAAATCAGCGCAGAGAAACATTAATAATAATAATAATATTAATAATAATATAATAATAATAATAATAATAATAATAATAATAATAATATTAATAATAATATAATAATAATAATAATAATAATATTAATAATAATATTAATAATAATAATAATAATAATAATATTATAGTTAACTCATATGAACAAACACACAAAAACGTTCACAAAACTTGAATGCGGCAAGAGCTGAATAAATTATGGCTGTTACCACTACTAGAGACCTGCCAACCCTTTACAATACAAAAGTGGAATAAGAACGCCAGAAAATAGGAATCTGAGACCAAAAAAATGGGAATTTCTTGACAATTGATATTTTTGTATTAAAATGACCACCAGCGTTGCCACAAACACATAAAGACAGCATTTTGGCACAGCTGGCAAAACTACACATGACCACATGTGTTAGGTAATGGAATCGGGGATGCAATTCATATTCCTACTTAGCTCCCTTTTGACTATCATTTTTTAAAAATAACCTTTTTAATCCCCCCCCCCCCCCCAACCCGCCCACAACACCGCCTCCTTTTTATTCTTACCATTATCCTCATCTTTGAACATCTGAAATTTTGGAGACAATGGAGGAAATGTGGAAAAAGGAAGGGTGAAAATAGGAATGATTCTGCCAAAATCGGAAAGATTGGCAAGTATGCATGCTACTGTCAATGCACATATTATAGATTTACAATTACAATACACACATATATAGACTTACGTGGAGCTTTGGTGGAAAACAACGTTTCTAGATTGGTAAACATCTCGGGATTTTCAAACTGCTCCTCGTTAATTTTGACCCATAGCGAGTCTTTGTCCAAGGCTTTGGCGTTCACCTGAAAATAAGTTAGAAGTTGTGTTGTGAAATGATACAACTTAAAAGTTTGTGTTGTGAAATGATACAACTTAAAAGTTTGTGTTGTGAAATGATACAACTTAAAAGTTTGTGTTGTGAAATGATACAACTTAAAAGTTTGTGTTGTGAAATGATACAACTTAAAAGTTTGTGTTGTGAAATGATACAACTTAAAAGTTTGTTTAGATTATTGTTTATTTTTAAACATTCAAGAAATAATATGAAGTTCAAGACGATGGTAGTCAAAAGATTTTAGATCTTGGGACCTTGCTCACTAGGTGGTCCTCATAGATCAGTTGGTAGAGCACTTGGCTTCACATGCAAAGGGACTGAGATTGATCCCGGGTAAAGTCGAGATTATATTTTTTTCCAACTCTCGTGTCTACCAAGTTGTGATGGATTGGGTAACTGGGTCTATTAAATCTGGTGGGAAGTACTTTGTGACAGATTAGCAATCTATCCAAAGGGTAGCAAGAAATTGTTTTGTTTTTGTTTTTAAGGGTTTTACGGCACTTGCAACACATTAAGGTTATATCAGCGCCAGTAAAAAGGAAGAAAATGGGATAGTAAAAAGTTCTAGAATTACAATTAAAGCACAAAAGAAAAGGCAAGACAAAGGGGAATAGGTTCAAATAGGGAACAGATGTAGATTCCAAGAGCACACAGTCAAAGTACTTAGTTTGAGATCACCTAAAAGTCGTATCCAGACACAAGCACATGTACCAACTAAGAGGAATACACTCAAATGTTTACCAATCATATAATATAATATGCAAACTAAACATAATACAATGCATAACAGAGAGATGATTTACAAGGAAAAAAATATCATCTCCCAAAAGAATAACTATATATTCGACTGTTTCCCTCCCAGCCAAGGAACTCCGGCAAGGATCAGGACAAAACTAAGTAATCTCATACCAAGACAATGACAGGAAACAATTGGAAAATGAGTATGGGGGGGATAGAAGACACAGCATGTACCTCCCTGCCCACTATGGGAGGTCAGGATCCCCAAGCAAGAAATTGCTATTGGTTGTTTTACGCTATAGAAACAGGGATAAACTCCGGTTCCATAATGAAGACAATATCAGGGGGGAAACAAAAAAAAAGAAGAAAAATGGACGTTTCTCAAATGGATATGGTTCAATTGAGTAAACCTTAAACGAACCCTCTCCCTACCAGCCATTTTCAGAATTTTACCCAAAACTTCACACCCACCCAACACAAAAACAGACATATCTAACTCAAACAGAAAAGCAACAAGCACATTCTATGCATAATATTGTTCGACAATATGAGCTCTGTTACAGAATGTCAAGTTTTTATAGCTATAGCAAAAAGAAATGAAATCTGCATGAGAAAAGTGACGGTTGCATCGTAAACAAATGTGACGATTTTCCAACAGGTGGTAAGGAGAGGGTTAAGCAGAAACCGTTCCTAAAAAGGATATCATACCTTGTTCCAATTGAGTCGTTTGGTGGTTACGCTTGTGGAGTATTTCTTTTTGGGCTGCATTCCATGTGGAAGCTTTTCTGTGAATGGCGAGAAGCCACCGAATCCTCCCCCACCACCTCCAGGGGGTGGGGGTGGTGGAGGGCCCCCACCCGGTGGGGGAGGTGGACCAGGGGGAGGCGGTGGACCTCCTCCTGGAGGTGGAGGTGGTGGAGGGGGTACGCCCCCGGGGGGAGGAGGAGGAGGAGGGGGAGGAGGTGGGGGTGGGGCACCGCCTGGGGGAGGAGGTGGAGGAGGAGGTGGGGGAGGAGGCGGTGGAACACCTCCTGGGGGAGGTGGTGCGGGCGGGACTCCTGTGCCGGCAGTCGCCCCACCTCCACCACCCCCTTTGTTGAGTACTGATGAGATGGTTGCATTGAGGTTGTCGCTTACCTGATAAAAAAAAAATGAATAGAAAAAATCTTAACATTAGAAAATTATCATTTCTTTTATCAATTACAATTATAATCTACTATTGAACAAATCGTCTCGAGGAAACACGTTAACATTTTAAAAAAAATTTCAATTATCCATGATTTGTTCATACAGGGCGTCTGATAAAAAAGTGTAAGAATAAAAACTGATTACAGCTTGTCAATGAATCAATGCAGTGGAACATCTATGGAATTGAATGCTAGAAAGTTTTGTATCCGCGAAACCTGGTAGTTAACAGAGTTGTCTCTGTCGAAAATTAATTGTAATATTGCCTAACAGGGGACATGTCATAACTTACATGTTAAGTTGATTAAGGACTCCTTGTAAAAAAAAAACCAAACAAACAAACAAAAAACCCCCACAAAACTTCAGCTTTTATCTAGAGCAATATCTACTGAACATGCTCAAAGTGCTTTACAAGGGATCCCTAGCCAACAGCAACACTTAAAATGTAGGTGGAGACTTGATGCCTTTACTGTGAAATTTTCCGATAAAGACAACACTGTAAACGGCCAGGTACTCATTTTACACACACATTTGTACTCAGTACAGTGAGAGAATGTGAGTAAAGAGCCTTTACCA
Organism: Berghia stephanieae; assembly: GCF_034508935.2. Lineage (NCBI taxonomy): Eukaryota > Metazoa > Mollusca > Gastropoda > Nudibranchia > Aeolidiidae > Berghia > Berghia stephanieae. Next base: position 10,658,252 of record NC_088363.1, on the reverse strand, counting down.
AGGGCTCAACTATGCGCTGCTCAGAGTTGAACTCGACCCTGGAACTTCTGATCCAACAGCGTGTGTTATACCACAAGACCACATAGCCACATACAAAAAGGTCAACATCAAAATGAAATTGAACCTCTAATAGCAGACTGAAAAAACCATTGAACAAACCTAAATTAAAACAACTTAAAAAAACAGCAAATAAATACTTAGATGGAATGTTTCAGACTCAAAAGCCTTCTTCAGCCATCAATTCTTTAAGTGCCTAGAGCTGTTTGTATATGGATGGGTACTGTATAAATGATCTACATTGTTATTATTATAATTATCAGTTAGAGAAAGATTCTGAGCCCAAAACGTTCCATGTTAAGCATTTTGGTCTTTTCTGAAGCTAATACATTGTTAGATGAACAAGTTTTGAGCCGAAACGTTCCAGGTTAAGAATATTATTGAAGCTATTCTATTCAATCTTGTCCAATTATTAATTTTAAAATGAACACATAGAAATAAAAAAGAATTCATCCTTCACTCACTTTTTCTTTCAACTGTGTAATTTCGAGTTCGTACTGTTCCACCTTGGCCTGCAGCGTGGTGGCCCTGGCCTCGGACTCTTGCTTGGCCGTCAGGTAGTCGTCCAGCTTGTTGGTCATCTCAGCCACACTCAAATCCCCCGTGTCTTCGAACCTTGCACCAGCTGATAGACTGCCTATTGTGTCAAACAAACAAAATAACAATGGAGAAGGAAACATGATGTAAATACATAGCGGCAACTTTTTCAAAGAGATAAAATAGGACAAACTAATGCACGCTAAAGAATTGAACAGGTGTGTAAGAAAGGTGCCAGACAAAGCAAGAAAGAAAAATACAAGAAAAAAACAAAAACATCCCAAAAAATCAGTCGACTTCGACTGGGGATCGAACCTCAGACCTTCTGATTACCGGTCAGACGTGCTGCATTACACATTTGACCGGTAATTAAAAGGTCTGAGGTTTGATCCCCAGTGGAGGTCGACTGATTTTCTGGGGAAGGTTTTTCTTCTTGTATTTTTCTTTCTTGCTTTGTCTGGCACCTTTCTTACACACCTGTTCAGTTCTTTATCTTACACCAGTGCCTGCTCCTTAATTTCTTAATATAATACAAGCTACCATATTGACCACTAAATGTTTGACTATTATGAAATATAATGTAGATTGAATTTGATAAACATGAAATTTACCTCAAACTCTCTCTATCTATCTGCTCCCCATTTTGATTTGATTATTAAAAATTCCCCAAAAAACAATAATATTAGTATAAAAAAAACTCCAATAATACCTAATAATGGTTCTGTATCAATGTTGAATCGTTTGGTGTGTCTGAAGTCAGGATCGGTCCCGTTCCGATGTAAGACTATTTGAGATACACACTCTTCTATCAGCTTGAAGTATTGAGGCCTGGAATCGTGGGAAAGAGAGTAAATGATTATCTCATTCATTCAAAATTGCATCATTTACTTTTTACAAATGCTTAATGTTGTTGAGGGAATGCAATCAACAATCAAAAATTAGAATAGGAGCTTAATTTATTTAGCAAACACGAATGATGGTATTGCCTTAGTCAATAAGAGAGACAGAGAGAAGAGAGAGAGAGAAAAAGAGAGAGAGAGAGAAAGAGAGAGAGGGAGAAAGAGACAGAGAGAGAGAGAGAGTGAAAGAGAGAGAGATAGAAAGAGAGAGAGAGAGAGAGAGAGAGAGAGAGAGAGAGAGAGAGAGAGAGAGAGAGAGAGAGAGAGAGAGAGATATGACTTAATCACTTACCTAGCATACATGTCGTCCCGAATGAGTAGAAGATGTTGAAGGATGGATAGAAAGTACGGTTGGGAGATGGTGTTGGCGACAGTGTGGTTGATCAGGTTGAAGCAACTTAATGTGTCTCTGAGACGGAGTGAAGGAACTTTTTTGTGTTAATCAACATTTTCCAGGTCATGAATTAGGAAAATGTCTTTTTTCAAAATCTTTACACAACCCAGAAAAAGAAAAGAAAAGAAAAAGAAAAGAAATACGAAAAAAAACCCCCCAAAAAACAAACCTCCTCCCCTCCCTCAAAAAGAAAACACACTAAAAACAAGACAAACATTTTCAAGAAGTTATAAAAATATTTTTTAAAGATGATCTGATGTGACGCATAGCCAAATAAGTAAAACTAATCCCCCAGCCCCCGCCCAAAAAAAAAAAAGACAAAAAGCAAAAAACAAAACAAAACAATGATAAACAAATTTTAAAAAGACGAATTAAAACAAAATCCAAAAGACGAAGACAAGATTTAAAAAACGGAAACAAGAAAAAAAAAACCCGAAACAAAAAGAAGACAAATATGATCAAAATGTTTATGAAAGTCATGAATCTAAATTTCTGTAAATAAAAAAGCAATCACAGCATTAAGTGAAGGATAAAGATCTGAACAAGTGTGCATGAAAGGTGCCAGACAAAGCAAGAAAGAAAAGTACACGAAAAAATACCATCCCAAAAATTCAGTCTACCTCCACTGGGAATCGAACCTCAGACCCTCTGATTACCAGTCAGACGTGCTACTATTATGTAAAGGATACTGCATTTCTGTGCTGATGTTGTCATAACGTTGAGAGAATTCATCGTAGTCCTCCAGTTTGTGTTCTATAAAAATGTGGACATGTGTCTTTAATTCTTCATCTTCTTGGGCATCTAACCACTGCGGGGAAGGAGAGAGAGAAAAAAAAAAGGAAATCTTATTCACAGTAAATTTGTCAGCAGATACGTCGAGGTGAAAACAATGATGACATTAAGATCTGGCCATGCAAGGGAGAAAATAAAAGGAATCCTTATTCAGAGTGTATTTGTCAGCAAACAAATGCAGAAAAAAACCCCCCAAAAACAAACAGCAGTGAAACAATGAGAAAACAATAGTCAAATCTAATATTATCACCATCATCATTATCATTAAAATAATGGTCTCAATTATAAAGTTTATTCACTTATCCAGGCTCAAGTCTATGACTATTTCACCAACATCATCACCACCACCACCATCATCAAAGTAGCCTCAATTATAAAGTTTGGAGCAGAGCGTTTAAAACTCTGAGATTATGAGAAAAGAATTCTTTTTTCTACACTGTATTTGTCCCTATCCATGAATCCAGGCTAGGAACGGCCATTTCACCATCTTAAAGTAGTGTTTCTGAGCCATTTGGCCCAAGGAGCAGGAGTTTATCCCGGTTTCTATAGCTTAAAACGGACAACAGCAATTGCTTGTTCCCCTTTAGATAGGATACTAGTCTATCGCAAAGTACTTTCACCCAGTTCTAACTA
>NC_088363.1:10639940-10649940 GCF_034508935.2 Berghia stephanieae | reverse complement strand
TGGGTAAGATGGATGGTTGTATGGATGGATCCGTGGACAGATGAATTGGATGAATGGATATGTGGTTATATGGATGGGTGGTGGATAGATTGGACGTATAGATGAGTGATATTTGAGATTTGAATGGATTGAAGTTATTGTTATGCGCCTAGAGCTTTATTGTATAGAGGATTGGGCGCAATATAAATATATTTCATTATTATTATTATTATTATTATTATTATCATTATTTCTCTTATTATTATATTATTATTATTATTATTATTATTATTATTTTTATTTATTATATGTTCATATGAATGATAGTAAGAATGGATGGATGAATATGAAGATAAATGGTTGAAAAGAAATTATCTAAGCTAATACAAAGACTACGTTTTATTTCAATAAATGTTTATATATTACAAGCTGACAACTTACTGTGTTATTCATGAAAGCTTTCATACATCTGATACACTCATACGTGGATCTCCTTTCTTGTATGCTGATCAAGAAACAAATAAAAATCTTCCATTATGTCAATTAAAAAGAAAAATGACAATAAGGACTCGACATAAACAAAAAGAATTTTCCATTATCATTAAAAAGGTGTAGAATTAACTCAAAGTCATATGAGTTGAATGAATGAAATATCTTTTAAATTTCAAGGTAAATCCTTAACTTGTTATTTTGATATATACAAATGTTTCTGCTTTTTTTTGTTTGTTGCTTTAGGTCTCTTCCAACACAATTGAGGTTATATGAGAGACCGCTGAAACAAAAAAAAAAACAAGCAATCTAACAAAAATAGTACAAATGTAAATCAAAATCATAACCTAAAGATATCATAAGCTAAATTATAAATAACCAAGAACAAACAGGCAGAAGATTTACAGAAAAAAAAAATATCCCCTATCAAAAATACAATCACAAACCAAAGAAGCAGGATAGGCTAGTAAAAGAAGAAGAAACGACATCACTATCGGATCGTACACCCATGCGAACATCATAGGTATATGATTCAAGGGTGATGCTCCCATCCAACCACCCGCAAATGTTTCTGCTTGAAGCTCCCCAATAAGTATATAACAAATAAAGCTTGAAATCAATTTGTCTTTTTGAATTAAATTTCTTCTCTTCTATTCGTTTCTTTGTTATTTTTTTTTCACCAATGAACAATGATCTTCAATAGTTTAGTCCCTTTTCAATCAAACATAAGTATCAAGGCCTTGAAATTATCTTAAAAGTGTTGAAAAGTCATACTGACCAAACACACAAATTGACTTTTTATACTCAAATTCAAAAACAATAAATGAATGATATAAATCATTTTGTTGAGCAAAACAAGATTTACAAAACAGCATTTAAGTTCTTGTACAAATAACACAGCTTTTTCTTCAAATACTGAGATTTTTAAAATGAATTTGAATATAAAGAAAAATAATGTTTGTATTGTAGCGAATGTGATGATTTTTCTACAGTTGGTAAAGAGAGGATTTGAACCTCACGCCCAGAAATCAAACTTTTAGTTCAATCCTGAAAGACAAACAAATCACAAGATGAAAAAAAACAAACCCAACAAACCAGTCCAGCCCCACTTACTTGTCTATACAGTAAGTTAGATTCCTGAGAATGGCGTTCAAACCTTGTTCTCCAAAGTCTTTCACCCAGCTGGTCATGGCATGAAAAATATAAATAAAAATAAAACATATGAGGTAAAAAGTAATGGACAAATATTAATGAATATAACAGCTTCGAATAAGAACAAAATACCAAATACGTAACGTTTTGGGCTGAAAATCATTCTTCAGTCAATAAGAAAAACAATAGATATGACTTTCACCCAGCTGGTTATGAAATGAAAAATATGAAAAAAAAAAACCCAACAGATATATGAGGTAAAAAGTAACAAACAAAAATAATATAACAGCTTAAAAAAAAAAAATTCCAAACACAAAACGCATGAGGTCAAAACCCTTCTTTAGCCAAAATACTTCTTTGTGCAGCTGTGTGGCCTCGTGGTATGATTGGATGGTCCAGGGTTCGAGTCCTACTTTGAGCGGTGTATAGTTGAGTCCTCGGAAAAGGCTCTTTACTCACATTTTCTCGACATAATCATGTCTAAAATGAGAACCTGGCCATCAACAACTCTGTCTCTGTCCAATAAAAGATTGTAATATCATCTAACATATGTCATTGCTATTGGCCAGGAACCCATTGCAAAGCAATTTGAGCACGTTTAATGCATATTGTGCTGTATAAATGCTCATGTTTTATTTTTTTTTAAACACAACAAACTAAATTTAAAAAAAAAAAAACAAAAACAAAAAAACAAAAACAAAAACAAAACAAACAAAAAAAAAAAAAAAAACAAAAACAAAAACCCCCCAAAAAAACCCTAACATTAATGCATCACTTAAAATCCTACCAGATACGAGGTAAATATAGAATTATTGTCATGCCCAACCCTATGGTCAATGCTGCAAAACAATTGAAAAAGTAAACTCAACTTCACGAGGAATCGATCTCTGTCCCTTTGGGTGTGAAGCGAGTGCTCTTGCAACTGACGTGTCAAGACCCTGCTTCATAAACACCTAAAAAAATGGTTTTGGGGGCAGCGTAGCTCAGCGCTATGGTCTTTGCTTCGTACCCGAAAGGTACCGAATACCCGCTGCACTGTGTGGCCTTGAGCAAGTCCCCTCGCCCTAGCTCAATTTGCGGCGCTGCACTGCGGCTGACGCCTGGGTTATTCCAGCCTTTCCTTGGAAAGTCTTTTCCTTACCCTAGAGACAAAATTACCCAATGGGATGAATAAAGGGAGCTTTGTTTTCTATTTTTTCAAAAAAAACAAACTATTTAATACTAATACTAATCTGAGCGTGAAGAATGGCGTTCCATGACATTCAACCTCTGTAGGGAGATGGAACTCCGGGACTCTGGTAAGGTAAGGTAATCTTTTTTTTAGAAGATATAACATATTGACACGTTGTTGGGTTGCAGTTAAATACCAAGAAAACTGGGGGAGACATTGTCAGCAAGACTGTATTATTATCATTATTCACCTGACAGGTTTACTGGTGAGTGACACCCTGAGGGTTTCCAACACTTGAGTTCTTTTGGCTCCCTTCAGGTCAGGATTCATGAGTTCGTGGACAAAGGCCTGGGGAGTGTCCAGCTCTCCGCCTCTCGCCTGGAAGTGACCGAGAAATGGAATAATTAAAATGATATATTATTGGCGTGTGAGAAGAGAAATGAGAAGAGAGAGAGAGAGAGGGAGAGAGAGAGAGAGCGAGAGAAAGAGAGAGAGAGGGAGAGAGAGAGAGGGGGGGGGAGGAGGAGGTAGAGGGAGAGGAGGAGGAGGAGGAAGAGGAGAGGGGGAGGAGATTGCACTTATATATGGCTATTCCTTTTAATTTTCACAAATAAACGGTATTAAGAGGAAATGTAAATAAATAATCGTATAACTTAAGGTATATCTGCATGACCAAATAAATAAATAGATAAATTTCAAAAATGACACATGGACAAAATACCATTTTACATGACTTACACCCAGAAATTATATATTGAAACACGCACACATGATACATACATATATACCTATACACACACACACACGCACACGATACACACATAGATACATACCTACACACACACACAATCTCTCTCCCCCCGCCCCCCCCCTCTCTCTCTCTCCTCTCTCTCTCTCTCTCTCCCCCTCCCTCTCCCTCCCTCCCTCTCTCTCTCTCTCTCTTTCTTTCTTAATCACACTTAAAATTAACCACCGATTCACAGAGTTAATTGTACAACGGTTATGGAAAGAGGGAAAGCAGAGAGGGGCGTTTTCTTAACATTTCAGATTGAGTCTTTTATTACATCCACCCCCTAAAGCCATTATCACATACAATAGATAGAACGAAGATGACGTCACTCGAGCCATTGTTATTGGTTTTTTTTTTTGCCATCCGTATTTGTGAGTAATTCCCACTAAACGGTATTAACCAGACTATAAACGTTCAAATTTACACATAGTTTAGTGTATTGGTCCGTTATACATCCCGATGGCAATGGTGTGAGCTTCTTAGCCAAGCGCATACTCTCTATATACCGGAATGTAAGCACCACTAAAATGTCACAAATTGCATGCGCATAACGGGTAGATGTTACAGTAAAATATTAAATTCTTTTAATTCAATTCAATTCTTCCAGATAATAAATAATGGCAACAAAATTAACGGTTCTGGCGTCTCCCAGAAAGGCTCTTAATAGTAAGCACGGTCCGTGTCAAATTACAGATTTTCCTCAACACTCCGAGAGCTGCGATACATCAAACACGATCGATAAACACTTCGTAACGATAAGGCATAAGGCATTCTTATAAACGTTCAAATTTACACATAGTTTAGTGTATTGGTCCGTTATACATCCCGATGGCAATGGTGTGAGCTTCTTAGCCAAGCGCATACTATCTATATACCGGAATGCAAGCACCATCTAAAATGTCACCAAATTGCATGCGCATAAACGGGGTAGATGTTACAGTAAAATCATTTAAATTCTTTTAATTTCAATTCAATTCTTCCAGATAATAAATAATGGCAACAAAATTAACGGTTCTGGGCGTCTCCGAGAAAGGCTATAATAGTAGCACGGCCGTGTTCAAATTACAGATTTCCTCAACACTCCAGAGCTGCGATACATCAAACACGATCGATAAACACTTCGTAACGATAAGGCATAAGGCATCTCTTATAAACGTTCAAATTTACACATAGTTTAGTGTATTGGTCCGTTATACATCCCGATGGCAATGGTGTGAGCTTCTTAGCCAAGCGCATACTATCTATATACCGGAATGTAAGCACCATCTAAAATGTCACCAAATTGCATGCGCATAAACGGGGTAGATGTTACAGTAAAATCATTTAAATTCTTTTAATTTCAATTCAATTCTTCCAGATAATAAATAATGGCAACAAAATTAACGGTTCTGGGCGTCTCCGAGAAAGGCTATAATAGTAGCACGGCCGTGTTCAAATTACAGATTTCCTCAACACTCCAGAGCTGCGATACATCAAACACGATCGATAAACACTTCGTAACGATAAGGCATAAGGCATCTCTTATAAACGTTCAAATTTACACATAGTTTAGTGTATTGGTCCGTTATACATCCCGATGGCAATGGTGTGAGCTTCTTAGCCAAGCGCATACTCTCTATATACCGGAATGTAAGCACCATCTAAAATGTCACCAAATTGCATGCGCATAAACGGGGTAGATGTTACAGTAAAATCATTTAAATTCTTTTAATTTCAATTCAATTCTTCCAGATAATAAATAATGGCAACAAAATTAACGGTTCTGGGCGTCTCCGAGAAAGGCTATAATAGTAGCACGGCCGTGTTCAAATTACAGATTTCCTCAACACTCCAGAGCTGCGATACATCAAACACGATCGATAAACACTTCGTAACGATAAGGCATAAGGCATCTCTTATAAACGTTCAAATTTACACATAGTTTAGTGTATTGGTCCGTTATACATCCCGATGGCAATGGTGTGAGCTTCTTAGCCAAGCGCATACTATCTATATACCGGAATGCAAGCACCATCTAAAATGTCACCAAATTGCATGCGCATAAACGGGGTAGATGTTACAGTAAAATCATTTAAATTCTTTTAATTTCAATTCAATTCTTCCAGATAATAAATCATGGCAACAAAATTAACGGTTCTGGGCGTCTCCGAGAAAGGCTATAATAGTAGCACGGCCGTGTTCAAATTACAGATTTCCTCAACACTCCAGAGCTGCGATACATCAAACACGATCGATAAACACTTCGTAACGATAAGGCATAAGGCATCTCTTTCTAAAAATGGGTAATAAGAGGATCTATTACACGTTTGAGATCCAATACAAAAACAATGCATTTTATCTTTAAAGATAAGTTATTATATATACAAGCAGCAAAAGAGAGCAATATTCTGGAGAGCGTTGACCTTGTGTAGTATACACATCCATCTCGCCCCATCCCCCCCCCTCTCTCTCTCTCTCTCTCTCTCTCTCTCTCTCTCTCTCTCACTCACTCACACACACACACACACACAAACTCTCTCCCCCCCCCATTCCTTCCTTTTTTATTTGAATCCAATCGACCACTGGAAAATAAAAAGCTATTATTTAATAAATCAAATATACAAACAAGAATTGTAAAGGCATGACCGTTCACAGAGATGAGTCTAACCCCAGGAACAAATAACTGCTTTCCCTGGTCTAACCCTTTACACAAACGTGAAAAAAAAAGAAAAGGAAAAAAAAAATAAATAAAAGAAAGTAAAAGGACCCCCCCCCCCCCCCAAACGAAAAAGAAATATAAATTGAGCTTTTATATAGAGCAACATCCACTAAACGTGCTCAAAACGCTTTGCAATGGGTCCCTAACCAACAGCAACACGTTACGTGTAGAACAATACATTATGCCGCCTGTTAGGCGATATTACCATTATTATTTTTTTTACCGACAGACAAAGCTGTCAACGGCCAGGTACTCATTTTACACCTGAGTACGGTGACAGAATCTGAATAAAGAGCCTTTTCCAAGGACTCAACTATGCGCCGAGCGATGCTCGAACCCAGGACCTTCCGATCCGAAAGCCAAAGTGTCATACCACTAGACCACATAGCCGCACAGTAAAAAAAATAAGTAAAAGAAAAAGAAAAGAAATGAAAAGAAAGGAAGAAAAGAGGGAAAAAAAAAGATCTGAGTCTCCATTGCCTTAGGGTCTAAACTTGCCTTCTGTTTTCTGTTGTATTTGATTGATTATTGACTCCTGTGAGGTCAAAGGTCAGGGGTCAGGGAGGGTAAACGTTTTTCACGCTGTTCGTTACACAGGTGTCCTGTCCGTCCCCATTGATTCTTCAAGTTATAAATAAATTGTAAGTAACGATCATTACGATGAATGATGACTGGTTACTTAGGGCAGGGCAAGGATATGGTTCTCTCTCTCTCTCTCTCTCTCTCACTCTCTCTCTCATCTCTCTCTCACTCTCTCTCTCTCACTCTCTCTCTCACTCTCTCTCATCTCTCTTTCTATTTATCTCATCTCTATCTCTCTATCTATCTATCTATCTATCTATCTATCTATCTATCTATCTATCTATCTATCTATCTCTCTCTATTTTATTATCTCTCTCTCTCACACACACACACACATACAAACACACACACACACACACACACACACACACACGAAAAGCTAAGCTAACACCAAAATCGAGAATTAAACGCCCTTTTCTAGACATTTTGTTCATAAAACGGGATCTTTCGCCTCAAAACGAATACTATAAAATGGGAGTACTGTGAATGTTAATAATTGATTTTATATATTACTGTATCGCCCCAGTCGAACTCGACTGATTTTTTGGGATTTTTTTTTTTTCTTGTATATTTCTTTCTTGCTTTGTCTGGTACCTTTCATACACACGTTCAGATCTTTATATTAGTAGTTTATAGCCAAAGCAGTGAAAAATGGGTTAAGTAAGTTTACTGTATATCTGAAAATAAGTGTAGTCCTTTCTTCTTCCTAATATTTTTTACTTTAAATTCACTTTGAAACTTTCAAATTCGGGGCCAACCCAGACACCCCCCCCCCCCAAAAAAAAAAAGCGGTTTGTTGAGGTGGGTGAGAAATAGGTCACATTTTCGTGATCAAAGCACAGTCGGTCTTACTTTAATATTTTTAATTTGATCTCCTCGCCACGCCTTGAAATATCAAACGGATAAAAAAAAATTAACATGAATTTTAGCCGGACACATCTGTTGTGAAATCCAAATTACAGAAGATTCTACAATAGAACAAGAAGTCATAAAAATCTGGATGGGTAGAGAGAACGGGGTATGGGATTCTATTCCAAAAATGCAAGTTAATCTGAATTGCAGACGAAAGAAGAAAAGCGATAAGAAACGAGAAACGACTACAAGACGACTCAAAAAGCAGAGACTTGTTTGGAGGGTTTTGCGACACGGATTGCACCATTTTATCGATAGTTAGAAAGTTTGTTGTTGTGGTTTTGTTGTTGTTGTTGTTAATGATGGTGATGACGCTATTATTGTTGTTGTCGTTTTATTATTAATGATGATAATGATGATGTTATTGTTGCTGTTGTTTTTGACGATGATGATGATGATGATGTTGTTGTTGTTATGGAGGAGGAGAAAAAATCAAAAGATAAATGATCTTTACTTTCAAAAGCCAAAAAAGGAAAATGTTAAAAGATAAATCCTTCATCTCTCATAGAAACAAGGACTTATATATTGCGCAATATCTACTAAATGTGCTCAAAGAAAAGGTCTCAAGTCAACTGCAACACTTAACATGTACGAGAAAACAACAACAACAAAAAAGATAAATCCATCAGACTCTTTTCTCTACGCAAAAGATTCCAGCGGAGCAATTTGAAATCAAATTGTGGTTTCATTTTAGGGAAAAGATAAAAATCCACATGCATAAACAAAAACAAAACATGGGGCAGCGTGGCTCAGCGGTAAGGTCTTTGCTTCGTATCCGAAAGGTACCGAGTTCGATTACCCGCCGCCGCTGCGCTGTGTGGCCTTGAACAAGTCACCTCGCCCTAGCTCAATTTGCGGCGCTGCACTGCGGTTGACACCTGGGTTATTCTAGTCTTCCCTAGGACAAGACCCTAGAGACACATTCCCCGATGGGATGAATAAAGGGAAATGTATCTATCTAATTTTTAAAAAACAACAACAACAAAAAAAAAAACTAGAGCGGAAAAGGGGGGGGGGGGGGGGGGGTAGGAAGCTACGTTGAACCCCTACATCCGAAGATGCCAAAAACTGATGACGATAAGAACTAATAAAAATGGGTGTGATTGATTTATACCTTATATATCAGGCTGACGACATCGAGTTTGATGGTGCACACGTAGCCCCTCCAATTTATTCCAAATCAATACGCTCCACCGATACCGTGTAATTTGTTCCCTCTACTGTCAGTTTCAATTTAACGTGTTACCTATGTGCTCAGCGCTAATACTAATATCCCTATACCCCCCCCCCCCCCCCCCCCCCCCCAAACCTTTTTTTTCCAACCATTCTAACGACTACTTTTTTCCCCTTCAAATTCTCAAAATTCAAACCTTATTGTTTTTATTTAACTTGAACATTTCAATATGTGGCGTTGGCGGTTCATCGGCGCGCTTGATCATCGCGTCCTATAACAAAATCAAGCGATGGTGAGCGTGGTCAGTGACTGGATGGTTGACAACTATTGAAAAACTTTGACCACGGCCGCGTGTCTTTGAACAAATCATTACAAACATGATACAATAATATTACCTCAATCCACTCATCTGTATATCTCGAGTGACGGATATTGTAAGAGTACAAACACGAAAAGGTCGGCTTATAGATGACTCGCACTATATGGAATTAATGGAAATGTGCTTTCATTGAGCATGGTCAATTCTTGGAAATAAGCAATAAACATGTTCATAAGTACTACATATTTTGCGTGTAGATACCCGGTAATTGCCAGCTTTGTTCCCGAGGAGAAGCGAACTGAGATAAGGTTAATTACGTGGTCGAGAACGGCGTTTACTTATGATTAAAGATTCTGATAACCTAGGTTGTCACGATCTCATTGTATGATAAAAAACAAAACAAAACAAAACAAAACAAGCACAACAACAACATCATCGTCGTCATTATCAATAACAACAACAGTGACAGTAATTAGATCACTATCATCATCATGATTATCACATACAAACTACATACACATAACAAGAACATAGACATACAACTAACACAACACAACAACAAACATACTAACTCTACTACTAACACTATACTACTACTACTACTACTACTACTACTACTACTACTACTTACTACTACTACACTACTACTACTACTACTACTACTACTACTACTACTATACTACTACTACTACTACTACTACTACACGACACGACACGACTACTACTACTACTAC
>NC_088363.1:10617440-10634940 GCF_034508935.2 Berghia stephanieae | reverse complement strand
TAAATGTCTTCTACTGGGCGGACTTTTGAACTATCTATGTAATATTACTCTTATCAATGCAAGAGAAATAATTTAAGCTCAATAAACTAAATAACCCAGAGACTTGAAGGGCCCGTCAAAGGAGGCTATCTGCCTGGTTCTACGTACATAAATGACTGCATCGTTTTCATTGCAATCATCTTGTTGTCTTTCTTTTGTTGTTAAGGGTTTTACGGCGCTTGCAACACATATAGTTATAGGTTATATCAGCGCCAGTAAAAAGGAAGAAAATGGGACAGCAAAAAATTCTAGAATTACAATTAAAGCACCCAAGATAAAGTAAGACATAGGGGAACTGGGAACAAATACGGATCAGTTGTAGATTCCAAGAGCATGACACCAATGTACTTAGTCTGAGATCACCTATGTCTCATCCGGGCACAAGCACAAGAGCCAACAAAGAGAAATACACTTAAATGCTTACATTATAAATTCAAATTAACAAATATAATAATACATAACAGAGAGATGATCTACAAGGGAAAAAAATATCATCTCCCAAAACAATAACTATGCATTTGACTGTTTCCCTCCCAGCTAGGACTCCGGCCAGGGCCAGGACAAACCAAGTTATCTCATTCCAAGACAAAGACAGAAAGCATGTTGGAAAACAGATTATAATGGGATAGAAGACACAGTATGTACCTCCCTGCCCACTATGGAAGGTCAGGAACCCCACCCAGATATAGGGGGGTAGCAGACACAGTATGTACCCCCCTGCCCACAATGGGAGGTCAGGAACCCCACCCAGGCAATCATCATGAACACTAACTGAACTCTCACCTTGCTGGATCCCTTGAGATGCATGGACAACATCTGTCGCCGGAACTTGATGTCCTTTGACCTCAGTGGAGCTTTCTTCTCTTCCGTCAGATTCATGTCATCCTGGGAAAGACAGATTTAGAAAAAAAAAATTGAAAAAAGTTCATCTTTGGATCATCAATCGATATTAGGGTTTTTTTAAAATGAGCTTTTATATAGTGCAATATCCACTGAACGTGCTCAAAGCGATTTACAAGGGGTCCCCGGTCAATAGCAACATTTAACATGTAGGATGAGGCCATGACGCCTGTTAGGCGATATTATATATTTTTTTCGGACAGACAACGCTGCTGATGGCTAGGTGCTCATTTTACACCTGAGTACGGTGAGAGAATGCGAGTAAAGATTAGTGCCGCGCTGAAGACCGGTCTGGACCGGCGGTCCCACGGTCTTTTAGCTGTGAACCGGAGACCGGTCCCATAGGGGAAGACCGGCGGAGGTCCTCACTTCTTATCACCTTTCAACGGTCTCGCGCCATGGCCTACTACTTCCCCAGCGATTCGTTGCCTCGGTAGCCTATCTTCCACCAATCACCACCCATCCCACTTAATTAATCGCACCCACCCCCTTTGCCATACACTAAACGACACAGACGACCATAGAGGCAGACGACCACCTCCCTCCACTCCGCAAACCGCCCTTTCGGGTGTGAGATGGGGGGGGGGGGGGGGGGGGGAACAGGAGGCGCACGCCTTGGACGATTCCATTATACGGGGTAAATTTCAAAATTTACTACACCATAATGATCGCAATGACAATGATCTATGATGAAGGCATGACCCCTCTTTCTAATGGGTTATTGTTTGAAATGCATGTGACTACTAAAGATGTGTGTGTGTTTGTGTTGTGTGTGTGTGTGTGTCGAACCTAGCAAGTAGCAAGTCCGATTTTTTGTTTTCTTTTGTCCATCTCTTGTCACCACTCCTTTCTATCGCATTGTTGTCATTTAAAATAATACAATAATATTAAAATTTCGTTTGGTGTTTTAACTAATCAAATAATATGAGTTTCATTAGTTTCTTCCTTCCAAAAAAACCCAGTTTTTACGTCTGTATTTAAAAAAAGTCCAATAGAATATTTGGGGACCCCGATAGCCCAGTTGATAGAGCACTCTCTTTATACGCAAAGGGCCAGAGATCGATCCCTGGTGCAGTCGAGTTTTTTTCTGAATCCCTGTCTACTCAGCAGTGAATGGGTAGCTGGGTTTGTTAGATCTGGCGAAAAGTCACCATGGATCCCACTTATTACTTATTAACTTATTACCGCCGAATCCACCCCCTCTTATTATAATTTCACGTCTCTCTCTTACTCTTCAATGCTCGCTGCCCTCTAATGTGTGTGTGTGTGTGGGGGAGGGGGAGGGGGGGGGGGTAGGAGTTGCGTGTGTGTATCAACGCCACGAACAACTCGATCAACGCCTTGGACGATGCCATTATCCCCGTTAATGGGGATAAATGTCAAATTTTATTAAATTATCGAAGTAACAATGAAGTACGGTGAGCAAATACAGAAGGCATCACCCCTCTTCTCTAATTAGGTTACAATTTGAAATGAGTGTGACTACTCCGTGTGTTTTACTCCTGTAGACCACGGTTTTCATCGTGTAGCGGTCTTTAACGGTTCAAGAATGAACGATCCCATGGTCCCAAAGGTCAAAACGGTTCGAACTTCCAACAGTCTCTCAGGAATGTTCAATGTCGAAAAGGACCGCCGGTCCTAGGACCGGTCCTTGCGGTTTTCATTTCCCAGGGACCGTAGGACCGTGGTCCTTAAGCTTGCCAAGGACCGCCCCGCACTAGTAAAGATCCTTTTCCAAGGACTCAACTATGCGCCGAGCGAGGCTCGAACCAGAACCTTCCGATCCGAAAGCGAGCGTCATACCACTCGACCACATAGCCGTAAAAATGAAATAAGGATGACTGTGGGAGAAGCTATGACGTATCATCTTTGTGTTCATGTCTTCTGACTTCTCAACAAATCGACAGAGTCGTTTCGTGAAATGACATAACATATCAATTCCACCGTATCTGACTACCCGCAAAAAAAACAAAAAAAAAAAAAAAAAACAACAACAAAAAAACAAACAAACAAAACAAAACAAAACAAAAAAAAAACAACAAAAAACAAAACTAAAAGAAAAAGCAAAACCCCAAAAAAAAAAAATACTTTAAAAAAAAAAACAAAACAAAACAAAACGAAACAAACAAAGAAACAAACAAACATGTGTTTTAAAAAAATTAGCCAGAAAACACGTCCTTCAAATATCGAAAGATTAAAATGACCCTATTACGGTCAAAAACTCTCAAACCGGGTACTTCGCGAAGTCTCAAATTTGTGAGCCACCGTATCAATATGGTTACATGTACTATGGACTACAATAATAACATTTAGTTTACAGTAAAAAAATAACACACAAAAAAAAAACAACAACAAAAAAAAAAAAAAAAACAAAAAAAAAAACAAAAACAAAAACAAAAAAAAAACAACAAAAAACAAAACAAAAACAAAAACCAACAAACTAACAAAACAAAATCAAACAACCAAAACGAAACAAAAACACCCCCCCCCCCCCCCCGTAAACAACAACAACAACAACAACAACAAACAGAAATATCTAGTAGTGCTCAAGGAAAGAACGGATTCCATTGGTCGAACTAATAAATACAGCACAGCTACTCACGAATTATTTTCTTTCGGCCGTCTGGTCTGGCCTTATATTTTGACGTCATATTTTTTGGTGTGTGTCAGACTATGAGTTTGCGAATACAACGGTGGAATATCTTTCACCTTTAAACATGACTACTGCTCAGTAATAATTATTAATAAAACTTTTCATTGTAAATTGGTGAGTCGTGATTACAGAAGTAATGACCAGAGATAATGACGACTGGGGTGTGATTGGACTTATTATTTAGGCCTATGAAGGCTGCTGGCTCCGTCGTAATTGGTTTCCCGGTTCCAGTTTGCCATAATAATAGCATTGTTATGATAAGGGTATACAAGCATAGCCGTGGATTTGCATCGTGCGTCAGTTGTGTATAAGGCAAAAACAACGGCAGTGATAATAATAACAACAACAACAACAACGACATAATAATGACGACGACAGTAACAGTAACAATAATTTAAAAAAAAATAACAACAGCAACAAGAACGGCAACAACAACAACAACAACAACAATAATAATGATGATAACATCAACCATAATAATAATAATAATAATAATAATAATAATAATAATAATAATAATAATAATAATAATAATAATAATAATAACAAAGACAAAAAACAAAAACAAAAACAAAACAGAAACAAAATAAAGCAAACAAACAACAACAAATACAAAAATAAAGATGACGTGAATGAAGCGGTGTCAAAGCGCAAAAAAAAAAAGGGAAAAGAAAAATAGACAAAAAAACAAAAAAAAACAAAAAAAAAAAACAAACAAATAAATAAATAAATAAAAATAACCCAACAAGTCAGCCTGCCACGACTGGGTATCGAAATTCAGACCAGATTATCAGCTCTCCTTGTCCTCCACCTATTCCCCATTCTCCTATTCGAATCATCTCTGTTCATTTCATTTATATTTGACCGGGGGAAAAATATCGTATGGTAAATGCTCATAGTTTATATTGAAAGGGTCATTTTACTTGAATTTTGAAACATTACCAGAGACAGTAGATAAGAAAGCCAAAGGCACGAACGATTATCCATCTCGCTTGCAGGCTAGTGTCATGTAAGGAGATGTGCACCAGACAGTGGCGAGGTCAGCGAGACATGGAAACATATTGTGTGATCCACCGGGTCATTCCAGAATTCGGTTGGCGTGATCAAGATAAAAGAAAACGGTGTTTTAAACAGTCAAAATGATCAAAATTAATGAGTTTCGGTGCCTTGAAGTTTAAGAAGAATCAAAACTCATTTTCTTCACTGAAGTTAATTATTTTACATCGTTTTAGAAATCAATGTCAAAATTCTTCTTTAGAATCGAATCAGTTTCAGACACCATCAGATCAACAGAGCCATACGTTGGAGGTGTGCAGGATGTCAGCGGATTGCATCCGATTTTCCGACTTTAGCCGGAAAAACGGCATCCCTGGAGAACGATCCAGTGATCCCGAGTAAGCGTTACGTTGGCCTTTACAAGGAATAAAAGAAAGGAACCGAGGTAGGCCTTAGGAAACACGGGAAACTATACAGAGAGAACTTTAAAAAGCCTAAGTGTTAGAAGTGTTTTGTGGCCACGCGGGATTCTATTTGGTCACTTTTGAAGTCGAGATTGGCCACGAGAAACTCTGTGGGCCATCTGGCAGCCCTGATCCAAACTACAGCTGATTACATGACATATATTGTGTATTTAAGACACACAGCACAACACGACCAGGACGACACGCATACCAGTCATGATATGTTAGCAAATAAGTGGTTTTTATTAACCAGTTAACTGCCCCACTCTGACAAAAAACATGTATTTAAAAATTTGGCCAGAAAACTCGTCCTTCAAATATCGATCGATTTAAATGAGCCTCAGATTGCCGAAAACTCTCAAATCAGGGACTTCGCCCCGTCTTTATTAAAAGTCCCAGGTTTGAGAGTATTCGTGTATTGTTGTGCTGACGAAGGGTTTGTACCCGAAACGTCCATTGTCTGTTTTGTTCCCATACGAAGCCTCTCCATTTTCACTCTTTCGTTAGTATTTTACGATCACCGGCTTTAGGCAACCCTACCGTTTTCATCTTCTGATTCACTGCCTCTATTCGACATTATGTAGGGATGAGGCAGATGCTGAAAACGGTAATTTAAAGTGACGACGACGATGATGAAAATGAAAATGATATTCATAATGATGATAGAATAATTGCAGCCTTATTAATATTGACGGGAATGACTAGTAGCTATAGGGAATGCGATTAGCCTGAAGAGTAGCGTCCCTTGATTGGACGTCACCGGCGGAAAAGTTATTAGAGAGAGAACGTCATGTTGGTTGTGCGCATGCGTCTCTCGTCCTCGCTTCCGATGAAAGCGGCATGAGACACTTCACCGAAAGCGAGGACGAGAGAGACGCATGCGCAAAACCGTTTTGACGTTCTCTCTGTAAGGTGACGTCAGATCAAGGGACGCTACTCTTCCGCTAATCTCATTCCTTATACCATTGGGAGCGCTATCAAGGTCGATCTGGTGATGGCGACAACGATAATGATGGCTATTCCGACACGTAGACGGGAATTCCACTCTGTTTAAATACTACACCACTACAATGGAATTAAGAGTTATTAATATCCTTTGTTGCATGCCGAATCAAATGGTTGAGCAATTAAAAGCGTCTATACTTGGAAAAAAAAAAGAAAAAAAAAGACAAAAAACTTGAGCTTTTATATAGGGCAATATCCACTAAATGTGCTCAAAGTGCTCTAAGAATGTAATATTACAGCAATAAATAAAGCTTCGAAAAAATGTAGAATGTAGAGGAACATCGCCCTAGAACGTAAATAACCTCTCCCCCCTACCCCGTCAACAAAACAAATATACAAAACAAAAACAAAACAAATAAAACAAAGCCAAAAAAAAAAAAAAAAAAAACAAAACAAAAAACAAACAAACTTGGCTGAAGAAAGGTTTTGAGCCCGAAACGCTCCGTGTTTGGCGTTTTGTTCTTTAACGAAGCTGTTAAAATATTTACTTTTGGTCATTACGTATGACAAGTTATCGGGGCTCCGTGTCATTATGGTCTAGCTATGCATGACACACACACATACATACACACACACACACACACAAGCCTCGGGCTCGATCTACACATCTCTGGGCCGAGTCCAGATGAGGGCAAGACAAAGTTTTGAGTCCACGAAACAAATAGCCTATCTATTACTCACACACTCTCACTGTACTCAGATGTAAAAAGGAAACCTGGACGGTAACAGTGTTGTTTCTGTGACATAACCCCCCCCCCCCCCCCAAAAAAAAAATAAAATAAAATAAAAAATAAAATAACAACAACAAAAAAAAACACCAAAAAAACCCCAAAAAACAACAACAAAAAACCACCAATAAAACACACACAGACACACACACACACACACACAAAACAAAAACACATCAAGAAAGAGAAAACCAAAAAAAAAAACAAAAAAAAAAAACCCAAAAAACACAACCACCGCCACCCTGCTATTTTGACAATTCGTAGTGGCGGAAGCAATCTTCGTAGATGATGTAATCGGGTTATTACAACAACAAACAAAAAACAATAAAGTCATTCATTAAGGGAGTTGTTACAAAACAAACACTTCTGTGTGTGTGTTGTTTATTTGGTCAGTCAGTCGGGGACAGAGTCTATTTATAGACCTATATAGATAGAATGCGCTTGTAAGGAAATGCCTTTGCGTTTATGGCGTTGTAGGGAAGTACCTGTGGTATGCACGACTCAGGACATCCAACCTTATCTTGATTTATTTCTTTTGTCACTCTAAAACGTGAGGGTGTAGCATTTCCGTCGTGTCTTAGAGTCTGATCTTCGACATCCCCAATTTAATCCCTGACGTTATCGGAGCTGCGAATGGCCATTGTCTCCATAGACCATGGTTGACTTCGTGACGATCCACCCATCGTACGCGCTTTGTATTCATTTAGGGGTGAACATGTTTAGGGGGAGAAGAACATTAAATTACAACACCCACCCCCATTTCGCCTCGAGTTTTTTCCATGATTCATGCGAATAGGGATGGTAAAGATAGTGACTTTTAATTTCATCTTGAGTTCTGCTGTAAGTCCGTGGTGGAGAAGGACGTTTTGTATTTTCTGTTGTGAAAGTCCATAGTAACGTTCTATCACGGCTTCTAACTCCTGTCTCTGTTGTGAGACAGTATTACCAAACAGAAATTAATGTTGTTTGATTTCTTTTTGAGTAGTGCTCTGTTGGTGAGATTTCAGTGTTATTTGTAATCTATTGAAATATTGAGTTCTGCTGTAAGTCCGTGGTGGAGAAGGACGTTTTGTATTTTCTGTTGTGAAAGTCCATAGTAACGTTCTATCACGGCTTCTAACTCCTGTCTCTGTTGTGAGACAGTATTACCAAACAGAAATTAATGTTGTTTGATTTCTTTTTGAGTAGTGCTCTGTTGAGACCTGGCCTTTCTTTAACTTTTTTGTGACTTTACCTGACCATCAAGTCACCTTTATGTGACTCATTGTAACATCAATGAACATTGACTATAACGTATAACCTTTAGTAACAAGAACTGAAACCTATTACTTAATGAACAAAAACAAGAACTGAAACCTGTTACAAAATAGACATAATTACATACTGTGACCTATACAAGATTTGAAAAACAATCCATTGTTTGATAACAGACATTGTCTGGAACCTAATACATTGGTTCTGTGTGTCATTCATCTGGACATTTAGCTCATCAATAACCCACACTTGGAATAACACACAGGCAACTACAGCACGTAGAATATCATCTTCACACAGACGGAGATAAGTTGGGGACCCTGAGGTCATACAAACTAAATAATCATGTTTTTCTATCATTATTCATATATCATTTAGCTTTATATTCACATCATTCACTTCTATCACCAACTCATCATATCTGTCAATCATTAGTTTCATCAATATTATTTTGACATTTATCCTTTTATCACTGACTATATTATCAATATCATAATTCTACTTAGAAGCGTCATCTTGATAACATTCATTACATCAACATCATCATCATTATCATCATCCACCATACCATCTTGATTCATCTGCTATATTCAATCATATACATTTCATTTATATCCAGCTCATTACATTAATTAATAAACACTTCATATCATATACACTTAAATCTCGGACTTGTTGTGTTCATAATTTGTGAATCTTTGGCAGTCAGCCTCACCCCCCCCCCCCTTTTTTTTTTTTTTTCTTATATAAGTGTCGCCGTCTGGGTCCGAACCGTGCACACTCGTGCCCTGACCGTGTGACATAATTTGGTGGAGCTGCCGGGTAGGATATCTGATTGCCATTGTTTTTGCATATTGTGAATTGATAAGTTTTGAGACACACATACATCTATACACACCAAGAGTAATTGTATAATTGCAGTTATATCTAGCTAGCACTTAGCCACGAGCTGTTTTTAAGGACTAACAGTTTTGAACCTAGTTCCTCTTCATATATTGTTTCAGTCGATAACACAGGTTTCATTAATCTTGTTACACCCCCTCCTCCTCTATTATATAGATAATCCACTTTAATCGCTCTAAACACCTCTCCTCATTTCATTGTCATCCACAGTCCCGGTGATTATTCAACCTTATCAAAGTTATTCTTTTGCTCTTCCCTTTAGCGACGCCATTGGCTGTCTACGTTTTCTCTTTGATTTTTCATTGTATAACATTTTAGTTTACGGCCGTTTCTGCCTACATTACAGTTCCAGACATGAGTACTAGCATTGAAAAGTTAGCTAAGATTGGATCATCTTTGGGTCTCTCAGGAAGTGATTTGAAAGACTGGATAGAGAAGACTATCAAAGATGAAGACGACAGAAAACAGAGAGAACTTGAGGCAGAGAGGGCAAGGGCGGAAAGAGATATCGAAATTGAAAGAGAGAGGGTTAAATTAGAGACGGAAAGGGTGCGAGAAGAGACAGCACTGATAACTTTGCGATTGGAATTGCAGCAGAGGAAAAATGAAGGCAGGGAAGAGGGAGCAATCGGAGGTCAGGCGGAAAGTACTAGTCACATGAAAACTATTAGACTACCAAAATTACCACCTTTTCATGCTGCCAATGATCATCTCCACGACTATCTTCAAAGATTCGAAAGGTATGCGCGAGTAAATGGATGGGAGGAGGAAGATTGGGCCACCCACCTCAGCGCTCTCCTTACTGGCAACGCCTTGGAAGTATACAGTCGCCTATCCGACGATGAGGCCAACAACTACTCTATCCTGAAGGCAAGCCTCCTTAAGCGATATAATTTAACGGAAGATGGATTTCGCGAAAATTTTCGCAAGTCAAGACCGGAGTCGGGAGAAAGCATTGAGCAGTTTAGTAATCGGATTAGCAGTTACTTCAGCAAGTGGGTGGAAATGGCAGGAAAGAACAAGGAAGATGCCGGTGACATCACTGACCTAATTATTAAGGAGCAGTTGATGGACATTTGTGGGCGAGAGCTTCTCGTGTTTGTCAAAGAAAGAAAGCCCGCAAGTGTGAGATCAGTTGTGGAACTGATCAGTCAATATATAGATGCTCACGGCTCAGCAGGTGCCTTCACGAGATCAGTACAAATCAGAACAAAGCAAGAGATGGACTCGAATCAAGTAAGGCCAGAGAATCTCAACCAGAGAGAATTAAGCGGACCGCCTAGGAACGGTCCAGTCACATGTCACATATGCAAGAGAGCGGGACATATTGCCAGAGATTGTAGAACAAAACCCGGACTGGCCGCAGTAACGGTCAGTATATGTGACTACTGCAAGAAACGGGGGCACACTTCGATAGACTGCCGGAAGAGGCAGTTTGATGAGAAGAGGCTACAACCTCCACAGGTCGCCTCAATGCCAGCACCTAACTACACTAACGAAGATTCAAAACAATGCAGCCATGGGCACATGCAACTAATGTGCGGCTGCACACTCCCAGTAACGTCGGCCTTATGCCTGGGCCACGAGGGACGAGACAAGAATATGCCGGTAGCCAACGGCTTACTGAACGGCCGACCGGTGACTGTACTCCGGGACAGCGGATGCAGTTGTGTGGTGGTCAAGAAGGGCCTAGTTGACGGCAGTAGCAGGGGAACACGGAAAGTCCCGGTCCTACTTGCTGACGGCACTGCTAGAGGGAACACGACGGTGGACGTCACCATTGACTGTCCATATTTTAAAGGTGAAGTCAGTGCGGTGGAAATGGAACACCCACTAATTGACGTCATCCTTGGAAACATGCCAGGGGCGAAATGTCCTGGTATGTGTAACAAACGTTCTGTGCGAGCAGTCGAGACACGAGGCTCAAAGCACAAAAAGATGAAGAAGTCAGTGACGTTACCTGCCCCGAAAATTGACGTCACGCCTGCATATTTAAAGGCTCAACAAGAAGCTGACACATCAATAGCTAAAGCTAGAGAATTGCAAGCAGCGGTGAGAAGAAAATCACCAACAAGAAAAGTAAACAGTGGTATGCATACGAGGATGGAATCCTGTACCGCCACTACACTTCGCCCAAGGTACACCATGGAAATCCAACGAAACAGGGGGTGCTCCCGAAGGGACTGCGAATCACAGTCATGCGACTAGCGCATGAGGGTGTCTTTGTTGGACACTTGGCGGCCAAGAAGACAACAGAGCGCATTCTAGAAGCGTTTTATTGGCCGAGCATTTGGACTGACGTGCGCAACTTCTGTCGTTCATGCGATGTATGCCAAAGGTGCGCACCGAAAGGTAACACACAGAAAGTTCCTCTTCAGGAGATGCCCTTAATTGAGACTCCATTTTCACGCGTTGCTGTCGATCTCGTGGGACGATCATGCCGGCATCAGACAAGGGAACCAAGAACCATGGTCCGGACTATTCAGCCAGGCTAGCTTAAGCTGCTGAAGACATTGCTCAGGCATTTCCTGGTCTTTTAGACAAAATCCAAGATTTTGTCTTAAGTGGGGGGCTGTAAGGAGATGCCTTTGCGTTTATGGCGTTGTAGGGAAGTACCTGTGGTATGCACGACTCAGGACATCCAACCTTATCTTGATTTATTTCTTTTGTCACTCTAAAACGTGAGGGTGTAGCATTTCCGTCGTGTCTTAGAGTCTGATCTTCGACATCCCCAATTTAATCCCTGACGTTATCGGAGCTGCGAATGGCCATTGTCTCCATAGACCATGGTTGACTTCGTGACGATCCACCCATCGTACGCGCTTTGTATTCATTTAGGGGTGAACATGTTTAGGGGGAGAAGAACATTAAATTACAACACCCACCCCCATTTCGCCTCGAGTTTTTTCCATGATTCATGCGAATAGGGATGGTAAAGATAGTGACTTTTAATTTCATCTTGAGTTCTGCTGTAAGTCCGTGGTGGAGAAGGACGTTTTGTATTTTCTGTTGTGAAAGTCCATAGTAACGTTCTATCACGGCTTCTAACTCCTGTCTCTGTTGTGAGACAGTATTACCAAACAGAAATTAATGTTGTTTGATTTCTTTTTGAGTAGTGCTCTGTTGGTGAGATTTCAGTGTTATTTGTAATCTATTGAAATATTGAGTTCTGCTGTAAGTCCGTGGTGGAGAAGGACGTTTTGTATTTTCTGTTGTGAAAGTCCATAGTAACGTTCTATCACGGCTTCTAACTCCTGTCTCTGTTGTGAGACAGTATTACCAAACAGAAATTAATGTTGTTTGATTTCTTTTTGAGTAGTGCTCTGTTGAGACCTGGCCTTTCTTTAACTTTTTGTGACTTTACCTGACCATCAAGTCACCTTTATGTGACTCATTGTAACATCAATGAACATTGACTATAACGTATAACCTTTAGTAACAAGAACTGAAACCTATTACTTAATGAACAAAAACAAGAACTGAAACCTGTTACAAAATAGACATAATTACATACTGTGACCTATACAAGATTTGAAAAACAATCCATTGTTTGATAACAGACATTGTCTGGAACCTAATACATTGGTTCTGTGTGTCATTCATCTGGACATTTAGCTCATCAATAACCCACACTTGGAATAACACACAGGCAACTACAGCACGTAGAATATCATCTTCACACAGACGGAGATAAGTTGGGGACCCTGAGGTCATACAAACTAAATAATCATGTTTTTCTATCATTATTCATATATCATTTAGCTTTATATTCACATCATTCACTTCTATCACCAACTCATCATATCTGTCAATCATTAGTTTCATCAATATTATTTTGACATTTATCCTTTTATCACTGACTATATTATCAATATCATAATTCTACTTAGAAGCGTCATCTTGATAACATTCATTACATCAACATCATCATCATTATCATCATCCACCATACCATCTTGATTCATCTGCTATATTCAATCATATACATTTCATTTATATCCAGCTCATTACATTAATTAATAAACACTTCATATCATATACACTTAAATCTCGGACTTGTTGTGTTCATAATTTGTGAATCTTTGGCAGTCAGCCTCACCCCCCCCCCTTTTTTTTTTTTTTTCTTATATAAGTGTCGCCGTCTGGGTCCGAACCGTGCACACTCGTGCCCTGACCGTGTGACATAATTTGGTGGGGCTGCCGGGTAGGATATCTGATTGCCATTGTTTTTGCATATTGTGAATTGATAAGTTTTGAGACACACATACATCTATACACACCAAGAGTAATTGTATAATTGCAGTTATATCTAGCTAGCACTTAGCCACGAGCTGTTTTTAAGGACTAACAGTTTTGAACCTAGTTCCTCTTCATATATTGTTTCAGTCGATAACACAGGTTTCATTAATCTTGTTACACCCCCTCCTCCTCTATTATATAGATAATCCACTTTAATCGCTCTAAACACCTCTCCTCATTTCATTGTCATCCACAGTCCCGGTGATTATTCAACCTTATCAAAGTTATTCTTTTGCTCTTCCCTTTAGCGACGCCATTGGCTGTCTACGTTTTCTCTTTGATTTTTCATTGTATAACATTTTAGTTTACGGCCGTTTCTGCCTACATTACAGTTCCAGACATGAGTACTAGCATTGAAAAGTTAGCTAAGATTGGATCATCTTTGGGTCTCTCAGGAAGTGATTTGAAAGACTGGATAGAGAAGACTATCAAAGATGAAGACGACAGAAAACAGAGAGAACTTGAGGCAGAGAGGGCAAGGGCGGAAAGAGATATCGAAATTGAAAGAGAGAGGGTTAAATTAGAGACGGAAAGGGTGCGAGAAGAGACAGCACTGATAACTTTGCGATTGGAATTGCAGCAGAGGAAAAATGAAGGCAGGGAAGAGGGAGCAATCGGAGGTCAGGCGGAAAGTACTAGTCACATGAAAACTATTAGACTACCAAAATTACCACCTTTTCATGCTGCCAATGATCATCTCCACGACTATCTTCAAAGATTCGAAAGGTATGCGCGAGTAAATGGATGGGAGGAGGAAGATTGGGCCACCCACCTCAGCGCTCTCCTTACTGGCAACGCCTTGGAAGTATACAGTCGCCTATCCGACGATGAGGCCAACAACTACTCTATCCTGAAGGCAAGCCTCCTTAAGCGATATAATTTAACGGAAGATGGATTTCGCGAAAATTTTCGCAAGTCAAGACCGGAGTCGGGAGAAAGCATTGAGCAGTTTAGTAATCGGATTAGCAGTTACTTCAGCAAGTGGGTGGAAATGGCAGGAAAGAACAAGGAAGATGCCGGTGACATCACTGACCTAATTATTAAGGAGCAGTTGATGGACATTTGTGGGCGAGAGCTTCTCGTGTTTGTCAAAGAAAGAAAGCCCGCAAGTGTGAGATCAGTTGTGGAACTGATCAGTCAATATATAGATGCTCACGGCTCAGCAGGTGCCTTCACGAGATCAGCACAAATCAGAACAAAGCAAGAGATGGACTCGAATCAAGTAAGGCCAGAGAATCTCAACCAGAGAGAATTAAGCGGACCGCCTAGGAACGGTCCAGTCACATGTCACATATGCAAGAGAGCGGGACATATTGCCAGAGATTGTAGAACAAAACCCGGACTGGCCGCAGTAACGGTCAGTATATGTGACTACTGCAAGAAACGGGGGCACACTTCGATAGACTGCCGGAAGAGGCAGTTTGATGAGAAGAGGCTACAACCTC
Source organism: Berghia stephanieae (assembly GCF_034508935.2). Classification (NCBI taxonomy): domain Eukaryota; kingdom Metazoa; phylum Mollusca; class Gastropoda; order Nudibranchia; family Aeolidiidae; genus Berghia; species Berghia stephanieae. The sequence continues at coordinate 10,620,254 of NC_088363.1, read as the reverse complement.
CACAGGTCGCCTCAATGCCAGCACCTAACTACACTAACGAAGATTCAAAACAATGCAGCCATGGGCACATGCAACTAATGTGCGGCTGCACACTCCCAGTAACGTCGGCCTTATGCCTGGGCCACGAGGGACGAGACAAGAATATGCCGGTAGCCAACGGCTTACTGAACGGCCGACCGGTGACTGTACTCCGGGACAGCGGATGCAGTTGTGTGGTGGTCAAGAAGGGCCTAGTTGACGGCAGTAGCAGGGGAACACGGAAAGTCCCGGTCCTACTTGCTGACGGCACTGCTAGAGGGAACACGACGGTGGACGTCACCATTGACTGTCCATATTTTAAAGGTGAAGTCAGTGCGGTGGAAATGGAACACCCACTAATTGACGTCATCCTTGGAAACATGCCAGGGGCGAAATGTCCTGGTATGTGTAACAAACGTTCTGTGCGAGCAGTCGAGACACGAGGCTCAAAGCACAAAAAGATGAAGAAGTCAGTGACGTTACCTGCCCCGAAAATTGACGTCACGCCTGCATATTTAAAGGCTCAACAAGAAGCTGACACATCAATAGCTAAAGCTAGAGAATTTGCAAGCAGCGGTGAGAAGAAAATCACCAACAAGAAAAGTAAACAGTGGTATGCATACGAGGATGGAATCCTGTACCGCCACTACACTTCGCCCAAGGTACACCATGGAAATCCAACGAAACAGGTGGTGCTCCCGAAGGGACTGCGAATCACAGTCATGCGACTAGCGCATGAGGGTGTCTTTGTTGGACACTTGGCGGCCAAGAAGACAACAGAGCGCATTCTAGAAGCGTTTTATTGGCCGAGCATTTGGACTGACGTGCGCAACTTCTGTCGTTCATGCGATGTATGCCAAAGGTGCGCACCGAAAGGTAACACACAGAAAGTTCCTCTTCAGGAGATGCCCTTAATTGAGACTCCATTTTCACGCGTTGCTGTCGATCTCGTGGGACGATCATGCCGGCATCAGACAAGGGAACCAAGAACCATGGTCCGGACTATTCAGCCAGGCTAGCTTAAGCTGCTGAAGACATTGCTCAGGCATTTCCTGGTCTTTTAGACAAAATCCAAGATTTTGTCTTAAGTGGGGGGCTGTAAGGAGATGCCTTTGCGTTTATGGCGTTGTAGGGAAGTACCTGTGGTATGCACGACTCAGGACATCCAACCTTATCTTGATTTATTTCTTTTGTCACTCTAAAACGTGAGGGTGTAGCATTTCCGTCGTGTCTTAGAGTCTGATCTTCGACATCCCCAATTTAATCCCTGACGTTATCGGAGCTGCGAATGGCCATTGTCTCCATAGACCATGGTTGACTTCGTGACGATCCACCCATCGTACGCGCTTTGTATTCATTTAGGGGTGAACATGTTTAGGGGGAGAAGAACATTAAATTACAACACCCACCCCCATTTCGCCTCGAGTTTTTTCCATGATTCATGCGAATAGGGATGGTAAAGATAGTGACTTTTAATTTCATCTTGAGTTCTGCTGTAAGTCCGTGGTGGAGAAGGACGTTTTGTATTTTCTGTTGTGAAAGTCCATAGTAACGTTCTATCACGGCTTCTAACTCCTGTCTCTGTTGTGAGACAGTATTACCAAACAGAAATTAATGTTGTTTGATTTCTTTTTGAGTAGTGCTCTGTTGGTGAGATTTCAGTGTTATTTGTAATCTATTGAAATATTGAGTTCTGCTGTAAGTCCGTGGTGGAGAAGGACGTTTTGTATTTTCTGTTGTGAAAGTCCATAGTAACGTTCTATCACGGCTTCTAACTCCTGTCTCTGTTGTGAGACAGTATTACCAAACAGAAATTAATGTTGTTTGATTTCTTTTTGAGTAGTGCTCTGTTGAGACCTGGCCTTTCTTTAACTTTTTTGTGACTTTACCTGACCATCAAGTCACCTTTATGTGACTCATTGTAACATCAATGAACATTGACTATAACGTATAACCTTTAGTAACAAGAACTGAAACCTATTACTTAATGAACAAAAACAAGAACTGAAACCTGTTACAAAATAGACATAATTACATACTGTGACCTATACAAGATTTGAAAAACAATCCATTGTTTGATAACAGACATTGTCTGGAACCTAATACATTGGTTCTGTGTGTCATTCATCTGGACATTTAGCTCATCAATAACCCACACTTGGAATAACACACAGGCAACTACAGCACGTAGAATATCATCTTCACACAGACGGAGATAAGTTGGGGACCCTGAGGTCATACAAACTAAATAATCATGTTTTTCTATCATTATTCATATATCATTTAGCTTTATATTCACATCATTCACTTCTATCACCAACTCATCATATCTGTCAATCATTAGTTTCATCAATATTATTTTGACATTTATCCTTTTATCACTGACTATATTATCAATATCATAATTCTACTTAGAAGCGTCATCTTGATAACATTCATTACATCAACATCATCATCATTATCATCATCCACCATACCATCTTGATTCATCTGCTATATTCAATCATATACATTTCATTTATATCCAGCTCATTACATTAATTAATAAACACTTCATATCATATACACTTAAATCTCGGACTTGTTGTGTTCATAATTTGTGAATCTTTGGCAGTCAGCCTCCCCCCCCCCCCCCCCCTTTTTTTTTTCTTTTTTCTTATATAAGTGTCGCCGTCTGGGTCCGAACCGTGCACACTCGTGCCCTGACCGTGTGACAGCGCTTGGCCAAATAGTTCACAACATTGCCATCCGGAAATATAACGGACCAACACACAAACTCTGTGTAACCATGAACTT
>NC_088363.1:10607440-10612440 GCF_034508935.2 Berghia stephanieae | reverse complement strand
TCACTTTGAGCACATTTTGCAATGTGACCAATGACCTCGAGCACATGGAAAGTTAATATAGATCATGCCCATTGCCATAGTCCCGATTTTATCGGTACATTTGGCCACTTTGATACAGTTTTATTTCAATTTGCCTTTGACTACCAGATTATCATCTTCATCTTCCCATTATGACTAGCACGATGGGTATCTATCTAAATTTCTGATTGATATCACAACGATATCTCCACAAACAATTCAAAATCCCTTCAACCAAAACAACAAAACCACACAACTGGACATGACAACAGGTAAAAATCGTGAGAGTGGCAACTTATTTATTATTTGGACACTAGAAGAAGAAGAAGAAGAAAGAAGAAGAAGAAGAAGAAGAAGAAGAAGAAGAAGAAGAAGAAAAGAAGAAGAAGAAGAAGAAGAAGATAGAAAGAAAGAAAAAAAAAACGGCCTGTTTGGCCTGAAGAAGAGGAAGAAGAAAGAGGAGGAGGAGGAGGAGGAGAAGGAGGAGGAGGAGAAGGAGGAGAAGGAGGAGGAGGAGGAGGAGAAGGAGGAGGAGGAGGAGGAGGAGGAGGAGAAGGAGGAGGAGGAGGAGGAGGACAATGACGACGGTGAAGAGGAACATAAGATGGAGTAGGAAGTTGCAAAAGAAGAGGAGAAGGAGAGGCAGGGGCGAGGATGAGGATGAAGAGAAGGAGGAAGAGGTGCATAATAAGCAACAACGATTTAATCCAATCTTCACACACATTAATTTGACCAGTGCTTTTTGCCTTGCCCTTTCAGACCACACCTTGACTGACTGTTAAAAGGGCATAATATCCATCAACTCGACTTGGTGACGTCACTCCCTTCATTACATTTAATGATCCATTTAACACCGATCGTTCAAAAGATAACTTTGATATTTCAATATTTTCAAAATGAATCATTCACTAGATACATAGATCTACTTGATGATATGCTAAAGTTTAATTAAAGAACGTGAATTTAAAATTGAAAAAAGAAATGACATTTTTGACGTTTAATTATCGGAAGCAATGTTGGAATCTGAAGAGAGAGAGAGAGAGAGAGAGAGAGAGAGAGAGAGAGAGAGAGAGAGAGAGAGAGAGAGAGAGAGAGAGAGAGAGAGAGAGAAGGTTGAAAAGTAGCGAAAGTAGTGATTAGATCCAACTACTTAGACACACCTATCATTACCTTGCTAGACGCATTGTATTGTTAAGAGATCATCTCCACCTTACACTTACACTGAAAAAAAAAAACCCTTTTCCCCTCACAATCTTGGTCAGGAATTTTAAAAATTCCAATCACTATTTTCAATGAATAAATTCAGATAACCTGCCCCCCCCCCCCCCCTCCTCGCCCCCAATTGTACAAATATACATAAACTTGAGACTTATTCAGCCTCAACTGAAAGAGCTGTTGACAAGTTGGGAGATTTTACTCGACTTGGTACTTATTTGCAGGTCTGATAACCCAATTTTTTGGTGGGGTTCATTGTTGTAAGCGAAGTGCGTACTCTACTCTCAAAGCAACTCAATTAATAAAATATACAAATAAATAAGTACACAAATAATTAAATAAAAAAATATTTTTTGTTTATTTGTTGCTTTAGGTCTCTTCCAACACAATTGAGGTTATATGAGAGACCGCTGAAACAAAAAACAAGCAATCTAACAAAAATAGTACAAATGTAAATCAAAATCATAACCTAAAGATATCATAAGCTAAATTATAAATAACCAAGAACAAACAGGCAGAAGATTTACAGAAAAAAAAATATCCCCTGTCAAAAATACAATCACAAACCAAAGAAGCAGGATAGGCTAGAAAAGAGAAGAAGAAACGACATCACTATCGGATCGTACACCCGTGCGAACATCATAGGTATATGATTCAAGGGCGATGCTCCCATCCAACCACCCGCAAAAAATAAAATCTAAGCCAAAATGAGTAAAAGCGTTCTGTCATCGTAGGGTAAATTAGTTTGAGGCGGTGTGTGAAGTAAAAGGTCAAATCGAGCCATATTGCAAAAAATAAACAAGGCCAAATAGATAGATGCACACACATACCAATCCCTATAACCCTAATATTATAATGATGGTGGGTGGGCGTGTTTGGGGCTGTTCTGTTAACTACTTAACTGCCAAACTCTGGAAATACGTGTATTTAAATTTTGGCCAGAAAACGCGCCCCTCAAATATCGATCGATTTAAAAGACCTTCATCTTGGCAAAAACTCTCAGACGTGGAGCAACGTCTTCATTAAAAAGTCCCAGGTTTAAGAGTTGTTGCCAAGATGATGGTCGTATAAATCGATTGATGATAATGTTTGAAGGACGAGTTTTCTGGCCAAATTTTTAGATACATATTTTTTTTCTTCTAGAGCACGACAGTTATTAACTGGTAAAGATTCGTGAATAGAAATCCTGAAGGTATCAATTTATGTCTTGTATGTGTGTGTGTGTGTGTGTGTGTGTGGTGTGTGTGTGTGTGGATGTGTGTGTGTGTGTGAAATACCTTCTAATACCTAATACTCCTCGATATATATTAAGACACATTCCAGACATTGACACAAACAACTTATGCAACATCCCAAATCCAATTAGACGTACGTCTGTCTACCCATCTGAACCGTTGTCATTCTAGACCCATCATCATAATAAATCCCAAAAACGGTATTATACCCGGGGTAATTTAGATGGTAAGAATCCAGTGACGTCTTATATAGACAATGTAAGAATCCAATTAGGGGCAGAGTGGCTCAGCGCTACGGTCTTTTGCTTCGTGCCTGAAAGGTACCAAGTTCGAATAACTACTGCGATTGTTTAGCCTCGACCAAGTCACCTCTCCCGGGTTGAAAGTTTTTGCCAACATGATAGTTGTTAATTTAAATCGATCGATATTTGAAGGACGGGTTTTCTGGCCAAATGTTTAAATATGAGTTTTTCTAGCGTACGACAGCACTGACATTCCTTTGCCATAAAATCACACCGAATGGCATTATCTAATAGTCGATTAACGCTAGCTTATAAAGCTTATAAGATTAAATTTGGGATGTAGCGATAGGACTCCTGTGTCAAGCTCTTCTAATTTGATATCATCCCAAAATGAATCATTCTAAGTCAGACTATGTATGGTATAAGTGTAAGGGTCAGGGGTCATCACTGGGCAGATTTGACTAACAGAGCTGCCTACCTGATATTTCAAAATTTCGTATTTTTCAAGGGGAAAAAAAAAGAAGAAAAATTCACTTTAAATAGCTTTAGAAATAGATAATTTGCCCTCATCGTGATAACAAAAAAAAAAAAATGCTTCAAAGATCTGAATATAGGTTCAAAGGAACTAAACGCTCCTTTTCAACAAGATTGATCGAGTCAAAGAGGTGTCTGCAGTTCTGTAGCTGGAGCCAAAAAATCGTATTTCTACGAATTTTTCGTAGCACTAGGCAAGTCTGGACTAGGACAGAATCCACGAATCCACACACATACATGCCTACTACTAATTACACTTGACCTAACCAGTTAACAGTCGTATTTTGGGGAAACAACTCGTTAAAAAAATTTGGCCAGGAAACTAGTCGTTTCACGTTAGCTGATAAAGCTTGTTAAGATTGTGCGGCTATGTGGTATGACACTCGCTTTCGGATCGGAAGGTCCTGGGTTCGAGCCTCGCGCTCGGCGCATAGTTGAGTCCTTGGAAAAGGCTCTTTACTCACATTCTCTCACCGTACTCAGGTGTCCGAAAAATTGTAATATCGCCTAACAGGCGGCATGTCCCGTACTACATGTTAAATGTTGCTGTTGACCAGGGACCCCTTGTTAAGCGCTTTGAGCACATTTAGTGGATATTGCGCTATATAAAGCTCAATTTTTTTTTATTTTTTTTTTTAAAATCTGGGATGCATGAAGAGATAATATGACTCCTGTAAAAAGCTCTACAAATTTGATAGCATCCCATTATGAGCCATTCTATAAGTCATAGTATGGTCAGTGTAAGTGGTAATGGTCATCCAGGTCATCACTGGTCAGATTTGACGAAGACAGAATCCACATACATACAGGAGTTACTACTACTAATTACACTTGACCTAACCAGTTATTAGTCGTACTTTGGTGAAAAAAATCGTATAAAAAAAATGTGGCCAGGAAACTAGTCCTTCAATAAACATGGATCGGTTTAAATGCCCCCCCCCCCCCCCCCCCCCCGCCCCCATCTTTGACAAAAAAAGACAAAAAAAACAACAAAAAAAAAAACAAACTAAAAAAAACAAAACAAAATAAAAAAAACAAAAAACAGAAAACAAAAAAAAAAAACCCAACAAACAAATCCAAATCAAAAAACAAACAAAACAAAACAAAAACAAAAACAAAAAACAACAACAAACTCTAAAACCTGGGACTTAGCGAAGTCTTAAACAAAGTCCCGGGCTTGAGAGTTTTTATTTTTTTATTTTTTTTTTCCAAGATGAGGGTTCGTTAAATTGATCGATAGTTGAAGGACGAGTTTTCTGGCCAAATTTATAAATACGAGTTTTTCCAGAGCGTACGACATTTAATTAGCTAAGGATAAAATATTGCGTATAAGTATGAACCATGTACTATCTTTTCCACTTGAACCGAGTGGAAGAAGAAGTCGGAGTTGAGAGGAAAGTGGTTTGGAACGTGCACTGGTCAATTACATAGATTAACCAAAATAATTGAAGATAACCAGAATACACTATATATACATATATAACTGTCGGTTGTCTTGTTCATTGGACTGTGCTCCAAAATGGCTTTAAAAGGAACAAAATAAATAAATGAATAATAAATAAATAAATAAATTAAATTAAAACCAGGAAAAAAAAAACAACAAAAGAAACACGGAGAAAAACATAAAAACCATATTTAACAACAACCCATAAGCGCAAACATACATGCAGCTATGCACTTCCATAAACACACATATAGACACTTATACACACACACACACGCACACAGCACGACATACTAACTACAATGTCAACAT
>NC_088363.1:10592440-10604940 GCF_034508935.2 Berghia stephanieae | reverse complement strand
TGATGATGATGATGATGATGATGATGTTGATGATGATGATGATGATGATGATGATGATGATGATGATGATTTTGATGATGATGATGATGATGATGATGATGATGATGATTGATGATGATGATGATGATTTGTGATGATGTGATGATGATGATGATGATGGATGATGATGATGTATGATGATGTTGATGATGATGATGATGATGATGATGATGATGATGTTGATGATGATGATGATGATGATGATGATGATTGATGATGATGATGATGATGATGATGATGATGATGATGATGATGATGATGATGATGATGATGATGATGATGATGTTGATGCCTGTTTGTTATTTTTTTTTTTTTTTGTTTGTTTTGTTTTTGATTTTTTTCGATGACTACTATGTTACTAGTGTGCATCTGTGTGAGTGTGTCTATGTCAATATTGTATTGTTATAAATGTGTAACCAAATGACAAATTGCCACTTTTTTTGAGGACAATAAAGATTTATTATTATTATTATATCTTTGAGTCATTAAAACTTATTGAAAATGAAAGTTGATGCCAGACTACATCGTTATGAGGAATGTCTTTACAGCTCTGTACAAAAATGATTTATTAGTACTGTAATTTCTATTCCGTCCCTTCTGCATGAAGGTTTTTCTATACAGGAAAGCTGAATATTATTAACGTGTTAGTGTTATGCAATCGTCACAAATTCCACAAGCCCAATCGAATCAATACTCCCCGAATACCGGATATTGTTTAGTTTCCATCCGAAAGCTTTGATAGATATCCCTAATCCATAAAAACGGATTCATAATTATTGGGAAAACGTTACCGAGATCGGACTCGGGTGAAATCGAGATCCCCCCCCCCCCCCCTTACACACACACCTTTTTTTCCCCTCTATCCACCAGTGACTGGGAATCTGGCTCTGTTTGTTCTGACGGATAGTATATTGTGATAGATAGACATATCGCGTCATAACAAAAGGGTAGCAAGCAATTGTTATTGTCTGTTTCGCGCTTCAGAAACCGGATGAACTCCGGCTCCATGGGCCAAATGATTCAGGACAACTATAGATAGTATGCATTCGGCTGAGAAGTTCACAACATTGCCATCCGGAAGTGTAACTGGCCAACACACATAACTGTGTGTAACCATGATCGTTTATAGTCTGGTTAATACAGTTTAGTGAGAATCACTCATAAACGCGGATGGCAAAAAACAATAACAAAGGCCTGAGTGACGTCAACTTCGAACTATCTATATACATTTTTTAACGTAACGTTAACTTAACCCACACACGTGCCCATGTCGTAAAATTGGGAGACTCACCTTGTTCAAAAATAACTCCTTTTAATTCTTGGTCTGATTCACTTAATTCTACCTGACTACAATTTGTTGGTATGCTACGTCCGTAACGAGTCTTTCGAAGGCTATAAATATCAAAAACAGCTCCCCCCCCCCTTCCAAACAAAATATATTTTAAAAAAGAAAGAAAGAAAGAAAAGGGGAAAAAAGGTTCTCAATTTTACGACTTTTAGCATACTTACTGATGGGCATGACTGGTGTGTGAGCAAAACGTTACTTTTACTTTTACCAATGATTGTAAAAAGAAAAAAAAATTGTATAATATGGCTATGTCCCCATTAGTATAATAGTTTGTTGCCTTTGAAATAATAATAAAAAAAAAAAAAAACAAAAAAAAAACAACAGAATGATCCAGTACATATCCCCATGACAACTGAGACCACCGTGATATATTATTGCTGATGGCAATGGCAGTGGATTAGACGGAAGTCCTAGGAGTGGATCAATCCATGATGCATTGGACAGGACGGTAGATAGAATAATAATATTATTATTTGGGATGCGTCAAAGAGACTATTATGGATACGTATAGATAGTTCGAAGGTGACGTCACTCAGGTCTTTGTTATTGTTTGTTGCCATCCGCGTTTATGAGTAATGCTCACTGAACTGTATTAACCCGACTATAAACGTTCATGCATACACACAGTTGTGTGTGATGGTCCGTTATACTTCCGGATGGCAATGTTGTGAGCTTCTTAGCCAAGCGCATACTATCTATAGCGAGTCCGTAGTAGTCGGATGATATTTGAAAAAAAGAAGTGGTCTTCGATGAATGATGACATGACAGACATAGAAGTGGTTAGGGTTGACGGAAAAGTAAAGTAAGCAAACGAATGATCGAAGAGAAATATGTAGTACTCTGAACCCCCCCCCCCCCCCAAAAAAAAAATAAAATAAATAGAAAATAAATAAATAAATAAAAAAACAAAACAAAAACAACAACAACAAAAAAACTAGAAAAAAACACACACACAAAATCCCGACATTTTAAAAATAACATTTGACCAGAAAATTCTTCTTTCACATTAATTCCTATTTCCGAATATCCACTAAGCCTGCTCAAAGCACTTTACAAGGTGTCGGCAGCCAACAAAAACTTTTAAAAAAAGTAGGACGAGATACCATTTCCGTGGTAGGAAACAAATCTTAATGCACCGTCCCCCCCCCCCTCACACACACACACACACACACACACACACACACACACAAATCGGAACTTTCAATCATGAGTTACTTAACTCGCTGTGATTGATTATGTGAATTGTCCATTGTCACACTGTATAATCGAGGTAATTTAGTGTTTTTGTACTGTGACAGCAGCAGTACGGTATCAGTTCACCGTACTGTCACCAAACTGTGTGTGTGGAATGTCGGTGTTATGTCGAGACCAAGAGCAAGAACCGGGTCCCTTCTGCGGAACAACAACAACAACAACAACAACAACAGCAACAACAACAACAACAACAACAACAACAACAACAACAACAACAACAACAACAACAACAACAACAACAACAACAACAACAACAACAACAACAACAGCAACAACACCAACAACAACAAAAAATAATAAAATAAAAATAAAGACATTTTAAATAATTTGGTCAGAAAACTCGTCCTTTAAATATCGATCAACACGACCCTCATCTTGTTACCAACTCTCAAAAATTGGACTTGGAGGAAGTCCCAGGTTTGAGAGTTTTTGCCAAGACGAGTGGCATTTTAATCGATCGATTCAATATAATATTATTTGAAGGACGAGCTTTCTGGCCAAATTTTTTAACATGGCTTTTCTCAGACTACGGGCAGAATTGTTATACAGTACTAGGGAATATTGGTGATTTGTATGGGCCACTCTCACACCTGTATCGATCTATCAGGGGGCCATCGATAGTATTAGTGTGTGTGTGTGTGTGTGTGTGTGTGTGTGTGTGGGAGGGGGGGTTGGTGAAGATGAATGGATTGATGCATGTGTATGTATGTAGTGTAGTAGTGTGGTGTGTTGTAGATGATGGTTGGGGGTTACGACGACCAGCAGATGTCGCCCAGTACAGACCTACCTAAGACTACAAAAATGTCGTAGTAGTACGAATTAATTTTCCGGTCCTAATTGCGGCTATGTGGTCTAGTGGTATGACACTCGCTTTCGGATCGGAAGGTCCTGGGTTCGAGCCTCGCGTTCGGCGCATAGTTGAGTCCTTGGAACAGGCTCTTTACTCACATTCTCTCACCGTACTCAGGTGTAAAATGAGTACATGGCCGTTAACAGCGTTGTCTTTGTCCGAAAAATTGTAATATCGCCTAACAGGCGGCATGTCCCGTCCTACATGTTAACTGTTGCTGTTGACCAGGGACCCCTCGTAAAGCGCTTTGATCACATTTAGTGGATATTGCGCTATATAAAGCTCAAAAACTCAATAATTGACACAAATAGATTTTTAATTCAAGAAACTTCAATAATTCAAAGTTTTTGTTGTCAGCAGCTAATATAGATAGAATGAAGTTGACGTCACTCGGTACTTTGTTATTGTTTTTTTTTTTGCCATCCGCGTTTATGAGTAATTCTCACTAAACTGTATTAAAAGTTCACGGTTACACATAGTTTTATGTGTTGGTCCGTTATACTTCCGGATGGCAATGTTATGAACTTCTTAGCCAAGCGCATTCTATCTCTATAAAAGGGAGTTTAAAGCATTGATTTGGTGTATTTAAACGCAAATGGGTCATTTTCAAAAGTAGTTATAATTTAGCCCAGAAATAGAAATCGATAATTAATTAACGGAGGTTCCAAACAATGAACGGATCACTTGAAAGACGCAAGCTAAAAGTGATCACGTGAGCGCATCGCGTCCATCAAATGGCTCCATTCGGCAATAAAGTAGACAGAATAATTAATGTATTAAAAAAAAAAAATGCCTCTATCGCCACGACATCATAAGATATCGTCGCCTAGGCATTCCAAGAAGGAATATAGATAACTCATCAAACAAGATGTCTGATGTCAGAGCAAATTGGGGGTTAATAATCTTGCTCAAGGAAAAAATAACGAAGTGCCTGAAGCGGGGCTCGAACCCGGGTCCTTCCGGGTCACAGTGCAATGCCTTAACCACTCGGCCACTTCGCCCCCTTAATTAATGTATACTATGATTATTATTATCCCTGAGAACTAAGATTTTTTTCCACTTTCAAGTTGGCAGGTCTGCCAGTGTATTGTGACTGATGACCGAGAGACATGAGACGTCTTGTACTATTGTTGTGATTGGGGCTTGGATGACGTCTGTCTTACTATGGCCCACAGACTACTATACTAGGAGTCCTGTGTTATCTATGCTATGGCCTAGAGAGCTGGCTACTCGTCGCCATGCAAAATTTGGAAGAATTTGATGAAAATGCATGAGTATTGGTGAGTGAACGGAGAGTTATCACCCTTTCTTTCTTATTTTTTTTTGGGTACGACTGTGGTGCGATAGTAGTTTATGGTGGTGGTGACGACATCAACGACGACGTTGATGATGACGATGATGATGATGATGATGATGATGGTGGTGGTGATTGTTTCAATTATGATTTTGATGTTGGAGATTATAAAGAAGAAGAAGAAGAAGAAGAAGAAGAAGAAGAAGAAGAAGAAGAAGAAGAAGAAGAAGAAGAAGAAGAAGAAGAAGAAGAAGAAGAAGAAGAAAGGGAGGAGGAGGAGAAGGAGACTGGAGGAGGAGGATGAAGAGGAAGAGGAGGGAAACAAAATAATTAGTCAGAACCTGTACATAGCCTTCCATTTTGTTGAGATAATAATATCTCGTTTTACCTCGAAAACTACAATTCCTTCGGTAACATATCTATAACAAAATCAATAACAACATATAACAGTATGTCCACGAAGGTGTTATGATGGCACAGCTAGAGATTGTGTGGAGCAAGCAGATTTACGATCCTGGTGGGGGGGGGGGGGGGGGGGGGGGGGTCCCAAAATCATTAAATCATTACCACCAATCCCACCACCAGCAGGTGTCTTGTTATCGATAGCATCATTGTGTCCTGTTATCGATAGCAGCAGCATCCACCACAGACTACTAGGAGCAGACCAGACAACAACCACTTTTTAGTGGCTAATCACAGCCATCGTACCTATAATTTAACTCTCTCGTGTTCAGATTCTTTATGGGGGAGTAGATAATGAGTTCCCTATATGGCCATGGCAATCATGTAGACATCCTTTGATGATATAAGCTTACCTTTTGGTGTCTGCAGTCGCCTTTTCGTTTTCTACGGTCACTCATGGCTAAACTCCGCCCAGAAGCGATTTCATAGGTCCGTCCATCACCAAATTTCAAACTTTTGTTCTCGTGAGTTCTTAAGTTTTTTGATCCAGTCCTATGTTATCTATGGCATTATCCACCGCTGCAGTCTAAGCGGCCCGCCCAGGATGCAGTCCACAATATCACGTTACCCCTCCAGCGAGTCTCTGTGACACCGAGAACCATCTGTGTGCCGTAACCTTGCCGCATATAGCACTTATTGGCGGTGTGAAGAAGATCTTTTGTGGTCTGATTAGGGGCGACATGGATGGAGCGCACCAGGTCCGATAATATTATGGTGCTTTCAAGGTGTCGCGCTTGTTTTTCGCCCCAGAGAACAATAATGATAATGTTTCAGAAAGTTCCTGGCGAGTTTTCTGGGCATTTTATTTTTTTCTCCAATGGATGTGTGCATTTGTGTGTATAATAAATTTGTTCACGGATCAATGCATGCTGAGCAGTCATAAGCACTACTAACTGATCAGGTGTTGGTCCGTTTTGATTAAAATTACACGTCATCCATCAGTCAGTATGACACATACACACACACACACACACACACACACACACACACACACACTACATACTGCCCTTACTACGATCGTCTCCACATGTACGTTTTGGATTCTTGCAAGCGGTAGGGCTAGGGACGAGAAAGAATAACATGCATTTTCAAAACGTATTTACTTTCCTCTTATTAATAATGTAAAAAATAAAATAAAATAAAATCAAATCAAATGTAAAAAAAAAAAAAAATAAAAAAAAATAAAAAAGAAAAAGAGAAAAAGAAAAGAAAAGGAGGATTTTTACTGTATCTCTCATGTCAAAGTCCTCTCATTCAAATCAGTTTCAAAACTCATCTTACTTTCCTCTCGTGTAATAATTAAAAAAAAAAGAAATAGAAAAGAAGGATTTTAATTGTATCTCTCCCCCCCCCCAAAACAAAAACAAAAACAAAAACAAAAACCCAAACAAAAAACAAAAACAAAAACAAACAAAAAACCAAAAAAAAAACAACAAAAAAAACAAACAAAAAAACAAACCCGCTCATCCAAACCAATTCACTTCGCTGTGTAAATACATTGGAGCAGATGCTGACAAACCTCAACTCCTTAATCCGTCATTGCTTGCTTATTAAGTAAACTATCTACAATCTGTACACACATGCAGCAGTAATTGCACCTAGGGCAATTAAATATTATTATTATGTGTAATAATAAAAACGAATTGAATTGGCAAATTATATTTAACAATGACATATGTTAAGAATTCAAATCGGAATTAGATCTATAATAATAATACATAATGTCGAGTTATTTTTGGTGTGTACACACCATTAACATCTCTAATAGATGACAATGGTACACACTACACACCAACTGTGACCGATTCTCTAAATAATATAGGTATTACATCGGGATCAACCTGAAGCCAAAAATGTGTTATTAATTTTTTTTTTAATGACCGGGGAAAAAAGTGTGACATTTTAGCGATGTGTGGAAACGTGGTCTTGTGGTATAACACTCGAATTCGGATCGGAAGGTCCTGGATTCGAGCCTCGCTCGGCGCATAGTTGAGTCCTTGGCAAAGGCTCTTTACTCACATTTTCTCACCATAAAATGAGTACCTGGCCGTCAACGGCGTTGTCTCTGCCAAAAAAAAAAAAAAAATATATATTTGAATATTGTCTAATAGGCGTCATGTCCCGTCCTTCATGTTCCATGTTGCTGCTGGTCAGGGACTCTTTGTCAATCCTCACTCTTTTACGCCCCGTAATAATCATGATAATCCACCTTATACATCCTGCTATTAAAATAGGCATGCCACCTTATGATTCAATATGTAACCTGATCATTGTTAGTTCTCCAAAGGACTGGTTAAATTATGTACACTTTCAAGGATTTTTGGAACCGGAAATGGAGGTGTGACGCAACGATTTTTTCTGCCCTGTTTCAGTTTAGAGGCAAAGTGCTACAGTTGACAAAGTGGATTGATTTCATTGATACACCAATTCATCCATTTGTAGTTGTAGGCTACTCGAAAATAATCGGAATCATAGAAAGAGGCCAGTCAGTTATCGCTATGGAATTTCAAGGGCTTCATTGTCAGATTAAGGATGATAATAAAGACGAGACGATCACCGCTGTTATGTCAAGGATGTAGCGTGGCTCAACGGTACGGTCTTCTTCCTCTTCTTCTTCTTCTTATTATTATTAAAATAAAAATTCCCTGTATTTATTCCATTGGGGAAATGTGTCTCTAGGGTCTATTCCAAGGGAAGACTGGAATAACCCAGGCGTCTATATATATATATATATATATATATATATATATATATATATATATATATATATATATATATATAATGTAAATTTTCACTCACATTTTTTGCCGAGACGACTCGTTTCTGTATATTTCTCACACTTCTTACATTATATATTAGCTCTAACCACCATTATCGAGCACTTTCGTACCTACAAGTACCCACCAACACTCATATATAATATATATATATATATATATATATATATAATATATATATATATATATATAGAGAGAGAGAGAGAGAGAGAGAGAGAGAGAGAGAGAGAGAGAAAGAGTTTAATGTGTACCAAGGGGTCCCATAGGCTTTACAGCGTCTTCTTGTTTTCTTTCTTTTAAAAGTTCTTTGGTAGTAATAAATCCCACCAACATTCTACATATCATTTGAATAGCGTAATACACGTAGGGGTGTTATCGAACTAGATTGTACAGTATGCAGCAAGGCGACACCCTTCAGCGTCAATAAGTGTGCGCCATTATGTGTCGCCCAAATTCGTCACAACCATTTGCACGCTTAGTAACTACATACACGTTGTTATCTACTTAAAACACTTCACGTCAACTTGTCAAGCCGATTGAAGTAGTAGAAAGTATGCAACAGCAAGACATAACTTTTTTTAAAATTTTTGGCCTGGTACCACACCCCTACGGACTAAACTTTATGGGCTCCTGACAGAGCGGAGGTAGACAACGGCTGTCCTTCACCAACTAGACATACCAAATTCAAATAAGAAGACAATATGATTAGGGGGTGGGGGAAGAGAGAGAGAGAGAGAGAGAGAGAGAGAGAGAGAGAGAGAGAGAGAGAGAGAGAGAGAGCAAAGAAGAAGAAGGATTGAGAGAGAGAGAGAGAGAGAGAGGGAGAGAGGGAGAGAGAGAGAGCAAAGAAGAAGAAGGATTGAGAGAGAGGGAGAGAGAGAGAGAGAAAGAGAGAGAGATAGAGAGAGAGATAGAGAGAGAGAGAGAGATAGCAAAGAAGAAGAAGGATTGAGAGACAGAGAGAGAGAGAGAAAGGCAAGAAAGATGATAAATGGAACGTATAGATTATTGCATTCGACATATCTATCTCTTTAGAAAGATAGATGGGTGGAAGGATGGATGGATAGATATATAGATAGATAGATAGATAGATAGATAGATAGATAGATAGATAGATAGATATATATTGAATCGTGTTGGATACAAATATGGTACGAATAGTGCTCGACATGTAGCAATGGAGCGAATTATTATTTTAATATAACAACAAGCAACAGCACACAAACCAAACTCATGTAACTGACGATGGCTGAAAAGGCCTGAAACATCGATGCAGACTGACTCCAACATTGTGGTAAATATTTAAATAATAGATAGATAGATAGATAGATAGATAGATAGATAGATAGATAGATAGATAGATAGATAGATAGATAGATAGATAGAATGAAAATAAATAAATGAATGAAAAGATAGAAAGACCAGCGGCATCTATAGATGTGTTTACATTTATCCGGAAAACAACCAATCGACAGACAGCAAAAAGAAATCATGTGATCGATGACTCGGTTGGACGAAAAACTTGAATAAAGATTGTGCTTCCATCGTTCTAACGCTAAGACTAAGATACAGATCGAAATCAAAGCAACTGCTCTATAACTACTGTAGCTAGTAAAACACGTAGGTTGTGTAAAGTGATACCAAGCGTACCGTAAACCTGAATAAAGATCGCTCCCATTGTTCAAACGCTAAGAGTTAAGATCGAAATCAAAGCTACTACTATAGATAGAACGAAGTCGACGTCACTCAGGCTTTTGTTATTGTTTTTGTTTTGCCATCCATGTTTAATTCTCACAAAACTGTATTAACTAGACTATAAACGTTTAAGGTTAAAGGCCCGTTATATTTCCGGATGACAATGTTGTGAGTTTCTAAGCCAAGCGCACACTATCTTGAGCTTTTATATAGCGCAATATCCACTAAACGTGCTCAAAGCGCTTTACAAAGTGGTCCTTGACCAACAGCAAAACATAACATGTAGACATGACGCCAGTCAGGCGATATTACAATTTTTTGGGAGAAAGACAACGTTGTTAACGGCCAGGTACTCATTTTACACCTGAATACGGGGAGAGAATGTGAGGAAAGAGCCTTCTCCAAGGACTCAACTATGCGCCGAGCGAGGCTCGAACCCAGGACCTTCCGTTCCGAAAGCGAGTGTCATACCACTTGACCACATAGCCGCACTAAGATAGATCTCCAGCTACTGTTGATCGTAAAGACCGTAAGTTGTGTAAGGTGATACAGCTATCGTACCGTCATCCGACCCTCAAATTAACATTTCAATTCCCCCCCCCCCCCTCCCCTACCTATCGACTATTTTTCAACAGTAACAGAAGCCTTGGAGTGTTCAATAATACTGACGTAGCTTACTCTGAAAAAAAAAAACAAACAAAATAAATCAAAACGCGTATTTAGAATTTTGGCCAGAAAACTCGTCCTTCAAATATCGATCGATTAAAATGACCCTCACCTTGGCAAAAAATAAATAAATAAATAAATAAACAAAAAAAACAAAAACAAAAACAAAACAAACAAAACAAACAAAAAAAAACCCAAAAAACTCTCAAACCTGGGACTTCCGCGAAGTTTTTGTCAAGATGAGTCATTTTAATGATCGATATTGAAAGGACGCGTTATATGGCCAAAATTCTGAATAGTTTATCCCCCCCCCCCCCCACCCCTTTAAACAAGGAGAGAATAATGGTAATATGAAATCATGTGTAAATTTGGTACCGTGTTATGGTAATGTGAAATCATGGGTGAAGTTGACACTGGAGATAGACGAAAAACCGCATCATGAATGGCTTGCTTTGAATCGCCAATCGAGGGGTGCCTGCGCAAAGGCCGTAACGTCAAAAATTTCAATTTTTCGTTTTTTACATAAATCAACTTGGTTTGGAGTAAGGTTTATTTCTACAAAAAAATATATGCAAAATTATTTATTAATTAATTTTTATTAATTAAAACCCGAACACCGTAACGTTTTTAGACAGATAATGTGACTGC
Organism: Berghia stephanieae; assembly: GCF_034508935.2. NCBI lineage: Eukaryota > Metazoa > Mollusca > Gastropoda > Nudibranchia > Aeolidiidae > Berghia > Berghia stephanieae. The sequence goes on along the minus strand of NC_088363.1, from coordinate 10,593,907 downwards.
CCAAAAGCCGTAGCGTGTAATACAGACTTAAGATGCTCTAAACAGTGCCTATCAGCCACTGCCCAAAAGCCTTAACAGTAACTACCGTTTTACCGCCTGACGAAAAGGTGGAATGCAAAGGTAAAGTTGACTGCCCAAAAACCGTATCTAGCAATAAGGCGTTTGGGCAGGCATAAAATTATGCCACCGTGGTTACAATGGCGAGCTCAATGGCCTTGACTGACTTTACGGTCTTAGAGCAGTGAAAAATATGGGGTTGGAAATGAGAGTTAGATCAACTGGAAGACCGTAATGTGACATTGTATGAGATTCTACAATGACTTTGATGCAATATTGTGTTACAATCACGTAAAATTCGACTTTTAACGTTCAAGATTGATGGTGAAAGACAACTGGGTAACACTTAATCCAAGTCTTGAAATTCCCGACCTGCCAGTATCAATTACAGGATACGACATCACAACTTAAGGGATGGGTCAAGCTCTGGATTATGAGACGGTTTTTTTCCCCGTTGGCCACCAATGAACTTGATAAGTCTAACTATTACTTGATTGAATCTGCGTTTTGATGATTAAGGAAAGCAATCCTTATCTTTGTTTTGAAATGTAATTTTCACCTTTGTATGCATAGATCTCATCGTAGGGAAAGAGAGAGAGAGAGAGAGAGAGAGAGAGAGAGAGAGAGAGAAAGAGAGAGAGAGAGTGAGTGGAAGAGAGAGAGAGAGAGAGAGAGAGAGAGAGAGAGAGAGAGAGAGAGAGAGAGAGATGCAGACAGACAAACAGGCACAGAGAGAGAAAGAGAAAGTTTTTGTGTGTGTGATAGAGAAAGAGAGAATGGCAGTTTAGAGAGCGAGAGAGAGAGAGAGAGAGAGAGAGAAAGAGAGAGAGAGAGAGAGAGAGAGAGAAAGAGAGAGAGAGAGAGAGAGAATGAAAGAGGAGCAGAGAGAAAGAGAGTGAGAGTTAGAGAGGAGAAAAAGAGAGAGAGAAGAGAAAGAGTGAGAGAGGAGAACGCGAGAGTGAGAGATAGAGAGTTAGTGAGAGAGAAGAGAGAGAGAGAGAGAGAGAGAGAGAGAGAGAGAGTTGGTTGAGAGAGGAGGAAGGGAGAGAGAGATTTGGTTAGAGATGGGAGAAAGAGTTAGTGAGAGAGAGAGAGAGAGAGAGAGAGAGAGAGAGAGAGAGAGAGAGAGAGAGAGAGAGAGAGAGAGAGAGAGAAGTGGTAGTGTATGGCTGCAACTCCAAATTCATTTCATCAACCCAGCTTGGGAAGTCTTCCTCCGCCCTAAGAACTTTTTCATAGCCACCTACAGTTCTCGTTACTGGACAGTGGAGGACGCTGTGATTGCTGGTCTCTGGAGCTGCCCGACACTTTCACAGGCATCACTGTTCCCACGTTTCCATCTGCACATATTTGATGCAGTTTTGCCATGTCCTGTTAAGGTGATTTGAGGAAACCCAGTATTTCCTGGCA
>NC_088363.1:10572440-10587440 GCF_034508935.2 Berghia stephanieae | reverse complement strand
AAAAAAAAAACCCCAAAACACACACACTCCAAAACCAACGTAAAACATTGTCCATTACAACAATGTTGAATCAAGCCCCTAATGGCGTTCGGTAATCTAGGCACACCGAGGATACAGCACAGCCCATATTGTTTGTTTCAGTATATTATAACATCATATAATCAAAACCGTTTGTTGTGATACTACATACATACATACTCTACTACTACTACTACGTACTAATTACCCCGACCTGTTATAGATAACGAAAAATGTAAATCAGTGATTCAACTGATAAGACCCAAACATGTCATCATAACGTGTCATTTGGACGTAGACGGCTATGTGGTCTAGTGGTATGACACTCGCTTTCGGATCGGAAGGTCCTGGGTTCGAGCCTCGCGTTCGGCGCATAGTTGAGTCCTTGGAAAAGGCTCTTTACTCACATCCTCTCACCGTACTCAGGTGTAAAATGAGTACCTGGCCGTTAACAGCGTTGTCTTTGTCCGAAAAATTGTAATATCGCCTAACAGGCGTTATGTCCCGTCCTACATGTTAAATGTTGCTGTTGACCAGGGACCCCTTGTAAAGCGCTTTGAGCACGTTTAGTGGAAATTGCGCTATATAAAAGCTCAATTTATTTTTAGACGGAAATTGGATTCAGTAGTCTGATGTCACGCCGCCCGGCAACGGCGGCCATCTTGATTCTAAACAAAGAAAATCATTACTTTTCTATCTTCATGCTGGCTAGAACTTTTCATATGTCTTGTGATCAGAATGTATAATAGTCAAAACAAGATCATATTTATAATGTTTTTTCTCCTCTGGATACACCTTTATGCTCGTCGGAGAAATATCTCATAAGGGCGCCCGCCAGTGTTCCGATAGTTTAGAGCCAGTGTTACTAAGTTACCATGGGTCATTAGGAAGGAAGTGACGTTACGACTATTGAATCCTATTTGCCTTATGTAATGAGCCAAAAACAGAAGTAGGGCTACACACACATAACACACACAACAGTTTAATTCCGAGGACGGTGTATGCAAATGTGGCTGCTCGAAGCTCGAAGAAATTAATAACAATAACAATGTGAATTTGAATGTAAGCTTCAATTTAATATAAGAAAACAGACAAAATGGACGTTTTGAGTTTCCCCGATGTTTTTGTTTATTCATCTTAACTCACTCAATCCTAACACCGATTATGTCCGTAGTTTGTTTACCAGGGTTACTTTTACCCCATGCCTATTTATTACATTTTTATGAGACAAATTATAGGCGTAGAATCAAAGCTAATGTTTTTAGTTTTTACATGTTAGGGATAGTTGAATAAAACTATCTATGTACATGCTCAATTTTAATACTTTTTTTTCCAATTTTGAAAAGTAGCAAAAGTCTATAGGTTTGAGTGAGTTAACAACACCACTATCTCATTAGCCTGTAGTGTTTCATTCATCCTGTTTTGTTGATTTATTTTTGTTGATAAAGGGGAAGCCCAAAACGTCCATTTTAATCTAATAATTAAATTGAAGCTTACATTCAATTTCACATTATAATTTAATTCTGATTACAGATCATCGAATTATGAACATTGTGTAATTTCTTAGTTTTGCCTATTAACAATTGTTGTATGTACTCGAATGAAGGACTGAAAGATTGGGAAAAAATATAAGGGAGGAAACGGGAGGGGGGGGGGGGGGGGTTACAAAACATGTTTTAACGACACAGATGATCGTTTAACAATGTGCGGCCTTGTGGTCTAGTTGTATGACAATCGCTTTCGGATCGGAAGGTCCTGGGTTCGAGCCTCGCGCTCGGCGCATAGTTGAGTCCTTGGAAAAGGCTCTTTACTCACATTCTCTCACCGTACTCAGGTGTGAAATGAGTATCTAGCCGTTAACAGCGTTGTCTTCGTCCAAAAAATTGTAATATCGCCTAACAGGCGTCATGCCCCGTCCTACATGTTAAATGTTGCTGTTGACCAGGGACCCCTTGTAAAGCGCTTTGAGCACATTTAGTGGATATTGCGCTATATAACGCTCAATTAAAAAATAATTTTAAAACAATACAATGGACAGAGATAGACAGGCATAGTAAGATAGATTGATAGAAAGATAGATAGAGATATACAGATAGAGAGTGAGATAATGTGTGTATGTGTGTGTGTGTGTGTGTGTGTGTATGTGTGTGTGAAACAAAAACAAAACAATTTTGTCAGCAGGAAGCTCAACATTCTGGAATCCAACTTGGAGAGTCTCACAATAACACAGCTAAAGAATGGATTTCGTTTTATATCACATTATGTCCTTTCGTTGGTCTTTATAAACATTGCCATTTACCTGGACGTGGGTGTTTACCATTGGGGAGGGGGGAAAAAGCTGTATACGATAATAATGAGATAACGACAAGGAAAGAAGTGAGAAGATAGAAAAATGCCAGAAAACAATAGAGAATAGTAATAATGATAATAATAATAATAATAATAATAATAATAATAATAATAATAATAATAATAATAATAATAATAATAATAATAAAAACAACTACGCGGCGATAGGGACTCGAACCCGCGACCTTATTTACTTACATCCACCACCCTGGATAGCTCTGACAATAAATAGCCCTACCCAGGCGGAGTTGTCGTACCAGTAAGGTCGCGGGTTCTTCTTCTTCTTCTTCTTCTTCGTTCCTCTGATGGACATCTATGGCTGCAGTCCGATATCTGCTATGAAGTCTGTGGTCCGCTTTAGGTCCTCAGCCTCACCATAGAGCTTTGTGTTGAGTGTTGTAGGGGTGACCCAGTGGTTCGAACGTTGCACGTTGTATAATGGGCGGGTTCGATTCCCCATCGCCGTGAACGTTTAAAAAAAATTATTCTTCTCTATTGCCTTCTGGTACTTTTCCTCTCACTTCATTTCTTGTTCTTATCAACATAAGTGCCTGCTCCACTTACTTTTCTGAACTACATATTGAGATAACCTGGTTAGAAATGAGACGGTTACAACATCCCTCAGACATTAATTTATTAATGAAGCAATGTGACAGTCGTTTTTATTTAGGAAACTCGTTCATTCTACAGAAGCAACGAAATTGACGTCACTCAGCTCTTTGTTACTATTTCTAGCCAGCCATATTTATGCGTCGGACTCACTAAATTCTACCAATCAGACAAACTATAACCGTTCAATGTCACACATAATTCTGTGTGTTGGTTATTAATATCTGGCTGGCGGATGTTGTGATTTTTTTTTTTGGCTCATCATCGATAGAAGGAACGAAATTAACGTCACACACCTCTCTGTAATTATTTTTAGACAGCATAGTAGTGATTAGTTCTAACTAAATTACATCCTTCAGACTATAAACGTGTAAGGTTTTGTGTGTCAGTATATTTAATTTGGCTGGAGGATGTTGTGAGTATTCTACCTAAATTCAGAGCATCCGTTTGATAAGAAAGTGCCCTGTTTCTGAATGAACTATGTAGTATTATATAAGGCAGGGCAAGTCTACAGGGGCGTTGAAGTGAAAGAAATTGTACTTATTTATTTATTAGGATTATTATTGACATAACCTAATAGTTGGAATTTATTTTGACAAAATATCCCAGTCATTTAAGCTATGTGTTGGGGTCGTCGGTGTGTATGTATATTATGAGTCATGAGTGCTTGGTAATATATATCTTAATTTTATTCACAAAACCCGCTCGTTCACACAATAGAATACAGAAAGTACCCTGGGGACTCCCGATAGCTCAGTTGGTAGAGCACTCACTCGCTTCACGCGCAGCGCGAAGTGACCAAGATCGATCACGGTTGCAGTCGATATTTTTTCTGACCCCCCCCCCCCCCCCGGTCCACCCAGCTCTGAATGAGTAGCTGAGCCTGCTAGATTTGGCGGAAAGTGCTTTGCGATAGACTAGCGTCCTATCCAAAGGATGGCAAGAAATTGCTATTGTCCCGTTTCACGCTATAGAAACGGGGATAAACTCCGGCTCCACGGGCTCATCAATGGCTCTGAAGGACTGTTTACCCTGTCTCTGCATCTACCAAAATATGCGTTTACCAACAGAGTGACAGGAAGCTGTACCTAGTAGAAGGCTTGTTGAGAACACATTACCCTATAGTACAATCTGATACTGACAAAATATCCCACTCATTCAAACTATGCGGTGTGTTGTCAGTGTGTATTTCATGTGTCATGAGTGATAAATATATATATATTTCTTATCCACAAAAACCCGTTCACACAATAAGATAGAGAATGTACTCTCTCTCTCTCACACACACACACTCTCTCTCTCTCTCTCTCTCTCTCTCTCTCTCTCTCTCTCTGTGTGTGTGTGTCTCTCTCTCTCTCTCTCTACAAGGCGACGAAAATGGGCGTTTACCGATTGAATGAAAAGAAGCACCTGGACGGATTATTATGATAACCCTAAATCTGAGAGCTGACAAAATATCTCCGCCATTTAAACTAGCGATGAGTCAGTCAGTCGGCCGTCAGTGTGTATGTAGATTTAGTGTCATAAGAGCTGAACATATTTTTTTATCCACAAAACCCAAACCCACTCTCACAATGACAATGCGATAAAGAAAGTACCCTGTCTCTGCATTAACCAAAATGGGCGTTTACCATCAGAGTGAAAAGGAGCTGTACCCCCCAAAAATGAGCTTTTTATATAGCGCAACATCCACTAAACGTGCTCAAAGCGCTTTATTATAAGGGGTCCCTGGTCAACAGTAACATATAAAATATAGGACATGATGCCTGTTAGGCGATATTACTATTTTTTTTCGGACAGAAACAACGCTGTTACGGCCAGGCACACATTTTACACATGTGTACGATGAGAGAATGTGAGTAAAGAGTCTTTTTCTAAGGACTCAACTATGCGCCGAGCGACGCTCAAACTCAGGACCTTCCGATCCGAAAGCGACTGTCATACCACAAGACCACATAGGCGGCTCTACCCAATTTTTCACTTTAATATCTTCAAAAGAACAAACATGGAGCAACTCTAATGTCTTAGTCCTCTCGTGTTCAATGTTTGTGTTGTGTGATGATGGAAGCGAGGGCTAACGCATCCAATCCTAGAGATTTTTGCTTCTTTTCAAAATTGAGAAAAAAAAAACGTATTAAAAATGAGCATGTGCATAGATAGTTTTATTCAACTACCATACACATGCATAAATTGAAAAGATTAGCTTTGATACTACGCCTATAGATAGTATGCGCTTGGCTAAGAAGCTCATAACATTGCCATCCGGAAGTATAACGGACCAACACACAAAACTGTGTGTATCCATGAACGTTTATAGTCAGGTTAATACAGTTCAGTGAGCATTACTCATAAACGCGGATGGCAAAATACAATAACAAAGACCTGAGTGATGTCATCTTCGAACTATCTATAATTTGTCCCAGAAAAAATGTAATAAAAAAGGCATGGGGTAAGGACAGCTATACCAGAGGTAAAAGTAACGATGTTAGGGTTTAGTGAGTTAACAGCGTAAAACGCGTGTATTCTTGAGAAGAATATATAATAATATAGGAATTGAAATCGCCCCGTCCCGTTTATCGGGTAGCCTCAGTGGTGTAATGAATGGCAGAAAGTCTGACCGATAAGCTTGTGGGTGGTGCAGCGTGGCTCAGCGGTACGGTCTTTGCTTCGTACCCGAAAGGTACGAAGTTCGATCACCCGCTCCTTCAGTGTGTGGCCTTGAGCAAGTCACCACCTCGCCCTAGTTCAATTTGCGGCGCTGCACTGCGGTTGACGCCTGGGTTATTCCAGTCTTCTTCCCTTGGAATAGACCCTAAAGACAAATTTCCCCTACGGTATAAATAAAGGGAATTTTATTTATTTAAATCCACAGATCTAAAGTCTGATTTGGTATGATTTTTGTTGCTGTTGTATTTTTCTTTCTCCCTTTGTCTGGCACTGTTTCATACACACTTATTCAAGTGTGTTAAGATCTGTCAAGAAAACCTTGTGGCTAAATATGATACTATGTGTAGGACGTCACAGTGTGTACAATAAATGACACAAGTGCTTAAAGATAATATTTCTTATTTTTTTTATTCACCTTCTTAACGTTTACTTAGTCAAGCGAGGCATGTGTGTGTGTGTCTTAGTGTGTGTCTTAGTGTGTGTGTACGTGTTATGTGTGTGCGCGCGTATTTTTTGTATGTGTGTGCTTAGGGCGGGGATCCCTATCTATCTAAGCGAAGGCTTAGTTAGTGTCGGCAATTATGTATGGCATTCTATTTAATTTACTCATGATTATTTTTAGCTATAAATAACGGGTCTCAAATGCAACACGACACTGAATGGATAAACCACTTCACTGTAATAATAGTCATCAAAGCGGGCGGTTATTTGACTGTATAAATAAATATAAAATGACGCCCTTTCGCAACGGCACCATAAGATCCCGTCGCCTAGGCATTCCATGAAGGAATATAGATAATCCACCAAACAGGATGTCTGATGTCAACAGGAACCACCCATGTTCTCCAAGTGAGCAAATTGGGGGTTAATAATCTTGCTCAAGGAAAATAACGCAAGTGCCTGAAGCGGGCCTCGAACCTGGGACCTTCAGGATCACAGTGCAATGCCTTAACAACTCGGCCACTTCGCTCGCCTGTATGTTGGAGTGAAAACGATATAAAGAAGGGAGGAGGAGAGGCGGAATGTGTGAATGTGTGTGGCGAGGGGGGGGGGGGGGGCGTTAGCATAGATATCAAATGGCAGCATTTACAAACAATAACACATAATTTAGTACGTTGTATTGACTGAGACAATCGGGACCATACTTTCTATAGCCCATTGTTTGTGTCTTCATTTGCTTCTTAGTTGCAATAAATGATAATATATGGATATAAAACATAATTCATAGCTACTAGAGGTATCTTGGAGTTAAAACAAAACAAAACAAAACCAAAATAAAAATGAAATCATCGCCTCAAAACGGTATTAAAGCAGAATCTTTCGGATTGATGAAAAACATAGAATTTATATTTGAATTATGAGTTTTACATCGACATTTTTTATTTATTGCTTCATTAAGACTAGATAAAGAATATGAATCATTAATAAGGAGCTATACAGTAAAATGTCAAATCTACAATCGTTTTAACTTTGAATTCACTTTTTGCCATCTAGTCCCCCCCCCCCCCCCCCCCCCCCCCCCCCCCCCCCCCCCACCGGCATAATATCACAAGTACAAGTTGAGAATAAGTCACTAATAAAATAAATAAATTATTTAAAAACTGGAAAGTTTATACATCAAAATATTCAGAATTCGGAAACTTTTGAGGATTGAAGTTTATGAAACAAAATTTCCCTTAATGAAAGCTTTTATCTTAACTCAATTGTTATAATGATAAGTAAAATTTAAAAATTCAATTTGATCACTGGTCACAAATGAGCTCAAAACGGTAACAAAAAAACCAAACTGGATACAATGGATACAATGGATACAATGGATACAATGGATACAATGGATACGGATGGATACAATGGATACAATGGATACAATGGATACGATGGATACGATGGATACAATGGATACGATGGATACGATGGATACGATGGATACGATGGATACGATGGATACGATGGATACAATGGATACAATGGATACAATGGATACAATGGATACAATGGATACAATGGATACAATGGATACAATGGATACGATGGATACGATGGATACGATGGATACGATGGATACAATGGATACAATGGATACAATGGATACAATGGATACAATGGATACAATGGATACAATGGATACGGATCCTACAGTGTTAGAGATGATACATGACACATAAAAGACGGTTTTAGTTTGTTTTATTGTTTGTGTTTATTTTCTAGGACAGAGGCAACGCTGTTTTTACCCCATGTTCATGAAATAAATCACATGTTCATTCTGTCAGGCGTACAATTCCAAAACCAATCACACTCGCAAACTGAAAATCTGAATATAATAAATTGTATTCAAAGGTTTTCTGGGCCTTGGAATTCGATAGTCGATAGAGTAGGAAAATGATGAAGATGCAAAGATGCTCGCTGTAAATGTAAAACAATCATAGTCATAGCAATAAAACAGACTCAAGAGGGAAAATGAAAACATGACAGAACCAAAACTATCTCGCGGGGTACCTACACGGTTGAAAGAGAAAGAAATGCTGCAGGTTGGATGACTTGGGACCAGGCGAGAAACACAGTCAAGATTAATCGGCCTCATGTGCCTTCTGGCACGAGGATTATAGCAAAGGCAGGCTAAGGCAAAACGCCATCAAGAAATGGACATGCTGACTTGACAGCCTAATGCAATTGAGGAAGGCAAAGGACTTGAGGGAATGCACAGACTGGCAAGGGAAGCTAACTTGTTCTATCTTCTTCTACTTCTTCTTCTTTTAAAGTCTGAAACTTCAATTTTTAAGATTCCACAGACCATAGTATTTTTCTTTTATTGGAGACGTGAGACTATTCCACCGTCTCACTATTCCACCGTCTCACTATTCCACCGTCTCACTATTCCACCGTCTCACTATTCCACCGTCTCACTATTCCACCGTCTCACTATTCCACCGTCTCACTATTCCACCGTCTCACTATTCCACCGTCTCAGCGTCAATTTTATGAACGAGTACAAGTGGGGCATCCACTCTTGAATGGGGAACCATAAACTTGGATGACTTTCTCTTATGTTGTTAAATTATCACAGAGGGGTAATTTCACTTGGATGTTTAGGCCATTGTAAAATATTGTCACTGTGTCACATTTTCTTCTCTATTGTAGTTCAAGATCTTAATCATTGTCCAATTTTCTTTATCTTTGTTGTTTTGATTTATAAATTTCACTTGGTAAGGAGAGTGACAGTGTGGAAGAGGAGAATTAGAGAAATAACCTCAGAAAGCAAGGACTATGACAACACTTAGCAAGACATAACATGATACAATTCTCATGCAGTCCTACAGAGCCATTTGGCCCAGGGAGCCGGAGATTATCCCGGACTCTATAGCATGAAATGGACAATGGAAATTGTTTGCTAGCCTGTCAATAGGACGTTAATCTATCACCAAGTACTTTCAGCCACCAAATCTAACGGACCCAGCTACACAATCACTGCTGGGTGGGCAAAGGGGGGAGGGGGGGGGGGGGGTAGGAAAAAAATATCACTGCATCCAGAATCTATCTCGGTTCACCTTTGAGTGTGAAACGAGTGATCTACAAACTGAGTAATTGAGACCTCTACACAATTCTCATGTAATCATCCATATTTCTTAATACATATATAAAGACAGAGGATAGATTACATTGACAATCTGAACAGATGGATTGGTGGAGGAGGAACAGGAACAGGAATTAAGCTATTGAGAAGATCTGAGGACAGATATGGTTGGAGGGACATGATCGCCGATGTCTGCAACAGGCCTAGTACTAGATGATGAAATTCTTGAGTGAAAAAAATTTCTTACCAGCATCTTTTCAAACTGCTCATCAACATCGTTATCTGCCATGGACTGGACATCCACCTTCTCCGTGAAAGGATCCGAATTGTATCCATGGTCGTCGTTGACGGGACCCTTGTGATGGCCAGAGGAAGAAGACGTCTTGTGCTTTGTCTTGCCTCCTATTTTAAACGTGCCACCAACTTTGTCCAGCTTTAGAAGAAAAAAAAACAAAAAAAAAAACAACAAAGTTCCATTAAAAAATTTATTTTATTAATCTCCACAAAGCATCTTTTGGAATGATTGTAATGATCTAACAATTTAGTTTTTGTAACAACTGAGTTAAGAAGAATGATAATAAATTTCTATGAAGTAAAAAAAATTATCTTATTTAAAAAATGATGGATGTGAAAACTGAAGAAAAGCTGAGTCCCATTCAAGGGGCTGCATTACTTACTCTATTTTATCTAGACAACAAAATATCAAGATGGTTTCTGTATTACTATTACTGCCTTATTACACAAACATATATTGGATGGATACTTAACACTTTTATCTTCTCTCTTTTACTTTTATTTGAAATGGTGGTTATACATAATATTTATGGATTGTTTCCAGCACAGGTCCTTATAGGTCCTCTTCGCCAGACTCTATTTCTTCATCGTCTTTGTGATTTAATTTTTTTTTGGTTTAACAATCTAAAACGCATTTATAATAGTACAAAACATGTTGGTCAGACCAACATATTGATTGTATTCCTTGAAGATCGATCAATATAAAAATGTATCAATCCACTAACCATACAATTACAATATCTATCAGGACCAAGGTGTATATACATCAAATTGTGTAGTATCAAGGAGGGAGGATTTCCGAAAGCTCCTACATCCCCAGTATTCTTATTCTAGTAGGGGGTTTGGGAGGGGGGAAAATTTTTTTATAATGTTCTAGTAGGGGGTATGGGAGGGAGGAGACTTTACTTAAAAAACAAAAACAAAAGTACCCTCCCAAACCCCCTACTAGAACATTATAAAAAACAAGAATACTGGGGATGTTGGAGCTTTCGGAAGGCCTCCCATCAAGGATATGTTTTCTAAATTTATAATCATTAAAACCTTATTTATTAATTAAACAGACAGGAAGATTGGATATAAACACTAACAGTTTGTAAAGGAAAGTTGTTACTTACAAAACTGTTACGATTCTTTTCCTTGTCTTTTTTATCCATTTTTGTGAATCAAATCAATCCGCTATTAGAAATAAATCAAATGAACAAAAAATCCAATAGAGGAATAAAACTTGTTAAAACCATGCTGGTGTGATCCAGCCACTAATGACGGATTGGAATAAATTCCTTCACGTATAATCCTGGAATTATCACTGATCACACACCATTCATCCTAGTAATTGGCCGATTTATAAAATCACAAAATCTTACTACATCACAATTCATGTCTGAACAAAGAAATTACAATGCTATCTATATAATATAATGAAAAAGTAAAATATTATCGTGTTCTCAAATCATTTTTAAAGCCTACAATGTTGTTTCATCAGCTTTCTGCTTCTTCGAAGCAAACAATTCAGTGCCAAAGAGGCAAGAAGCTGCTGAAAAAATGAGGTGAGAATAACACGATAACATTAATGCCCCTTTGAAACAGTTGAGCATTATAACAGACCTGCAAAATAATTCCTAAAATAAATATTTTTTTACAGCGACGTCAGAGTGAAACAAAAAAGTCTTAAGATCTCTAGTTGAAATAATAGTTTTATAACTTTGAATTTTAAAAATATCATTAAGGAAATGTTTGGCAAAATTCAAAACTCATTAGTCTCACATTATCATGAATAGACTCTTTATTAAAAGTTGTGTCAAAATAAATTCTACCCCCAGATTTATATACAAACTAATAGATCGACAAAAGTGTGCGATTTTATAAACCTCCAATTTAAGTACGTTTACAGCTGTGATCTAAAATTTAAAGAACTTTTTATTTAAAAAAGGATCAAATACAATTATTTATGAATTTTTTTTTTCTCGAATACCATAATTTCACATTGTTAAAGTTAAAATTATGATTGTTACCTCAAAGATTTAATACAGATGAAAAACAAAAATAGTATCAAAATTAAAGAGTGACACATACACAATTGATACTACTACTACTTTTACTACAAAAAATCTGTGATAAACTATTATAATACAATCATTATAAAATGACTTTCTTCGAAATTGGAGTTGAAATAAAAAAGTTCGTCCTGTTTTCAGCCCTTGATTTTCTAAGGATATTAGAGTTAGAGAGATTAATGTGAGCCTGTGGTTCCTGGCAGGATAAGTGAATGTAACTATCTAGATGAGTAGTACAATTGGGAAACTAATGTACTTATCCGATACAAAATATGAAACAACTGAAACTGACAACGACGAACTCGAAAAGTCAAGGTAAGAAGACGACTGACTGACGTCTACCTAAATACTTCACTAGAGTCTAGACTCTAGACATCTGATCACGGATAGTGGTATAATCGTGATAACACAAACTTTCAAATTTGAAAGCTAGAGACCTCAACACAACCTAAACGAATTAGAAATAATCATCGGAAGGATAATAATAAACACAGATGATATCGTTATACTATCAAGAACAATGATGATTCAGAGGGTGTGTGCATTCGTTGTGCACACACATTCACTTTCACCAACCCTCGCTCAGGGTCGCCACTTCCCCACTCACCGTTAGGGCGCAGTGATTGTGTGGTTGAAAGTCACATAAAAATAATATTTAATATTCCGACTATTTCATCACATTACTTGCTTACACAAACATCTCATAGAGATTTCGTTTTCTCCTATTATGTTGTCATAAGGAAGACAAAATATGATAAGTAAACTGTGTGTACACTACTCTTCACCGATTTGGTCATCAACTTCCGCCATTTCCAGTAGCAGTCAGAGTTCACAGATCAACCAATGAAATTAGCCAGATTTGACCCCGTCCTTTCCTCCCCATTCACACACTGTTGAGTTTTTTGAATGGGGGAGACCTTGAGAGAAGAGTTCCGCTGTCATAACAGTGAGGTGACATTGTAAGAGATCCCCTTTCAACTTTCAGAACGCGAGCGTGCTGAGTTCGAACCCTGCCTGGCCGGTTTTAAATTTTTTTTTTTTCACAGTTTAGTGCAATGTCACTACTGTTTAATTAGGCTTAAATTCAAGATTATGATTGAAGAGAAGGCTTCTCGATGTGACTGTTTCGGCTGTATTCCCTTCGTCAGCAAATAATAATATGCTAAGAAAGGGGAAAAAAAAAACAAAACAAAAAAAACAACAAATAAAAAACATCAACAAACAACCCCCCCCCCCCAAACAAAAACAAAACAAGAACAAAACAAACAAAACAAAAACAAATGTGGCGAAGAATTCACACGAAAACCGAGTTGATTATATTAATTTGTTGTTTCGCTTGTTACTGCTCTATCTATCTATCTATCTATCTATCTATCTATCTATCTATCTATCTATCTATCTATCTATCTATCTATCTATCTATCTATCTATCTGTCTGTCTGTCTGTCTATCTATCTATATATCTATCTATCTGTCTATCTATCTATCTATCTATCTATCTATCTATCTATCTATCTATCTATCTATCTATCTATCTATCTATCTATCTATCTATCTATCTATCTATCTGTCTGTCTGATCTATCTATCTATATATCTATCTATCTGTCTATCTATCTATCTATCTATCTATCTATCTATCTATCTATCTATCTATCTATCTGTCTGTCTATCTATCTATCTATCTATCTATCTATCTATCTATCTATCTATCTATCTATCTATCTATCAATCTATCTATTGATCTATCCCTTTTACTTTTTGTCTTTGTTTTCGTTTCTTTTACTTGTTTTGTTTTGTTTTTATTGTTGGATGGTTTGTTTGTTTGTTTGTTTGTTTGTTTGTTTTGCTTACATTTGCCTACAACAGTAACCAATGATCAGAAAATTACGCACAATTATTGTTCAAACCGTCTCTATCATCACTGCCTGTGCTGGAAAATTAGATTCCTATTCCTAGCACATAAAACACAGATTAGGGTTAGAGTCGATTCATTTGATTATGATAATATGCAACACATCTTTCCGTCCTAGTACCCATGGTGATACCTTTTCATAGAAATCGGATTTATACTTCTTCGCTCAAGTTCATTTTTCTCTAAATTAAATTTAATTAAATTGAGCTTTTATATAGCGCAGTATCCACTAAAGCGCTTACAAGGTCATATCCTGGTCAAGAGCAACATTTAACATGAAGGACGGGACATGACGCCTGTTAGGCGATATTACAATTTTTCGGACTGTTAACGGTCAGGTACTCATTTTACACCTGAGTACGGTGAGAGAATGTGAGTAAAGAACCTTTTTCCAAGGACTCAACTATGCGCCGAATGCGAGGCTCGAACCCAGGAACTTCCGATCCAAAATCGTGTGTCAAACCACTAGACCACATAGCCGCATTTCCCTACAATAATACCTATTTTTAGCATTTAAAAAAAAACCCTCGTCATCATACTGTTTTGAAGAAGTGGGTAACCGCCTATTATAGGTTTTGGAGAACTTACATTCTAATTGTTACTACAACCCTTAACGGGAGAGTTTAATTAATTACGCCCCTGTAAAAGGGTATAATATTCTACTTTATTATACATGAATACAGGAATAATACAGGAATATTATACAAAATCTGGGCACATGTCGGTATTATTTTTAACTATAAAATGACGTATTTATGCTGTGCCCTGTCGAAATTAGACTAAATGATATATTTCTTCACTGAGGCAGACGATATGTTGTTGTGATGATACTGTTATTTAAATAATAAATCGTTTTATAAAAGAAGTATGATTTATTATCATATTATACGTTATAGTCTATGGACTATGGACACTGTTTCGTCCCGAGAGAGAGAGAGAGAGAGAGAGAGAGAGAGAGAGAGAGAGAGAGAGAGAGAGAGAGAGAGAGAGAGAGAGAGAGAGAGAGAGAGAGAGAGAGAGAGAGAGAGAAAGAAAAAGAAATCTAAGGAAAATAACTCATGAAATATTTTTTTTTGCAGTTTATTTAAATAGGTTACATCCCTTGTCACACACCAGTTGCTGAGGACATGATACATACGCGAAAAGGGGTTAGTTGAGATGGCACAATTCCTTTGTTCTATCGGAGATGGCCGTTTATTTCGGAGTTTCCCCCAACTCCTGATGAAAAGGAACAGTATCATTACCATTCGCCGTCGTCGCCATCCTCCTCCTCCTCCTCCTCCTCCTCCTCCTCCTCCTCCTCCTCATCATCATCATCATAGTCATCATCATCGTCATCATAGTCTTCTTTATTATTATTATTATTATTATTATTATTATTATTATTATTATTATTATTATTATTATTATTATTATTATTATTATTATATTATTATTATTATTATTATTATTATTTTTTATATTATTATTATTATTATTTATTATTATTATTATTATTATTATTATTATTATTATTATTATTAT
>NC_088363.1:10562440-10564940 GCF_034508935.2 Berghia stephanieae | reverse complement strand
TCGTTTTTTTTGTTTTTTTTTATTAATAGGACAACTTTCACACCCGCATGTAATATTGATGTAAATTGCTCAGATGGCGTTTTTTGTTTGTTTTGTAACCAGTGTGAAATAGGGTAGGCGTTACCGATATTGTTCGTGACATTTGATGTTATGTTCGTTGTTGTTGTGATGGTATTTATGGTGGTGATGATGATGATGATGATGATGATGATGATGATGATGATGGTGATGATGATGATGGTGATGATGATGATGGTGATAATGATGATGATGACGATGATGGTGATGATGATGGTGATGGTGATGGTAATGATAATGATGATGATGACGATGATGATGATGATGATGATGATGATGACGACGATGATGATGATGATGATGATGATGATGATGATGATGATGATGATGATGATGATGATGATGTTGATACAAAAGCGTGAGGTTTTTTAATTGCGTATTGTCCTCCAGATCTGGTCAAAGTATTTTATAATGAGTCTTTAACCAAGAGCCCAACACTAATGAGGAAAGCAGCTGAGGACAGATTTGGTTGAGGGACCCTTACTGCAAAGTCGTCTGTCACGTCTCCTCTCTACGACCACCTCGGTCTGGAGAATGAAGTGAGGTGATGTAAGGGGAAGCCAAGAGCAGCATTTTAAAAACAAAACTTGAGCTTTTATATACCGCATCATCATCATCATCATCATCATCATCATCATCATCATCATCATCATCATCATCATCATCATCATCATCATCATCATCATCCACATCATTGCTTTTTTCACCCTGGGTCAGTGTATAGGCCATAGACAAACAGTTTCCATCCTTCTCTATCTTGAGCTAACTTTTTTAAAAATCTCTTCGGCTTTTTTTCTGTGGTCCTTCATAAATTCTGTCATTCCAGAAACTCTTCGGCCGCCCAAGCTAAAAAAGGATTTTGTTTGTCCGTCTGCGTTTCTGTAACGGTTTGAGTTTAACGGAAAGGGGTGTTAACCCTTTGCCAACCCCCAACCTGGAGGACCAGGTGACTCAAAGATTGGGGAATCACACACCATTAGTCGCTCAACGCGCTTTACAAGGGGTCCCTGGTCAACAGTAACAGTTAACCTGAAGAACGAGACATAACGCCTGTTAGGCGATATTACAGTTTTTCCAACAGATACAACGCTGTTAACGGCCAGGTACTGATTTTACACCTGAGTACGGCGAGAGAATGTGAATAAAAAGCCATTTCCAAGGACTCAACTATGCGCCGAGCGAGGCTCTTACCAAAGACCTTCCGATCCGGAAGCAAGTATCATAGCACAAGACCACATAGCCGCACAAGCCCTTGAGTGAACAAAAGTGGAATGTTCATACCCTGGACCAAATCTTATTGGAAGTGTAAAACTCAGTCTTTTGGAGGACTGGATATCGTGTGCAATTGATCTTCTGGTTTGAGAGTGATGGCATCTTTTTTTCTAAATTTATGCTGGTCGTCAATAGTAGTACTAGTAGTAGTAGTAGTAGTAGTAGTAGTAGTAGTAGTAGTAGTAGTTATAGTAGTAATAGTAATAGTAGTAATAGTAGTAGTAGTAGTAGTAGTAGTAGTAGTAGTAGTAGTAGTAGTAGTAGTAGTAGTAGCAGAAATAATAATTATAATAGTAGTAGTAGTAATAGTAGAAGTAGTAGTAGTAGTAGTAGTAGTAGTAGTAGTAGTAGTAGTAGTAGTAGTAGTAGTAGTAGTAGTAGTAGTAGTAGTATTAGTAGTAGTAGTAGTAGTAGTAGTAGTAGTAGTAGTAGTAGTAGTAGTAGTAGTTAGTAGTAGTAGTATAGTAGTAGTAGTAGTAGTAGCAGTAGTAGTAGTAGTAGTAGTAGTAGTAGTAGTAGTAGTAGTAGTAGTAGTAGTAGTAGTAGCAGAAATAATAATTATAATAGTAGTAGTAGTAATAGTAGAAGTAGTAGTAGTAGTAGTAGTAGTAATAGTAGTAGTAGTAGTAGCAGTAGTAGTAGTAGTAGTAGTAGTAGTAGTAGTAGTAGTAGTAGTAGTAGTAGTAGTAGTAGTAGTAGTAGTAATAGTAGTAGTAGTAGTAGTAGTAGTAGTAGTAGTAATAGTAGTAGTAGTAGTAGTAGTAGTAGTAGTAGCGTACGGCGAGACCTCCAAATTCATTTCGTCAACCCAGCTTCGAAAGTCTTCCTCCGCCCTAAGAACTGTTTCATAGTCACCTTCAAGTTTAGTTACTGGACAGTGGGGGACGATGTGATCGCTGGTCTCTGAGGCTGCTGACATTTCCGACAGGCATCACTGTTCCCAAGTTTCCATCTGCACATATTTAATGCAGTTCTGCCATATCCTGGGAACTATGGGACATTCTCCTGGAGATGAACTTTGATCCTAGAATTAGAAACCTGATAAGATCCCTCTATGAGAACCAACAATCAGCGGTACAACTAGAAAGCGGAACAACAGAATGGTTCAATGTTACAAAAGGAGTAAGACAGGGATGTATTCTATCACCCC
>NC_088363.1:10554940-10557440 GCF_034508935.2 Berghia stephanieae | reverse complement strand
TTTCCTATGTTGCCATAAGGGTTTGTTGGCCAGATAATTTTAAGATTATTAACTAAGCTAATACTGTTACACGTACCATACTATTTAAAACAGAATAAATCCAACTTACTTTTATTGTCAATTATAAGTGGGACTGGAACTTGTTTTATTCATTACTTATTGTATTGTGAAGGTTATATCCAAGAGAGCCACAAATCACTGCTGTTTACAATTTCCATGTAATATGTAACGGGCAAATCATAGGATTTGAAGACCTCTATAAATTAACTTTGATTAATAATAATAATAATAATAATAATAATGATAATAATAATAATAAATAATAATAATAATAATAATTAATAATAATAATAATAAATAATAATAATAATATAATAATAATAATAATAATATAATAATAATAATCTTTATTGTCCAAATAGGCAATTATTGTTAGGTTACAGCTCTTGTAACTGGCGAAAAAAGTAATAAAATAGTGGTAATAATGATGATAATAATACTGATAATAATGATGATAATAATAATAAGTGTTTTCCAAGGACTCAACTATTCGCCAAGCGAGGATCGAACTCATGACCTTCCGATCCGAAATCGATAGTCATACCACTAGACCACATCGCCGCACATAGCTTTTAGAATTGGTGCCAAACTTGCAGCAGATCCAAATAGAATGATAGACGGGCTAATTCTATTGATGTTGAATTATAACAGTCTTTATCGAGGGGTCGTTTATGGCTTTCTTTTGAATTCGACCTTTTATTCATCCTCCTCCTCTTCCTGCTTCTCCTCCTCCTCCTCCTCCCCTCTCTTCTTCTTCTTTTTCTTCTTCTTCTTCTTCTTCCTTCCACTCTTCATCCTTCTCCTCCTCTTCTTCCATCCTCTTCTTCCTCGTCCTCCTCTTCTTCCTTCTCCCCCCCCCCCCTCCTCCACACCACCACCTCCTCCTCCTTAATCCACCCTCTCACATTCATCCTTCCCGTCAGAAAACATTCACCTTTTCATCCTTTGATGGCATTCTCATCTATAGAAACCTTTGAAATCAAGAGGCACCGTGTTGGACTGACTATTGATTTTCTTTATATTTACATTCAACGGAGGAATTTGTCTTGCCCAACAACATCGATTCATTCCTCTTTACAATTACAAAATAAACCAACAAACAAACAAGAGACAAAAATACTGATAAACATACATTTTCTATGTTTGAAAAGTAAAATGTGTCCTTGTACAGCAAAGGAATATTTATATTAATAAACGTTAATAATATTGTTCCACATGTGTTATCATGTTAGCACAATTATTGTCTCATGCTTATGTAAATGTTGCTGCTCGGAGCTCGAAAAAATAAATAACAATGTGAACTTGAATGTAAGCTTCAATTTAATCTACGAAAACAGATAAAATGGACATTTCGGGTTTGCCCTTTATCACCAAAACGGGATGGGTGAAACACTACAGACGAATGAGATAAAGCACATTATCTAATTCTTCTGTAGTGTTTCATCCATCCTGTTTTGTGTTGCTGAAGGGGAAAACCCGAAACGTCCCTTCTATCTGTTTTCGTATTTTAAATTGAAGCTGACATTCAATTTCACATTGTTATTTTTTTGTCTCATGATTGTAGTTCTAATCGATTTCGTGTATGTAGTTATTTCATGATTGTCAGACAGGGGGTTCTGGTAATCGGAGCGAATTGGGTCACCGCAAAACGATCAACATAAGCGATTTTTGATATAATATTGGTTCTCCCTGGAAAAGTGTGAGTAATGATATATCCTAATTACCGCTCACCCAGTATTTAACTCATACCGCAATAATTATAGCACACGAGAGCGAATAATTATTTGTGTACCGAGGGGCAACAACTCCTGTTGACGCCCGTGATTGATAAGAGGAGGGAGGGAGGGGAAGGGAGAGGATGTGGTGGTGTAGATTGCCACAGATAAAGAACACCCAAGGGAAACAAACACTAGGCGATAAAAGCAAACAAAATGAGCTCTAATCGTTACACAAGTTAATTGGTGGAATTTGGCCATGGCTAAAACACTTGTTTTCATTTTGGTCAGAATATTTTTAGCTTCATATTTACAAGAAAAGAAGTGAGTAGGAAAGTGCCAGAAGACAACAGAGAATTTAAAACTTCGCGGCGGCGATGGGGGCTCGAACCCGGAAAATATGAATGAGAAAAATGTAGGTTGCATCGTAATGAATGTTACGATTTTCTATGAATGGTAAGTTGTGAGGGTATGTGGTCGGACCGGAAGGACCTGGATTTGAACCTCGCTCGGCGGATCGTCGAGTCCCTGGAAAAGGGTCTTTACTCACATTCTCTCACCATACTCAGACATAAAATGAGTATCTGGCAGATAACAGCGTTGGCTCTGTCGAAAATCGTTTTTTTTTAAATATATAACATCTCTTAACAGGCGTAATCTCTGGTTCTCCATGTTTCATGTTGCTGTTGGTCAGGGACACCTTTGTAAAGCGCTTTGATCACGTT
>NC_088363.1:10537440-10544940 GCF_034508935.2 Berghia stephanieae | reverse complement strand
GCTATTTTTTGTCATTTAGTTTACTTTGAGATTTAAAGAAGAAAATGTTTGACTTCTTTATTCTCTGAAACAAAAGCCCAAATGTTTTAAAAAGTCAGCGTCTAATATTGATAATAATAATGGTCATGACAATGACAAGAACAACAACAACAATAATAATAATAATAATAATAATAATAATAATAATAATAATAATAATAATAATAATAATAATAATAATAATAATTATGATAATAATAATAATAATAATAATAATAATAATAATAAATAATAATAATAATAATAATAATAATAATAATAAATAGCACTTATGGTGCTTTACCAGGTCTAAACAGGCACTAAGCGCTTCACATTGATATCAATTGAAATATAGACAAATACACAAACAAACAGATCATCAATTACATTACATTGTGAAACAAATGGTTTTTAGTTAAGTTTTAATTTTTAAATATTGAAGGGATGAGAATGACCTAACGGCACGGATGCTGGTAGGGAATTCCAACACTGTGGGGCGGCAAATTGAAACGATTGAGTGGTAACACCGAAAAATAAGAGTTTTTTTTGTTTTTGTAGGCATCCTTCCGTCTCAAAGGACGATGGTTTGCGCCCTGTATGGCTTTGGTCTCATCAGTCTTGTTGAGAGCAGCGACGGGTGTGACTCATCAGACCGATCCTTGTCTCTACCGCAGTTGCTGCACACGTAGGATGACCTAACGGATGCTGTTTGGGAATTCCAACATTGAGGGGTGGCAAATTGAAACGATTGAGTGGTAACACCGAAAAATAAGAGCTTTTATATAGCGCAATATCTACTAATTGTGCTCAAATCGCTTAAGAAGGGAGTCCTTGGTCAACAGAAATATTGAACATGTAGGATAGGACATGACGCCTGTTAGGCAATACTACATTT
Organism: Berghia stephanieae; assembly: GCF_034508935.2. NCBI lineage: Eukaryota > Metazoa > Mollusca > Gastropoda > Nudibranchia > Aeolidiidae > Berghia > Berghia stephanieae. Next base: position 10,544,027 of record NC_088363.1, on the reverse strand, counting down.
TATCGGTCAAAGACAACCCTGTTAACGGTCAGGAACACATTTTACACCTGAGTACGGTGAGAGAATGTGAGAAAAGAACCTTTTCCAAGGACTCAACTATGCCTCGAGCGAGACTCGAACCCAGAAACTTCCGATCCGAAAGCGAGTGTCATACCACTAGACTATATAGCCTCACAAATGTAATATATTTGCCAAAGGTCTATAGGCTTTCATTGCATAATTCACACAATCCGTCATGAAATAAACAATCATTAAATTTACAAAGTGTCGCCTATCTGAATCGTGTGGAATGTTCTGGTGAATGTTTCAGTATGTCCTCCAAATCGATAATTTCTATCTAGTACTAATGCATGATATCTGAATACAATGTTAAATCATGATAAATTATCAGAGACTTGTGTATGGTTAATAATAATAATAATAATAATAATAATAATAATAATAATAATAATAATAATAATAATACTAATAAAAAGCACTCATTATAGCACTTTACCCCCGTCTAAACAGGCATCAAACGCTTTACATTGACATCAATTGAAATATAGACAAATACACAAATAAACAGATCATCAATAAATTACATTTTTAAACAAATTGGTTTTTAAGTTGAGTTTTTTTTTTTTTAAATTGAAGGAATGATGATGATCTAACGGAAGCTGGTAGGGAATTCCAACATTGAGGGACGGCGGCAAATTGAAAGGATTGAATGGTAGCACCAATGGAATGATATGTTTGCAAAAGGTCTATAGGCTTTCACTGCATAATTCACACAATCCGTCATGAAATAAACATTCATTAAATTTACAAAGTGTCGCCTATCTGAATCGTGTGGAATGTTCTGGTGAATGTTTCAGTATGTCCTCCAAATCGATAATTTCTATCTAGTGCTAATGCATGACATCTGAATACAATGTTAAATCATGCGGCTATGTGGTCTAGTGGTATGACACTCGCTTTTGGATCGGAAAGTCCTGGGTTCTAGCCTCGCGCTCGGCGCATAGTTGAGTCCTTGGAAAAGGCTCTTTACTCACATTCTCTCACCGTACTCAGGTGTAAAATGAGTACATGGCCGTGACCAGCATTGTCTTTGTCAGAAAAATTGTAATGTCGCCTAGCAGGCGTCATGTCCTGTCCTACATGTTAAATGTTGCTGTTGACCAGAGGGACCCCCCCCCTTTGTAAAGCGCTTTGAGCACATTTAGTGGATATTCGCTATATAAAGCTCAATTTTAAATTATTTTTTTTAGAAATCATGATAATTTATGCAGGTTATCATCGTTGTTGCTTTCATGATTATTGTTGTCATTAATAATTCATTGTTGTACAATGACCTTTGTACATTCATGATTCATTCGATCATGACCAATTTTTCAATTACCAGTATTCTATGATCGTATTTTTCGATTTTTAATTGCCGTATTGATATAATATTATTTTTCTTTATATTCAAATTTGTGTAAAACTGTCTGTAAAATATAAAATGCAAGCTAAATGAGATTCTGTAATTATAAATTATTGTATAGGCATTTAAAGGATAAATCCTATAGATAGAACGAAGTTTACGTCACTCGGGTCTTTGTTTTTTTTTTTGCCATCTACGTTTATGAGTAATTCTTAACTTTATCATCCAGACTATAAACGTTCTTGGCTACACGGAGTTTTGTATGTTGGTCCGTTATACTTCCGGATGGCAATGTTGTGTTCTTAGACAAACGCATACTATCTATATCAAGCCGTTAGTAAGATCAGATTAAAAAGAAGATAAGATAAGATAATGCATTCTATTTGCGATTGGTTCTTGGAATAAACACACACAAAAAAACAAAAAAAAAAAAAAAAAAAAAAAAAAAAAAAAAAAAAAAAAAAAAAAAAAACCCAAACAAACAAAAAATAATTGAAATTATATTTTTTGATATAATCAAATAGTTGTATGTATTGTGACTCTGTGTAACATCTTGTATTGTAGTTGTCTTTGATGGTCTTTCTGTGCAATCGGGGATCTGAATGGCCATCAGTTTTATAGATAGTATGCGCTTGGCTAAGAAGCTCATAACATTGCCAATGGAAGTATAACGGACCAACACACAAAACTGTGTGTATCCATCAACGTTTATAGTCAGGTTAATACAGTTCAGTGAGCATTACTCATAAACGCGGATGGCAAAAAACAATAACAAAGACCTGAGTGACGTCATCTTCGAACTGTCTATAGAGAGTGTCAACGAGTTTTCTATCCTAACGTGACTTAAGGTTTTAGAAATTTGATTTACCTCCTTATTTTGATACTAAGTTGCAAAGTAATTTATATTAAAAATGTCTATTATAACAGCATTAAAAAAAAAACACACAACAAAATACACAGCACGGACGGTTTCGGTTTTTTTAAAGGATTGTATACTTATGTTTTAATTGTTATTTTTTTGTCCCCTGAAGAAAGGTTTTGATCCCGAAACGTTACTTGTTTTGTATTTTGCTCTTTTAAAAAACCTATTATAATCAATTTTTGTTTATAACTTTTCACATATATTATTTTGCTACTTTGGAAATCACCGATTAAGCAATACAATAGCGTAATAGTAAAAATATTTTCGAGGCGTCTATCTCCCCCCCCCCCCGCGCCAAACAAAAAAACAACAAAAAAACAAAAAACAAAAAACAAAAAAAAGAAAAAAAAAACAAAAAAAAAAAAAAAAAAAAAAAAAAAAAAAACAAAACAAACAAACACAAACAAAACAAACATAACAAAACAGAAAAAAAACAATGACAAACGAAAGAAAGTGTGGACACACAAGTCATTAAAATGTTTCAAACATACATTTAAAAAAACAGTGAGAAAAAAAGAAGAAAAGTAGAAAGAAAAAGACTTTTAAAAAAACAACCAAAACAAAACAAAACAAGCCCAGCCCCTGAGTCATCAAGATAGCTTTTCAAAATATAACAACAGGCGGGTTTTTCACGAAACGAAACAATCCATTCAACTGATCTCAATACGTCTCCGGTGGTTCCTGGACACTTCTAGATAGTCCTCATTGTTTACTGGGTGGATTTTGGTTAGATCGATACGCCGGTGTACAATGGTGGGTGGAACTATTTTTATATAAGCTAAGGGGAGTGAAGTGGCACAGTGGTTAAGGCAATGGTTGCACTGTGATTCGGAAGGTCCCGGGTTCGAGCCCCTCTTCAGGCATTTTCGTTTTTTTTTTCCTTGGGCAAGATTATTAACCCCCAATTTGCGGTTATGTTGGTCTGACAATCGCTTTCGGATCGGAGAAGGATCTTTACTCACATTCTGTCACCGTACTCAGGTGTAAAATGAGTACCTGGCCGTTAACAGCGTTGTCTGTGTCCGAAAAATTGTAATATCGCCTAACAGGCTTAATGTCCCGTCCTACATGTTAAATGTTACTGTTGACCAGGGACCCCTTGCAAAGCGCTTTGAGCACATTTAGTGGATATTTTGCTATATAAAGCTCAATTAATTTTTTTTTCAATTTCCTCATTTAGACAACATGGGTGATTCCTGTTGACAACAGACACCCTGTTTGGTGGATTACCTATATTTTTTTCATAGAATGCCTAGGCGACGGTATCATATTATAGTGCCGTTGCGAAAGGGCTTAATTATATAATATAATTTTATAATGTTGTATTACTTTTAAAGGCTTTTATATAATTTGTGACCTTTCGCCTCAAAACGGTATTAAGTCGGGTTGGTTAAGATGTTAAAAATTGAATTCATAGCCAGAAATATCAGACTTGTGTTGAGTTTGTATGTTTTATTGAGGAGAATGGACACCATATTGAAGGGTGCTAATGCCAACAATTTTTATTTTTTACAAGTTTAACATCTAATTCGGCTTTTAGGCATATGGTTCATTCCAACATAATACCGTTTTGAGACGATGGGTCACATTTAGTGTCAGAGCTTTGTCATGTCAAATCTCATTGTAGCCACCCCCAATAAAATCAATCCAAAAAAACTTTTTTTAAAAATAAGAAAAGAAACGATGAGTAGATTGTGTGCGCTTGGCTAAAAAACTCACAACATTGCCATCCGGAAGTATAACGGACCAACACACAAAACTATGTGTAATCTTGGTCGTTTATAGTCTGGTTAAGGCAGTTTAGTGAAAATTACTCATAGACGTGGATGGCAAAAAACAATAACAAATTCCTGAATGACGTCACATTCATTCTTACTATACATGAAGTATTATATAGCAATTCGGAGCTGAATAAAACTCTCTCTCTCTCTCTCACTCTCTCTCTCTCTCTCTCTCTCTCACACACACACACACACACACACACACATACAAACAAACCCAAGGAAAGAAAATAAACAAACCACCCCTCTCCTCCCCCCTCCCCAAATTACCAAAAAAAAAAAAAAAAAAAAAAAAAAAAAAAAGAAAAAAAAAGAAAAAAAGAAAAAAACAAAAACAAAAACAAAACAAAACAAAACAACGAAACAAAAGACAAACAAATAAACAAACGAGCAGGACTGTAAAATTAGTTGCAATGTAATCAAAAAGATTTTTTCAAAAAAAAACATGAGTCGTGTGTTTTCACGAAACGATACAATCCATTCAACTGGTCTCGCTGTGTCTCGCTGTGTCTCACTGTGTCTCGCTGTGTCTCGCTGTGTCTCGCTGTGTCTCACTGTGTCTCGCTGTGTCTCACTGTGTCTCGCTTTACCGGAACACTCACTTCCTAATAGATAGATCGACGTTGACGTCACTCGGGTCTTTGTTATTGTTTTTTTTTGCCATCCACGTTAATGAGTAATGTTCACGTTAGCACTTGTATTAACTCGGCAGAGACTTACAAGCGTATTAAGGTAACGACACTCAGTTGTTATTGTTTTGCTCGTTTTGGTCTCTGATTTAAATTAACCATTCCTGGGTGGCAATGCTATGAGATTCTTAGCCAAGCGCATACCATCTATAGAAAGAACGAAGATGACGTCACTCAGGCTGTTGTTATTGTTGTTTATTTTGCCATCCGCGTTTATGAGTAATTCTCACTAATCTGTATTTATCAGACTATAAACGACCAAGTTACACATAGTTTTGTGTGTTGGTCCGTTATACTTCCGGGTGGCAATGTTGTGAGGTTCTTAGCCAACACCATCTTGGAGTAGTCACTCCGGTGTATATTTGGTTTCTACTAATCGATATAAACAAGTACCATGTATACGTGGGTTGAGTTTGAACCTTTTTCATTGTCAATGATTTAAGCAGAGACGTGTTGATGACTTTTTACAAGTCGACGTTGTTGAACGTTTATGGGCCAAAGTACCATTTTGCCTCGGATTTCATCAAATCCAATCTCATTATTCAGAACATCTATAAAAACTAAACAAAACAATGTTGCAAAAGGCAAAACAAAAAAAAAAAAAAAACCCCAAAAAAAAACAAAAAAAAAAAACAAAACAAAAAAAACAACGGAAAAACAATGAATACACGAACCATTATTACATTTCAGAGCGAATAATAAAAATAAATAAAATGAAAAAGGAAAAAAAAACCCAACAACCCCCCCCCCCCAAAGCCCCCCCCCCCCCCCCCCCACCCACCCCGCCTACCCACAAGAACATCTAAAAAAAATATTGAGCGCTTATATATTGCAATATCTACTAAACGATCTCCAAGCGCTTTACGAAGGGTCCCTGACCAACAACAACACGTAACGTGTAGAACGAGTCATGACGCCTGTTAGGCGAGATTACAATTTCTTTTCTGACAGAAAACGACCAAGTACTCATTTTACACCTGAGTACGGTGAGAGAATATGAGTAAAGAGCCTTTTCCAAGGACTCATCTATGCGCCGAGAAAGGCGAGGCTCGATCTCATGACCTTCCGATCCGAAAGCGAGTGTCATACCACACTAGACCACATCGCCGCAAAAAAAAAAAAAACAAAAAAAAACAAAACAAAACAAAAACATAAACAAACAGGACTGCAACAACATTAGTGTTAAAATCGATAGACCAGGATAATGTGGGGGAGACCTTTTATACAAGCTAATCTTGTTTCACTATTATGGGCCTTTAGTCTCATTTTGTGTCAGACGCTATCAAATGAAATCTGTGTGACACGTGACTTGAGATACAAGCAATTTGATTGGATTAGAATTTCCTACACAAAAATGCCTTTGACTCAAACAGGAAGTGACATCTGATCGATAGATTTAATCTATGTGGTGTCTGTCAGTTTTCGAACGCATAAAATAATGGAATTTCACATTGTTTGTGTTGCGTAACGACAATATTTGTTTTATCATCAAGCACAGCGAATCTGGAAATTCAATACAGTAGTATAGAAATAACGAAGATGACGTCACTCAAGCCTTTGTTATTGTTTTTTGCCATCCATGCTAATGAGTAATTGTCAATAAACTGGATTAACCAGGCTATAGATAGAATGAAGTTGACGTCACTTTTGCCATCCATGTTGATGAGTAATTCTCACTAAACTGTATTAACCAGACTATTCACGTTTAAGGTTATATATAGTTTTGTGTGTTGGTCCGTTACACTTCCGGATGGCAATGTTGTGAGCTTCTTAGCCAAGCGCATATTATA
>NC_088363.1:10522440-10532440 GCF_034508935.2 Berghia stephanieae | reverse complement strand
TCCAAGGACTCAACTATGCGTCGAGCGCGAGGCTCGAACCCAGGACCTTCCGATCCGAAAGCTAGTGTCATACCACTAGACCACATAGCCGTGTTGTTGTTGTTGTTGTTGTTGTTCTTCTTCTTCTTCTTCTTCTTCTTCGTCTTCATCTCAATCTCCACTGAATATACTCAAAGGAATTTTTACTTGAACTTTTATAAAGAGCACCATCCACTAAACGTGCTCAAGCGCTTTACAATGTGATTCTTGGCCAACAGCAACACGTAACCCTTTGGGACGTGACTTGACGCCTGTTAGGCGATTTTACAATATTTTTTTTCGGACAGATTTAACGCTGTTAACGGTTGGGCAAAGGTGAAGTGCTCTACCAACTGAACTATCGGGACCTCCGGACAAGCATAGATGAGGAAAGGTGAGGACAGATCTGGATGGAGGGCTGGCCATTATTGGAAGGTCGTGCCTCATGTTTCCAACACGACCACCTCGATTAGGTCCTAGGTGAATGACGTGACGTGAAGTGAAAAGAAGTTTTAATATATTTGGACTTACAAAAATAATTTTAAAAAAACTGTGGATCTATTAAAGAAATCTGACTGCACAAGCATTGAAAGCCAAATGTGACCCATCGTCTCAAAACGGTATTATGTCGGAATTGAACCATATGTCTAAAAGCCGAATTAGATGTTAAACTTGTAAACAATAAAAATTGTTGGCATCAGCACCCTTCAATATTATGGTGTCCATTCTCTCAAAACATACAAACCCACACAATCTGATATGTCTGCTATGAATTCAATTTAACATCTAACATCCCGATTAGTACCGTTTTGAGCAAGGGTCACAAATAAAAGAAAAGATGCGTTGGCTGGTCTTATTGCCAGAATGAAAATGGTCACTTCCCAAGACAGCCTTATACTGGACAGCAGATGGGAAGAGAAAGCAGGAAGACACAAGAAACCTGGGAAGGACCATGGAGAAGAATTAAAGGAAGCAGGCCTGTCCTGGAATACAGCCACCGCAAAAGCAGCCGATAGCAAAAAATGGAGATGTCTGGTGGATGCCCTATGTGCCTCAAGGCCCGAAGAGGATTAAGTAGTAAGATGTGAACAAAAAGCTTGAGCAAAGAGCCCTTTTTAAGGACCCAAATTTGTGTCGCACATAGTGGGACTCGAACCAGGGACCTACTAATTCTACGGAGAATGTTATACCACAACGCCACAAATCATTGTTTAGCCTATGAGCTCTGAGCGGCGCATAGTTGAGTCATTGTAAAAGGATCACAATCAGTCACATTCTCTCACGTTACTAAGGTAAAATGAGTACCATCCATTAACAGCGTTGTCTCTGTCAGAAAATAATTTTAATATCGCATAACAGGCATTATGTCTCGTCCTAAATTTTCAATGTTGCTACCGGCTTGGGACCCATAGTAAACGCTTTGAGCACGTTTATTGGATATTCGCTATGCAAATGCTCAAGTTATTCCTTCTTTAGCAGATGGCCGGTGTTCCCTTTTCAAAGTTTTGTTAGACACAATTTAAGAAATCGAAAATATTGTTTTCGAATCCAAGTATTTTTATATTCCTCAACCTTCCAAGATTTGCACGCGTTTTACTTCCCCTTCTTCCGCACCAAATCATATTTTTGTGAACGCTTAAATACCGGTCTCTGATGAAAAACGTGGAGAAAATAACCGGTATTCTCTAAATTATTGTTTTGCGTGTTCGTCTCGCTTTCTCTGCCTGTCTGTCTGAGTCAAATAGGGAATGAGATTAGCGGAAGAGTAGCGTCCCTTGATTGGACGTCACCCATAGTCTGTGACGTCACCGGCGGAAATGTTATTAGAGAGAGAACGTCATGTTGGTTGTGCGCATGCGTCTCTCGTCCTCTCGTGGTTGTGCGCATGCGTCTCTCGTCCTCGAAGCGAGGACGAGAGAGGCATGCGCACAACCCACATGACGTTCTCTCTCTAATAACGTTTCCGCCGGTGACGTCACAGACTATGGGTGACGTCCAATCAAGGGACGCTACTCTTCCGCTAATTTCATTCCCTATAAGAAACAATCCCTGCCAAAATCATAGCCTCCTGGACGGAAGATGTTGTCATGTAGGTGTCTCAATTTAAGATATATCTAGAACTGAACATCCTCGTGTGGCTTGGGCGACCGAAGAGTTTCTGGAATGACAGAATTCATGAAGGACAATAGACAGAGAAGAATTAAAGAAGCTGATATACAGAGAAGTGATAAGACATGGAATGAGATAAAAAAGTTAGTTCAGGATAGAGAAAGATGGAAACTGTTTGTCTGTGGCCTATACCCTGACCCAGGGTGAAAAAGGCAATGATGATATGATGATGATAGATGATGATGATGAATATGAGTGATGTGATGAATGATGGATCTGAACAATGTGTTGAAAGTGCACACGAAGCTAGAAAGAAAAATACAAGAAAAAAATAAACCGTCCTCAAAATATTGTCGACTTCGACTGGAGATCGAACCTCGGACCTCCTACAGACAATTTTAATTCCTATATTCTGTGAGCCTCTGTGGTGTAATGGTCGCACTTTGACCCTTAATCAGAAGGTCTGAGGGTCGATGAAAAGTCGGGGCAGACTGATTTACCGGGATGGTATTTACTTTCTTGATTTGTCTGGAACATTTCATACATGCTTGTTCATCTCTTTATCTAACACCGGTGCCTTTTCCTTCATTTCTTAATTTGATGACTCAGTTTATCATGTATACGCAATATGCCCCCCCCCCCCCCAAAAAAAAAATAATAATAAGAAATAAAAATAAAATTTTTAAAAAAAAATTACAAAATAAAAAATAAACAAGTTATATTATATATAATATAATATAAATATTATATATATATAAAAATAATATATATATATATATATATATGGCCAAAAATCTTGTCCGTGAAATATCGATCTATTTAAATGATTCTCACCTTGTCAAAATCTATCAAAATTCTGATATCTCAGAAGTCTTCATGGAAGTCCCAGGTTTGAGAGTTTTTGTCAAGATGAGAGTCATTTAAATCGATAGATATTTGAAAGACAAGTTTTCTGGTCAAAATTTTAAATACGTGTTTTTTTTTCCGATTACGATTTTTTTCCAATAATATAAAGAGCCTCAATGGGAAGACATAGCTGGTTTCTTTTTTGTGTTTATAGATCTATATAATTATAGATATTGAATGCAGCTTGTTGCGTCATTTTGCATCATGTTTAAAAGGGCGTGGCATTGTTACTAAAAAATATAGAGATAAAAATAACGGCGCTATTTTACGTGTCCTACTCTATAATTTCCCCCATCCTTCATCTGTATTTGTTACAGTCATGTATTTTAAAGCATAAATTTCCCACTATGCCAACGAATATAGAATATTATATATATATATATATATATATATATATATTATATATATATATATATATATATTATATATATATTATATATTTATTACGATTTATTTGTTACATACAGTTTTTATAAATGGTCTAACGCCTTTTTCAAAGCAATTGCCTTTATAAAAAAGAGATGTTACACAGGGTATCAAGTACTTGGTACCATCATATATATATATATTATACTTAATTAATATAATATATTTATAATATTATATATATAACTATAATATATCAATATATATTTATGAGTGTTGGTGGGTACTTGTAGGTACGAAAGTGTCGATAATGGTGGTTAGAGCTAATATAGAATATAATATAAGCTAATAATAAGCTAATTATATATATATATATATATGTATACAGAGTTGGTAGATTCAACCGTATCGGCGGAAAGAGAATGTTGTTTCAATTGTATATATCACATGCGCGCGCACACACAAATACTTTACACATACACAATGTGTCTAATTTGTGATTATTTACTATTTTTTTTCTTCGGCTGCATCCTTTCGGCAGTTTTTTGGGCGAAGTATATATATTTGTAATGTTTTTTTTTCTTTGGGCTAGATTATTTAATCCCCAATTTGCTCACTTGGACACATGGTATTCCTGTTGACATCAGACATCTAATTTGATGATTTCTCATCCTTCTTTGAATGCCTATGCGGTATTATTAATATATTAAATATATATATATATTATATATTATAATATATATATTAATATATTATATATTATATATATATATATATATATATATATAATATATATATATATATATATATATATATATATATATAGCATAATATATAGATTTCTACGTTCTGAATTTCCCCCCCCCCCAACCCTTCATTCATTCAATATCAATCTAGACATGTCTGAACACACACACTAATAAAAAATCATTGATAAATTACATCACGACCACAATAAAATGTAAACCATAATATCCCGTAAATGTCATCCATAGATTTCAGATTTTAAAAAACCACCCAGGGGGCATTTCACTGTCTGAGTAAAAGCCTTCATTATGATACGGGGACTCCCGAAGACCGAAATCGAAGTAAAACGGGGGAGAGGTCCAGCCTGTCGGGACACGAATAACAGCTATTACATTTGATGTTAAATCGAGTGGAAGAGGTTCTTGGTGGCCTCAAAGTAGAATTACATGAAGCGAGAAGTCTGAAGCCCCACGTAATACGTTTGTCTAGATCAATACAAAGTTTTATTATCGTCCAGACATTATAAGAAAATATAGGTACATAAATTTAACTGAGCAAGTGTGTGTGGAATTGCTAGACAAAGGAAGAAAGAAAAACACAAAACTTGAGCTTTTATATAGCGCAATATCCACTAAACGTGCTCAAAGCGCTTTACAAGGGGTCCCTGGCCAACAGCAACACATAACATGTAGGACGAGACATGACGTCTCTCAGGCGATATTACAAATTTTTGGGACATAGACAACGCTGTTAACGGCCTGGTACTCATTTTACACCTGAGTATGATGAGAGAATGTGAGTAAAGAGCTTTCTTCAAGGACTCAACTATGCGCCGAGCGAGGCTCGAACCAGGACCTTCCGATCCGAAAGCGAGTGTTCATACCACTAGACCACATAGCCGATTTTTTGGGCAGTTTACTTTAACTTCAAAGTAGTCTAACCATGAACTACCACCCCAAAAACATAGATAGGAAATTAACAGGGCTGATAGGTCCATTATAATCTTCATGTTTCTAACCACTATTAGGTCCTAGTAATGCGTATAAGATGAAAGAAATTTTAATATTTGCTCAATAATTTTAAAAGTGGGTCTATTAAGAAACTGTGGGAAAAATTGAAAGGGTGGGGGGGGGGGATGTTGGTCTAAAACGTATTTGTGACGTGATTGATTTAGATTATTTTTAAAAACGTTTTTGTTGAAGGAAGGTTAATGTTAGAACTTGTAACATAGAAATGTTGGCGATGGGGGGCTGGCATATTGGGGTCATGTCTCAATAAAAAACACCCGAAAGTCTGTTTAGTGGTGCTATGATTCAATTTTGAACAATTTAAAACCCGACTTAAGTAGCGTTGAGGCTGAAGGTCAATAAACAAGAAGAAGATGGCGTTGGCTGGGTCTTATTGCCAGAATGAAAAATGGGTCCTTCCCATAGACATGACTTTATGTACTGGACAGCAGTTGGAAGAGAAGAGGGAAGACAAAGAAACCTGGGAAGGACCATGGAGAAAGAATTAAGGAAGAGGCTGTCCTGGAATACAGCCACGCAAAGAGCCGATGCAAAAAATGGCAGATGTCTGGTGATGCCCATGTGCCTCAAGGCCGAAGAGATCTAAGTAGTAAGTGTGAAAAAACTTGAGCAAGAGCCCTTTTTAGGACCCCATTGTGTCGCACATAGTGGACTCGAACCAGGGACCTACTTTCTGGAGAATGTTATCCCACTCCAGCCCAATCTTGTTAGCCTAGAGCTCTGAGCGGCGCTTAGTTGGTCATGTAAAGGTCACATCATGTCACTTCTCTCACGTTACTAGGTAAATGGTACCACTTAACAGCGTTGTCTCTGTCGAAATAATTTTAATATGCTAACGGTTATGCTCTCGTCCTAAATTTCAAGTTGCTTCCGGCTGGGACCATAGTAAACGCTTGAGACGTTTTATTGGATTGTTCCCTATGCAAATGCTAAGTGTAGTTATTTCAGAACTGTTACGCAGATGCCGGTGTTTTTTTCCTTTAAAGTTTATGCGTCGTTAGACACATTAAGAAGTATCGAACTATTGGTTTCGATCAGTATTTTTAATTCCTCAACCTTCAAGATTGCAACGCGTTGTATTCCCTTCTTCGCACCAAATCATTTTTTTGTGAACGCTTAATACCGGTCTTTTCTGATGAAAACGTGGAGGAAATAACGGTATTCTCTACATTATTGTTTTGCGTGTTCGTCTCGCTTTTTGCCTGTCTGTCTGGTCAAATAGGGAATGAGATTAGCGGAAGAGTAGCGTCCCTGATTGGACGTCACCCATAGTCTGTGGACGTCAGCCGGGGAAAAAAAAAGTTATTAGAGAGAGAACGTCATGTGGTGTAGCGCATGCGTCTCTCGTCCTCTCTGGTGTGGCATGCGTTCTCGTCTCGAAGCGAGGACAGAGAGGTCATGCGCACAACCCACATGACGTTTCTCTCTCTAATAACGTTTCGCCGGTGACGTACAGACTTGGGTGAGTCCATCAAGGGACGTCTCTTCCGCTAATTTCATTCCTGATGAGGGAGATAATCAATCCTGCAAAATCATAGCTCCTGGAGGAAGATGTTGTCATGTAGGTTGTCCCATTTAAGTATATCTAGACTGAACATCCTCGTGTGGGTTGGGGGACCGAAGAGTTTCTGGAATGACAGAATTCATGAAGGACAATGACAGAAAGATTAAAGAAGCTGTTTACAGAGAAGTGATTAAGAATGGAATGAGATAAAAAGTTAGTTCAGGTAGGAAGATGAAACTGTTTGGTCTGGGCCTATACCTGACGGGTGAAAAAGGATGATGAGATGATGATGAGATGATGATGGATGATGATGATGGGGATGGATATGGATGTGATGATGAAAAGTGGTATGAAGGGCACGAAGCTAGAAAGAAAAATACAAGAAAAAAAAAACGTCCTCAAAATATTGTCGACTTGACGGAGATGAACCTCGGACCTCCACAGACAATTAATTCCTATATTCTGTGAGCCTTGTGGTGTTATGGGTCGCATTTGGACCTAATCAGAAGGTCTGAGGGTCGATGAAAAGTGCGGGGAGATGATTTACGGGATGGTATTTCTTCTGATTGGGCTGGAACATTTCAGACATGCTGGTCATCTCTTACTAACACGGTTGCCTTTTTCTTAATTTCTTATTTGATGACTCAGTTTTCATGTATACGCAATAGCCGCCCCCCCCCCCAAAAAAAAAATAAAATGAATAAATAAAATTTAAAAAAAATTAAAATAAAATAAAATGTTTAAAAATATATATAATAATATAACTAAAATTTTATATTATATATAACTTATTATGGCAAAAATCTTTGGTCCGTGAATTTTCGATCTATTAAATGGATCTCACTTGCAAAATCTATCAAAAATTCTGATATCCAGAAGTCGTCATGGAGAGTCCCAGGGTTTGAGATTTTTAGTCAGGAGAGTCATTTAATCGATGATATTGAAAGACAAGAGTTTCTGGTCAAAATTTTAATACGTGTTTTTTTTCGATTACGATTTTTTTCCAATAATATAAAGAGCTCAATGGGAAGACATAGTGTTCTTTTGTTTTATAGATCTTATAATTATAGTATTGAATGCAGCTTGTTGCGTATTTTGCATCATGTTTAAAAGGGCGTGCATGTTATAAAAATTAGAGATAAAATAAGGGCTATTTTACGTGCCTACTCTATATTTCCCCTCGCTTTCATCTGTATTTGTACAGTCATGTATTTAGCTAAATTCCACTTATGCCAACGAATATAGAATATTATATAATATATATAATATAATATATAATATATTTATAGATTTATATATATATAATTTGACAGTGTGGTCTTTAAATTCTAGTTTTTTTGGTATGGTTTTCGTTATGTTCAAGCAGTTTTTATAAAGGTAACGCTTTTCAAGAATGTGCCTTATAATAATAGGATTGTATACAGGGTATAGTACTTGTACTCAATATATATATATATATTTATGACGTGGTTGGTAGATGTCAACGTAGTGGCGGAAGAGTGGTATCATTGGGGGTTATGGCTCAAGTTCATATAGTCCTAATGTATATTATATGTGTTATGTTACTAGTTGGTTTTTCATCGCGGCCTTTCGGAGTTTTCATTGGGGTGAGTTAATGTTGGTAGCAGGTTCGTACTTAAGATAGGGTCTGACCGTTTAGTGCTATTATAGGGGGGGGGGGGCATGCGAGAGCGGAGCCGTGTAGGATTGCACTTGACAGAAGATCATTTTGAGCTGCTTTACTTTCATTTTTTTCTCGAATTTTTTAACCCAATTTGCTCACTTGACAACATGGGTGATTCTGTTGAATCAGACATATAATTTGATTGAATTTCTTTCCTTCTTGAATGCCTATGGGCGACTTTTATTACTATATATATATAATTATAAAAATATATATATTATATATATATTTAATATTACCACCAATTGGAGCGTCTATTCGATGTTAGGCCTTTCAGATGTCAGATGTGTGTACATATATGGTTTTTTGTTGTGCTCGTCATGTACATGTACAGATATTTTATGTTGTATCCACGTTCAATATATTATATTATAATATTATTGTCATATTATTATTATTATATATAATTTAAATTTTTAATATATATATAACTTATGATAATATTTCACAATTTTCCCCCTTCATTCATTCAAATCAATCTAGACATGTCTGAAACACACATAATAAAAAATCATTGGATAATTATCACGACCACAATAAAAATGTAAACCATAATACCCCCTTTAAAAGTCCCTCCCCTTTGATTTTAGATTTTAAAAAAACACCCAGGGGGGATTTTACTGTTTGATTAAAAGCCTTTTTTATTTTTACGGGGACTTCCCCGAAGAACCGAAATCGAAAAATAAAACGGGGGAAAAGGGCCAGCCCTGTCGGGGCCGAATAACAAAAATATTACTTTAAAGTTTTTAAATCGATGGGAAAAAGGGGGCTTGGTGGCCTTCAAAGTTGGAAATTACATGAAAACGAGAATCTGAAAAACCCCACCCGGGGGGAATACTTTTTTCAAAACCCAAAACAAAGTTTTTTTTATTTGTCCGAATTAAAAGAAAAAAATAGGTACAAAAATTTTAAATGAAAAGTGGTGTGGAAAGTGCTGACAAAGGAAAAAAGAAAAAAAACAAAACTTGAGCTTTTTATATACGCAATAACCACTAAACGTGCCAAAGGCTTACAAAGGGCCCCTGGCCAACAGCAACACAAACATGTAGGGGCGAGACTGACCCCCTCTTTAGGCGATAAATTTCAAATTTTTTGGGACATAAAACGCTGTTAAAAGGGCCTTTGGACTCATTTTAAACCTGAGTATGATGGAGAATGTGAGTAAAGAGCTTTCTTCCCAAAGGGCTCAATAGGGGCCGAGCGAGGCCCAACCCAGGGGCCTTCCGATCCGAAAGGGATTTTTATTCCCTTGCCCCCCATAAACCGGAAACACCCAAAAAGGGAAAAATAAAACACTTCCCAAAAAATCAGCCCGCCCGGACTAGGGATTTGAACCCCAGACCCTTTTTGATTACCGGGATTTGACCCTGGGTACCATACCTACAGAGGCTCCCCCGGGAGTTGGGGAAAAAAATTTTTAAACCTATATTTTCGGGGAGCCCCTAAAGGTTTTTGGGTAAGCCCGTCTGACCGGGAATTTAGAAGGTCTGAGGTTTCCTTCCCCCTTGAGGCAGACGATCTATTGGGGCTTTTTTTTCCCTTTTTGTCTTTTTTTTTCTTGCTTTGGGGCCCTTTGGGACCTTTCACACACACACACACACAAAACACAGCCCCAAAACAACACTCACACACAAAAAC
>NC_088363.1:10508004-10522340 GCF_034508935.2 Berghia stephanieae | reverse complement strand
GAGACGGTGGAATAGTGAGACGGTGGAATAGTGAGACGGTGGAATAGTGAGACGGTGGAATAGTCTCACGTCTCCAATAAAAGAAAAATACTATGGTCTGTGGAATCTTAAAAATTGAAGTTTCAGACTTTAAAAGAAGAAGAAGTAGAAGAAGATAGAACAAGTTAGCTTCCCTTGCCAGTCTGTGCATTCCCTCAAGTCCTTTGCCTTCCTCAATTGCATTAGGCTGTCAAGTCAGCATGTCCATTCTTGATGGCGTTTTGCCTTAGCCTGCCTTTGCTATAATCCTCGTGCCAGAAGGCACATGAGGCCGATTAATCTTGACTGTGTTTCTCGCCTGGTCCCAAGTCATCCAACCTGCAGCATTTCTTTCTCTTTCAACCGTGTAGGTACCCCGCGAGATAGTTTTGGTTCTGTCATGTTTTCATTTTCCCTCTTGAGTCTGTTTTATTGCTATGACTATGATTGTTTTACATTTACAGCGAGCATCTTTGCATCTTCATCATTTTCCTACTCTATCGACTATCGAATTCCAAGGCCCAGAAAACCTTTGAATACAATTTATTATATTCAGATTTTCAGTTTGCGAGTGTGATTGGTTTTGGAATTGTACGCCTGACAGAATGAACATGTGATTTATTTCATGAACATGGGGTAAAAACAGCGTTGCCTCTGTCCTAGAAAATAAACACAAACAATAAAACAAACTAAAACCGTCTTTTATGTGTCATGTATCATCTCTAACACTGTAGGATCCGTATCCATTGTATCCATTGTATCCATTGTATCCATTGTATCCATTGTATCCATTGTATCCATTGTATCCATCGTATCCATCGTATCCATCGTATCCATCGTATCCATTGTATCCATTGTATCCATTGTATCCATTGTATCCATTGTATCCATTGTATCCATTGTATCCATTGTATCCATCGTATCCATCGTATCCATCGTATCCATCGTATCCATCGTATCCATCGTATCCATTGTATCCATCGTATCCATCGTATCCATTGTATCCATTGTATCCATTGTATCCATCCGTATCCATTGTATCCATTGTATCCATTGTATCCATTGTATCCATTGTATCCAGTTTGGTTTTTTTGTTACCGTTTTGAGCTCATTTGTGACCAGTGATCAAATTGAATTTTTAAATTTTACTTATCATCATAACAGTTGAGTTTAGATAAAAGCTTTCATTAAGGGAAGTTTTGTTTCGTAAATTTCAATCCCCAAAAGTTTCTGAATTCTGAATATTTTAACTTTTTTTTAACTTTGCAGATTTTAAATGGTTTTATTTATTTTATTTGTGACTTATTCTCTAATTTCGGTAGTATGTCGATTGGGTGGGGGGGGGGGGGGGGGGACCAGATGGCAAAGAGTGAATTCAAAGTTAAAACGATTTTAGATATGACATTTTACTGTCTAGTTCCTTATTAAGAATTCATATTCTTTGTAATCTTAGTGAAGAAAAATAAAATGCCGATGCAAAATTAATGATTCTGGCTGTAAACTGTAAACATACATTTTATTTTCATTAATCCGAAGGATTCTGCTTTAATATCGGTTTGAGGCGATGTGTCACATTTATTTTGGTTTGGTTTGGTTTTGTTTTATTTCTAACTCCAAGATACCTCTAGTAGCTATTTGTCAGCTATGAAATATGTTTTATATCCATATATCAATTATTGCAACTAAGAAGCTTTAATGACGACACAAAATGTGCTATAGAAAGTATGGTCCCGATTGTGTCAGTCAATACAAAGTACTAAATTATGTGTTATTGTTTGTGTAAATACTGCCATTTAATATCTTTGCTAACTCCCCCCCCCCCCCTCCCCCCACGCCACACACACACACACACACATTCCGCCTCCCCTCCTCCCTTCTTTATAACGTTTTCACTTCAACATACAGCGGGGGGGGGGGGGGGGGGGGGGGGGTGGCGAGTGGGGCGGCGGGGGGGGGGGGTGGTGGGGGGGGGGGGGGGGGGCGAAGTGGCCGAGTGGTTACGGCATTGCACTGTGATCCCGGGTCGAGCCCGCTTCAAAGGGACTTTCGTTATTTTCCTTGAGCAAGATTAGTAACCCCTAATTTGCTCACTTGGAAAACATGGATGGTTCCTGTTGACATCAGACATTGTGTATGATGAATTATCTATATTCCTTCATGGAATGCCTAGGCGACGGGATCTTGTGGTGTTGTTTCGAAAGGGCGTAATTTCTTTTTTTTTTTATACAGTCAAATAACCTCCCGCTTTGAGGACTATTATTACGGTGAAGTGGTTTATCCATTCAATGTCGTGTTATAGTTGAGACCCGTTATTTATAGCTTAAAAATAATCATGAGTAAATTAAATAGAATGCCATACATAATTGCCGACACTAAGCCTTCGATAGATAGATAGAGATCCCCGCCCTAAGCACACACATACAAAAAATACGCGCGCACACACATAACGCATACACACACACACTAAGATACACACACACAACACACACACACACACACACACATGCCTCGCTTGACTAAGTAAACGTTAAGAAGGTGAATAAAAAAAATAAGAAATATTATGTTTAAGCACTTGTGTCATTTATTGTACACACTGACTGACGTCCTACACATAGTGTCAGATTAAACCACAAGGCTATCTTAACAGATCTTAACACACTTGAAGAAGTGTGTATGAATCAGTGCCAGACAAAGGGAGAAAGAAAAATACAACAACAAAAATCATACCAAATCGGCTTTAGATCTGTGGATTAAAATAAATAAATAAATAAATGAAACTCCCTTTATTTATCCCATCGGGGAAGTTTGTCTTTAGGGTCTAATCCAAGGGAAGACTACGAGAATAACCCGGGCGTCAGCCCCAATGCAGCGCCGCAAATTGAGGTGACTTGCTCAAGGCCACACAGCGCAGGAGCGGGTGATCGAACTCCGTACCTTTCGGGTACGAAGCAAAGACCGTACCGCTGAGCCACGCTGCCCCGCCCCCACAGACGTATCGGTCAGACTTTCTACCATTCATTACACCACTGAGGCTACCCGATAATCAGGATGGGACGATTTCTTCTTCTTCTTCTTCGTTCCCGTCACGTCACATGGTCAGTCCGGTCTGGTGAATGAAGCCCACAGTGGTCCTGAGGTCGTCCTCACTGCCGTACAGCTTCTTTGAGTATGGGGTTGGGTCAGGCCAGAAGTTCCTTCTCAACTGGTTGTACTTTGGACATTCCATTAGGACATGATGTCCATTTTCATTTTCAAGTCCGCAGTCACATTGTCCAGAGGCACCTGCTCTGGACAGCCTCCACCTATGTTCCTTTAACTGGTTGTGTCCAGTTCTCAGTCTGAAGATGATGACCTGTTCCTTTCTGTCGAGCACCTTGATTGGGTCATTCATGTTGTATTCTGGGTGCTTCTCTCTCCATCTCTGAGACTGGATAAATTTGGCCATTTTGTTAATTTCTCCTGTTGAGTACATTGGGGAGGGTTGCTGCATGCGACTGCCTGCCTTTGCCAGTTGGTCAGCGATCTGATTTCCAAGTATCCCACAGTGCCAGGTCTTTGTTATTGTTTTTTGCCATCCGCGTTTATGAGTAATGCTCACTGAACTGTATTAACCAGACTATAAACGTTCATGGATACACACAGTTTTGTGTGTTGGTCCGTTATAGTTCCGGATGGCAATGTTATGAGCTTCTTAGCCAAGCGCATACTATCTATAGAAGTAGTATCAAAGCTAATCTTTTCAATTTGTGCATGTGTATGGTAGTTGAATAAAACTATCTATGCACATGCTCATTTTTAATACGTTTTCTTTTTCTCAATTTTGAAAAGAAGCAAAAATCTCTAGGATTGAATGAGTCGGCCCTCGCTTCCATCATCACACAACACAAACATTGAACACGAGAGGACGAGGACTAAGACATTAGAGTTGCTCCATGTTTGTTCTTTTGAAGATATTAAAGTGAAAAATTGGGTAGAGCCGCCTATGTGGTCTTGTGGTATGACAGTCGCTTTCGGATCGGAAGGTCCTGAGTTTGAGCGTCGCTCGGCGCATAGTTGAGTCCTTGGAAAAGACTCTTTTTTCATATTCTCTCATCGTACACAGGTGTAAAATGAGTACTTGGCCGTTAACAGCGTTGTCTCTGTCCGAAAAAAAAATAGTAATATCGCCTAACAGGCATCATGTCCTATATTTTATATGTTGCTGTTGACCAGGGACCCCTTATAATAAAGCGCTTTGAGCACGTTTAGTGGATGTTGCGCTATATAAAAAGCTCATTTTTTGGGGGTACAGCTCCTTTGCACTCTGATGGTAAACGCCCATTTTGGTTAATGCATAGACAGGGTACTTTCTTTATCGCATTGTCATTGTGAGAGTGGGTTTGGGTTTTGTGCATAAAAAAATATATTCAGCTCTTATGACACTAAATCTACATACACACTGACGGCCGACTGACTGACTCATCGCTAGTTTAAATGGCGGAGATATTTTGTCAGCTCTCAGATTTAGGGTTATCATAATAATCCGTCCAGGTGCTTCTTTTCATTCAATCGGTAAACGCCCATTTTCGTCGCCTTGTAGAGAGAGAGAGAGAGAGAGAGAGAGAGAGAGAGAGAGAGAGAAGAGAGAGAGAGAGAGAGAGTACATTCTCTATCTTATTGTGTGAACGGGTTTTTGTGGATAAGAAATATATATATATATATTTATCACTCATGACACACGATATACACACTGACTACACACAACACATAGTTTGAATGAGTGGGATATTTTGTCAGTATCAGATTGTACTATAGGGTAATGTGTTCTCAACAAGCCTTCTACTAGGTACAGCTTCCTGTCACTCTGTTGGTAAACGCCCATTTTGGTAGATGCAGAGACAGGGTAAAAAGTCCTTCAGAGCCATTGATGAGCCCGTGGAGCCGGAGTTTATCCCCGTTTCTATAGCGTGAAACGGGACAATAGCAATTTCTTGCTATCCTTTGGATAGGACGCTAGTCTATCGCAAAGCACTTTCCGCCAAATCTAGCAGACTCAGCTACTCATTCAGAGCTGGGTGGACCGGGGGGGTCAGAAAAAATATCGACTGCAACCGTGATCGATCTTGGTCACTTCGCGTTGCGCGTGAAGCGAGTGAGTGCTCTACCAACTGAGCTATCGGGAGTCCCCAGGGTACTTTCTGTATTCTATTGTGTGAACGAGCGGGTTTTGTGAATAAAATTAAAATATATATTACCAAGCACTCATGACTCATAATATGCATACACACCGACGACCCCAACACATAGCTTAAATGACTGGGATATTTTGTCAAAATAAATTCCAACTATTAGGTTATGTCAATAATAATCCTAATAAATAAATAAGTACAATTTCTTTCACTTCAACGCCCCTGTAGACTTGCCCTGCCTTATATTAATACTACATAGTTCATTCAGAAACAGGGCACTTTCTTATCAAACGGATGCTCTGAATTTAGGTAGAATACTCACAACATCCTCCAGCCAAATTAAATATACTGACACACAAAACCTTACACGTTTATAGTCTGAAGGATGTAATTTAGTTAGAACTAATCACTACTATGCTGTCTAAAAATAATTACAGAGAGGTGTGTGACGTTAATTTCGTTCCTTCTATCGATGATGAGCCAAAAAAAAAAATCACAACATCCGCCAGCCAGATATTAATAACCAACACACAGAATTATGTGTGACATTGAACGGTTATAGTTTGTCTGATTGGTAGAATTTAGTGAGTCCGACGCATAAATATGGCTGGCTAGAAATAATAACAAAGAGCTGAGTGACGTCAATTTCGTTGCTTCTGTAGAATGAACGAGTTTCCTAAATAAAAACGACTGTCACATTGCTTCATTAATAAATTAATGTCTGAGGGATGTTGTAACCGTCTCATTTCTAACCAGGTTATCTCAATATGTAGTTCAGAAAAGTAAGTGGAGCAGGCACTTATAATAATAATAATAATAATAACCTTTATTGTCCAAATTAAAGGCAATTCATGTGAGGTAAACAATGCTCAGTTTGGTTCATGGTATGAACATCAACACATTTACAAATACAGACACAGCCATACACGAACATACACGCTTGCACATTGTTTCTACACGTGTATACAAAAGAAATGAGCGTACATACAAACACATATACATACATACATACATACATACATACATACATACATACATACATACATACATACATACATACATACATACATACATACATGCAGACATACATACAAACCAGCATATCATCGTATATGCATGCCTACATTCATACATACATACATACATACATACATACATACATACATACATACATACATACATACATACATACATACATACATACATACATACATACATACATACATACATATATACATACACACAGACACACACACAGACAGATAGAACGATACGATATATTTGCTGGGACAGCAGATAACCATATTATAAATATAGTGTCTTATATTAAGAAGAAGATGGCAATGATTGTGATGATGATGATGATGATGATGATGATGATGATGATGATGATGATGACTACGATAATGATGATGATGATGATGATGATGATGATGATAACGACGGCGGCAATGTCGATGATGATGATTCACGACACTGCTTCTCGTTATTTTCATTGGTTGTCTCATTTTTCCACAGAAGATTTGTTAATTAATTTTATGGCGGTTGGAATGAAGGTTGTCTTATGTCGATTTGTCCGACATTTTGCTTCTAGATACCGTCTTCCGGAGCGCAGAAGTTGGAATTTTTCGTTCAGCGGATGCCTCTTTTCGTTGATAATGTTAAAAGATTTCTTCTCAACTGCATTAATATAAGTTGTGTCAAGGCTTCTAAGGTCTGTGTTAATTATTTTGAAGCCTCTCTGAGGGTTCTATGTAGTTTGGATTTTTCTTTTGTTCCACAGCTTCCATACCACGTTGTGATGCCAAACGAAACGATACTCAATATTAATGACTTGTAGATTTGTATCATGGTCTTTCTGTTCACATTGAAAGACCTTAATTTTCTGAGTGTATACAAGCGCTGGTTACATTTTTTGATGACATTGTTGGTGTGCGATTCAAATCTTAGACTGTTATCTATAATTACACCAAGGTATTTAAACGTTTCAACAGTTTCAAACCGCCTGATTGTTAATTTTTGTTATTTGTCTTGCTCTTTTTCCTATTTTTCTGTGATCAAACAGTAGTTCCTTTGTTTTTGTTACATTGAGCTCTAGACAGTTATCGGCACACCATTTGCTGAATTTACTAACTTGCTCAGTGTATTTAAATTCGGAGACGGAATCATTGAGCAGTGCCGAGTATTGCGGTGTCATCAGCATACTTGATGAGTTGGCAGTTATCAAAGCTAGCCACACAATCGTTTGTATAGAGGATGTAAAGTAGAGGTGAGCTTACACACCCTTGTGGGCATCCGTTTGAAAGAGTTTTTACTGATGATATATTTGAGCCTACTCTGACATGTTGGGGGCGATCGATGAGAAAGTTGTTATACCAGTTGATGAGGTAATGGGGAAGGTTTAGAGCATGCAGTTTTACTAATTAATATGTTGGTTTTCATGGCATTAAAGGCAGACGAAAAATCGACGTATAGGATTCGGCAGTAGTTGGGGGGTGAAACATCCAAGTGATTTGATATTGAATGCATCACTGTGAGGAGTGCGTCTTCCACACTAAGATTTTGTTGGTAGGCAAACTGATATGGATCAAGTATGTGTTGGTCATATATAAATTGCAACAGCTCTCTTTTCAGAATCTTTTCCAGACATTTCATAATAATTGATGTTAAAGCAACAGGTCTATAATCATTCAGCTGAGTTGGTGGATTCTTTTTGGGTACTGGAATTATAGTCGATGTTTTCCATATAATTGGATGTTGATAAGAACAAGAAATGAAGTGAGAGGAAAAGTACCAGAAGGCAATAGAGAAGAATATTTTTTTTTTAAACGTTCACGGCGATGGGGAATCGAACCCGCCCATTATACAACGTGCAACGTTCGAACCACTGGGTCACCCCTACAACACTCAACACAAAGCTCTATGGTGGGCTGAGGACCTAAAGCGGACCACAGACTTCATAGCAGATATCGGACTGCAGCCATAGATGTCCATCAGAGGAACGAAGAAGAAGAAGAAGAACCCGCGATTTACTGGTACGACAACTCCGCCTGGGTAGGGCTATTTATTGTCAGAGCTATCCAGGTGGTGGATGTAAGTAAGTAAGGTCGCGGGTTCGAGTCCCTATCGCCGCGAAAGTTGTTTTATTATTATTATTATTATTATTATTATTATATTATTATTATTATTATTATTATTATTATTATTATTATCATTATTACTATTCTCTATTGTTTTCTGGCATTTTTCTATCTTCTCACATTCTTTCCTTGTCGTTATCTCATTATTATCGTATACAGCTTTTCCCCCCCCCCCAATGGTAAACACCCACGTCCAGGTAAATGGCAATGTTTATAAAGACCAACGAAAGGACATAATGTGATATAAAACGAAATCCATTCTTTAGCTGTGTTATTGTGAGACTCTCCAAGTTGGATTCCAGAATGTTGAGCTTCCTGCTGACAAAATTGTTTTGTTTTTGTTTCACACACACACATACACACACACACACACACACACACACATACACACATTATCTCACTCTCTATCTGTATATCTCTATCTATCTTTCTATCAATCTATCTTACTATGCCTGTCTATCTCTGTCCATTGTATTGTTTTAAAATTATTTTTTAATTGAGCGTTATATAGCGCAATATCCACTAAATGTGCTCAAAGCGCTTTACAAGGGGTCCCTGGTCATCAGCAACATTTAACATGTAGGACGGGGCATGACGCCTGTTAGGCGATATTACAATTTTTTTGGACGAAGACAACGCTGTTAACGGATAGATACTCATTTTACACCTGAGTAAGGTGAGAGAATGTGAGTAAAGAGCCTTTTCTAAGGACTCAACTGTGCGCCGAGCGCGAAGCTCGAACCCCGAAGCTTCCGATCCGAAAGCGATTGTCATACCACTAGACCACAAGGCCGCACATTGTTAAACGATCATCTGTGTCGTTAAAACATGTTTTGTAACCCCCCCCCCCCCCACCCTCCCGTTTCCTCCCTTATATTTTTTCCCAATCTTTCAGTCCTTCATTCGAGTACATACAACAATTGTTAATAGGCAAAACTAAGAAATTACACAATGTTCATAATTCGATGATCTGTAATCAGAATTAAATTATAATGTGAAATTGAATGTAAGCTTCAATTTAATTATTAGATTAAAATGGACGTTTTGGGCTTCCCCTTTATCAACAAAAATAAATCAACAAAACAGGATGAATGAAACACTACAGACTAATGAGATAGTGGTGTTGTTAACTCACTCAAACCTATAGACTTTTGCTACTTTTCAAAATTGGAAAAAAAAGTATTAAAATTGAGCATGTACATAGATAGTTTTATTCAACTATCCCTAACATGTAAAAACTAAAAACATTAGCTTTGATTCTACGCCTATAATTTGTCTCATAAAAATGTAATAAATAGGCATGGGGTAAAAGTAACCCTGGTAAACAAACTACGGACATAATCGGTGTTAGGATTGAGTGAGTTAAGATGAATAAACAAAAACATCGGGGAAACTCAAAACGTCCATTTTGTCTGTTTTCTTATATTAAATTGAAGCTTACATTCAATTTCACATTGTTATTGTTATTAATTTCTTCGAGCTTCGAGCAGCCACATTTGCATACACCGTCCTCGGAATTAAACTGTTGTGTGTGTTATGTGTGTGTAGCCCTACTTCTGTTTTTGGCTCATTACATAAGGCAAATAGGATTCAATAGTCGTAACGTCACTTCCTTCCTAATGACCCATGGTAACTTAGTAACACTGGCTCTAAACTATCGGAACACTGGCGGGCGCCCTTATGAGATATTTCTCCGACGAGCATAAAGGTGTATCCAGAGGAGAAAAACATTATAAATATGATCTTGTTTTGACTATTATACATTCTGATCACAAGACATATGAAAAGTTCTAGCCAGCATGAAGATAGAAAAGTAATGATTTTCTTTGTTTAGAATCAAGATGGCCGCCGTTGCCGGGCGGCGTGACATCAGACTACTGAATCCAATTTCCGTCTAAAAATAAATTGAGCTTTTATATAGCGCAATTTCCACTAAACGTGCTCAAAGCGCTTTACAAGGGGTCCCTGGTCAACAGCAACATTTAACATGTAGGACGGGACATAACGCCTGTTAGGCGATATTACAATTTTTCGGACAAAGACAACGCTGTTAACGGCCAGGTACTCATTTTACACCTGAGTACGGTGAGAGGATGTGAGTAAAGAGCCTTTTCCAAGGACTCAACTATGCGCCGAACGCGAGGCTCGAACCCAGGACCTTCCGATCCGAAAGCGAGTGTCATACCACTAGACCACATAGCCGTCTACGTCCAAATGACACGTTATGATGACATGTTTGGGTCTTATCAGTTGAATCACTGATTTACATTTTTCGTTATCTATAACAGGTCGGGTAATTAGTACGTAGTAGTAGTAGTAGAGTATGTATGTATGTAGTATCACAACAAACGGTTTTGATTATATGATGTTATAATATACTGAAACAAACAATATGGGCTGTGCTGTGATCCTCGGTGTGCCTAGATTACCGAACGCCATTAGGGGCTTGATTCAACATTGTTGTAATGGACAATGTTTTACGTTGGTTTTGGAGTGTGTGTGTTTTGGGTTTTTTTTTTTTTTTTTTTTTTTGCCATTACAACAATGAGACCGTAACAATTTGGGTTACCAGAACTGCAAAAGACAACACGTTGGCTGAGTCCGATTTATTTATATAGATAGAATGCGCTTGGCCAAGGAGTTCACAACATTGCCATCCGGAAGTATAACGGACCAACACACAAAACTGTGTAACCATGAACTTTTATAGTCTGGTTAATACAGTTTAGTGAGAACAACTCACAAACGCGGATGGCAAAAAAAAACAATAACAAAGGCATATGTGACGTCATCTTCGTTCCATCTATAGATAGCTCGAAGATGACGTCACCCATGTCTTTGTTATTGTTTTTTTTTTTTTTTTTTTTGCCATCCGCGGTTATGATTAATGCTCACTAAACTGTATTAACCCGACTATAAACGTTCATGGATACACACCGTTTTGTGTGTTGGTCCGTTATACTTCCGGATGGCAATGTTATGAGCTTCGTAGCCAAGCGCATACTATATATATATATATACCAAAAAAAAAACCCACAAAAAAAACAGACAAACCGGATACAAAGAAAGATGGAAAGAAAGACACATACATATATAATTGTTTTGTTTTTTTTATGTCTTTATTCCCATCTTTCTTTGTATCCAGTTTGTTTGTATTTTTGTTTGTTTTGTTTTTTTTTTTTGTTTTTGTTTTTTTTTTTCTCCCAAATGATTAAATCCGGAAAGGTTTTCCCTGGAATACGTTGTTTCGTGTTTGTTGTGTTCATTTAATTTCACAGTATGCTGTGTATATCACGAGATTCAATATTCAATGTTTTCTTTTTAGGTAGTTTGCCAATATTATAGAACACACATCAAAAGGTAGTTTCTAGTAATTAATTTCTAGCAGTCTAATTAGATTCGCTGCCTTTGATTGATTTAGCGCGTGTTTAATATTCATTCATTCAGGCTTCAATATTCTCTCTCTCTGTCTGTCTGTCTGTCTCTCTCTCTGTCTCTCTCTCTCTCTCTCTCTCTCTCTCTCTCTCTCTCTCTCTCTCTCTCTCTCTC
Organism: Berghia stephanieae; assembly: GCF_034508935.2. NCBI lineage: Eukaryota > Metazoa > Mollusca > Gastropoda > Nudibranchia > Aeolidiidae > Berghia > Berghia stephanieae. Next base: position 10,510,465 of record NC_088363.1, on the reverse strand, counting down.
TCTCTCTCTCTCCTGTCGTGTGCGTATGTTAAGTTGTGAATATGCGTTTGTGTGTTTGCGTCCTTGTGTGTGTATGTGTTTCTCTCTCTCTCTCTCTCTCTCTCTCTCTCTCTCTCTCTCTCTCTCTCTCTCTCTCTCTCTCTCTCTTCTTAAAAATGCCATTTTTATGAATCTCACTGTGAAATAAATCCAACACGGCTATGTCCAATAGTCACCGCCCCCCCCCCCCCCCCCCCCCCCCCCCCTGGTACAAATTTTATGTTCATTCGTGATTTAATAGTCAAATTAAAATCTGGTTTGCCGTTTAATTGAGACGGATGGGCTTTTCTTTTTTTTTTTTTTTTTTTTTTTTTTCGCCCACATTGTCATGAATTGACGATGGGTATATAACAGACCTACTTACTACTACGAAAAACTCGTAAAAACACGATCTTTGGCTTCAACAGCAGAAATAAATAAATAAATAAATAGACATTTTTGATTCAATACAATATGTTTCAAAAGAAAACCTTGGTGCCACAAAGCATCTGTTCAGGGGTTTGAAGGCATATTCAATATTGACACGACGTATCATAGGTATATTATTTCTGTCTTTCTCGTTTCTCCATAATTTACTTCCTGTCGTGTGCGTATTTTAAGTTTTGAATGTGTGTTGGTGTGTTTGCGTCCTTGTGTTTGTGTGTGTGTGTATATATGTTTCTCTCTCTCTCTCTCTCTCTCTCTCTCTCTCTATCTCTCTCTCTATCTCTCTCTCTCTCTCTTTCTTTCTATTTTCTATCTCTCTCTCTCTTCTCTCCGTGTGCTGTGTGTGTGTGTGTGTGTGTGTGTGTGTGTATGCTTGTGCGATTGAAGTTTATGTTTTGTTTATGTGTGTAAAAATGCACTTTATATTGATAATATGAAATCATTAAGATCGTTCACCCTTTTCATCCTCGATGTGGTAAAGAACACGGGGCTCTTTTCAAACATGTCGACATTCCGTGCCCTACATTGGCGGTACACATTCAAAGCAAGCCATTCATGATGCGGTTTTTCGTCTATCTCCAGTGTCAACTTCACCCATGATTTCACATTACCATAACACGGTACCAAATTTACACATGATTTCATATTACCATTATTCTCTCCTTGTTCAAAGGGGGGGGGGGGGGGGGGGGGGGGGGGGGGATAAACTATTCAGAATTTTGGCCATATAACGCTTCCTTTCAATATCGATCATTAAAATGACTCATCTTGACAAAAACTTCGCGGAAGTCCCAGGTTTGAGAGTTTTTTGGGTTTTTTTTTTGTTTTGTTTGTTTTGTTTTGTTTTTGTTTTTTTTTTTTGTTTATTTATTTATTTATTTATTTTTTGCCAAGGTGAGGGTCATTTTAATCGATCGATATTTGAAGGACGAGTTTTCTGGCCAAAATTCTAAATACGCGTTTTGATTTATTTTGTTTGTTTTTTTTTTCAGAGTAGGCTACGTCAGTATTATTGAACAGTCGATAGGTAGGGGAGGGGGGGGGGGGGGGGGGGGGAATTGAAATGTTAACTTGAGGGTCGGATGACGGTACGATAGCTGTATCACCTTACACAACTTACGGTCTTTACGATCAACAGTAGCTGGAGATCTATCTTAGTGCGGCTATGTGGTCAAGTGGTATGACACTCGCTTTCGGAACGGAAGGTCCTGGGTTCGAGCCTCGCTCGGCGCATAGTTGAGTCCTTGGAGAAGGCTCTTTCCTCACATTCTCTCCCCGTATTCAGGTGTAAAATGAGTACCTGGCCGTTAACAACGTTGTCTTTCTCCCAAAAAATTGTAATATCGGCTGACTGGCGTCATGTCTACATGTTATGTTTTGCTGTTGGTCAAGGACCACTTTGTAAAGCGCTTTGAGCACGTTTAGTGGATATTGCGCTATATAAAAGCTCAAGATAGTGTGCGCTTGGCTTAGAAACTCACAACATTGTCATCCGGAAATATAACGGGCCTTTAACCTTAAACGTTTATAGTCTAGTTAATACAGTTTTGTGGAGAATTAAACATGGATGGCAAAACAAAAACAATAACAAAAGCCTGAGTGACGTCGACTTCGTTCTAATCTATAGTAGTAGCTTTGATTTCGATCTTAACTCTTAGCGTTTGAACAATGGGAGCGATCTTATTCAGGTTTACGGTACGCTTGGTATCACTTTACACAACCTACGACTGTTTTACTAGCTACAGTAGTTATAGAGCAGTTTGCTTTGATTTCGATCTGTATCTTAGTCTTAGCGTTAGAACGATGGAAGCACAATCTTTATTCAAGTTTTTCGTCCAACCGAGTCATCGATCACATGATTCTTTTTGCTGTCTGTCGATTGGTTGTTTTTCCGGATAAATGTAAACACATCTATAGATGCCGCTGGTCTTTCTATCTTTTCATTCATTTATTTATTTTCATTCTATCTATCTATCTATCTATCTATCTATCTATC
>NC_088363.1:10503706-10505404 GCF_034508935.2 Berghia stephanieae | reverse complement strand
CTCATCTTTATGATACATGCTTCACTTCAGTCAACTTTCGAATTCAATCATTTGATCAATCAAAAAAAAAAAAATAAATAATAATAATAAAAATAAATATGTAAACAATGAATACATAGATAAAGGCGAACGATACTGCAGTCTTATCTCGCGTGAAAGGCATATTAAAACAACTGGTGAATAAAAACAAACTATACTTTTTAAAAAAAATGTAAATAAAATCAATTATGTTAAAAATGCGGATCTCAAAGACTTCGCTGCGTTGAATGCGTTCACAGTTATGTCCACTTCCAAAACAGGCAATCAATTATTTGTTTTAAATTCCATTTTTTAACCGTAAATGTCTTCTACTGGGCGGACTTTTGAACTATCTATGTAATATTACTCTTATCAATGCAAGAGAAATAATTTAAGCTCAATAAACTAAATAACCCAGAGACTTGAAGGGCCCGTCAAAGGAGGCTATCTGCCTGGTTCTACGTACGTAAATGACTGCATCGTTTTCATTGCAATCATCTTGTTGTCTTTCTTTTGTTGTTAAGGGTTTTACGGCGCTTGCAACACATATAGTTATAGGTTATATCAGCGCCAGTAAAAAGGAAGAAAATGGGACAGCAAAAAATTCTAGAATTACAATTAAAGCACCCAAGATAAAGTAAGACATAGGGAACTGGGAACAAATACGGATCAGTTGTAGATTCCAAGAGCATGACACCAATGTACTTAGTCTGAGATCACCTATGTCTCATCCGGGCACAAGCACAAGAGCCAACAAAGAGAAATACACTTAAATGCTTACATTATAAATTCAAATTAACAAATATAATAATACATAACAGAGAGATGATCTACAAGGGAAAAAAATATCATCTCCCAAAACAATAACTATGCATTTGACTGTTTCCCTCCCAGCTAGGACTCCGGCCAGGGCCAGGACAAACCAAGTTATCTCATTCCAAGACAAAGACAGAAAGCATGTTGGAAAACAGATTATAATGGGATAGAAGACACAGTATGTACCTCCCTGCCCACTATGGAAGGTCAGGAACCCCACCCAGATATAGGGGGATAGAAAACAGTATGAACCTACCTACCCACTATGGAAGGTCAGGAACCCCACCCAGATATAGGGGGATAGCAGACACAGTATGTACCCCCCTGCCCACAATGGGAGGTCAGGAACCCCACCCAGGCAATCATCATGAACACTAACTGAACTCTCACCTTGCTGGATCCCTTGAGATGCATGGACAACATCTGTCGCCGGAACTTGATGTCCTTTGACCTCAGTGGAGCTTTCTTCTCTTCCGTCAGATTCATGTCATCCTGGGAAAGACAGATTTAGAAAAAAAAAAATTGAAAAAAGTTCATCTTTGGATCATCAATCGATATTAGGGTTTTTTTAAAATGAGCTTTTATATAGTGCAATATCCACTGAACGTGCTCAAAGCGATTTACAAGGGGTCCCCGTCAATAGCAACATTTAACATGTAGGATGAGGCCATGACGCCTGTTAGGCGATATTATATATTTTTTTCGGACAGACAACGCTGCTGATGGCTAGGTGCTCATTTTACACCTGAGTACGGTGAGAGAATGCGAGTAAAGATTAGTGCCGCGCTGAAGACCGGTCTGGACCGGCGGTCCCACGGTCTTTTAGCTGTGAACCGGAGACCGGTCCCATAGGGGAAGACCGGC
>NC_088363.1:10486206-10498706 GCF_034508935.2 Berghia stephanieae | reverse complement strand
CGCTTAACGCGATTAAATCTCGAACCCAAATGATATCACTCGTGTTACAGACTCGATGACACCAGATATGTTTGAAATGAATACGATTCTCTTGTACGGTGTGCATGTGCGTGTGTGTGTGTATGTGTGTGTCTGTAGTGTGTGTGTGAAGTGTGTGTGTGTAGTGTGTGTGTATGTGTGTGTATGTGTGAAACAGTTCAGACAAAACAGAAAGAAAAAGACAACGACGACGTCGACGAAGAAGAAGAAGAAGAAGAAGAAGAAGAAGAAGAAGAAGAAGAAGAAGAAGAAGAAGAAGAAGAAGAAGAAGAAGAAGAAGAAGAAGAAGAAGAAGAAGAAGAAGAAGAAGAAGAAGAAGAAGAAGAAGAAGAAGAAGAAAGAAGAAATAATATAAAATAACTAAATCTGCCCTGAACACTTGGTTCCTTTATATCGGTAGATCAAAAATCTCAGATCTGAGACTCAATAAATGTTGACATGGTACACATCTGTGGCAAAACACCAACCGGCTACCAACCGAAGAAAAGAAAAAATCTGCAGCAGAAGACGGAAGTGGAAAGGGCACATCCACAAGAAACCGGTAAATAATAACACACACAAAAAAAGAACAGTCCGGAACTCAAATTGCCTCCCAAAGGGGAAAGCGGAAGCATACAGAGAGGAAGACCAAGAAACACATGAAAAGGAGACCTTGACGTAGATAATATAAGAAAGATATGGGAATCGCATTGAAAGAAGAACTGAAGATAGAGCAGGAAAATGGCCTAGTTGTGGTCGGTGGTTCCATAAGGCATTGATGCGCATACGTAAAAATATGTGAAGAAAACGTTTTTTGGCTATGACGAAATAACGCCAATTTGTCGGTATGGGCAGAATTGACCACCCATCAGTTTACCGTCAACATCAAGATGGTATCTTTCAGTCGATTATCTACTAGAATGTCCACACGTAGCTACATCATCGAGAGATTAACTGTCGTACTCTGGAAAGATTCTTACTTTAAAAAATTGGCCTGAAAACTCGTCCTTCAAACAAACGCCAATCGATTTAAATGACCATCATCTTGGCCCATAACTCTCAAACCTGGGATCGACCACGCGCGAGGTCCCAGGTTTGAGAGTTTTTGCCAAGATGAGGGTCATACTTCAACTGTTCGATATTTGAAGGACGAGTTTGAAGTCGACGAGTTGAAGGCTAAAATTTGAAATACGTGTTTTTCCAGATAGATTACGACTTTAAATGGTTTACGACTATTCTAAGTGGGTGTCTGCATAGCCACCAACGTATGTGTAGATATTATAGTAATCTTAAAGTCAGAGGTGATGACAATAAGGATTTAGTGAGATCAACAACACTGATAAGGGTTCAACATGAACTGGTTGTTGTGTCCATAGAGAATACAGGAGTAGTCTGTGGTTGTGTCTATCTAGTACTATGTCATCATGTCGATTAGATGGGTTTTATGGGGGACAAATAAAAAACAATGTGAGATTGAATGTAAGCTTCAATTTAATATAGGAAAACAGATAAAATGGAGATTTCGGTTTCCCCTTTATCAACAAAACGGGATGAATGAAACACTACAGATGAATGAGGGCAAACAAAAAAAAAATGAAAATGAAAAATCAAGGCGAAGGTGGAAATGGACTGGACATGTCCTCAGAATGGATCCGAGTGCCATTCCCAGGGTAGCTCAAGGGTGGACCCCCCCCCCCCCCCCTAGAAAATACAGCCCCTAGTTGTCTGTGCCCTCCCCCCCCCCCCCCCCCATCCCCAGAGAACGAGAAGAAGGGGCCGCTTGGAGGAGGATCATCGGAAGAGAAATGAAAGCTAGTGGTTGGTCTGTCTTGGGGACAGATGACCAAAATGGCCTCCAACCGATAAAGATGGCGGGCGTTCCAGTTCCACCGTGTCAGCCTTAAAATGCTGATCAAGCAACAAAGAGTAGTAATAGGACGATCGGCAAGTCTGAAAGTAACACTGGCTGGGTTCCTAAATACAGTTTACATCTTCTGATTCTAACGAAAGAGTGAAAATGGAAAGGCTTCGTATGGGAACAAAACAGACAATGGACGTTTCGGGTACAAACCTTTCGTCAAAACAACAATACACAAACAAACCACGTTTATTCGTGTATTGTTGTGCTGACGAAGGGTTTGTACCCGAAACGTCCATTGTCTGTTTTGTTCCCATACGAAGCCTCTCCATTTTCACTCTTTCGTTAGTATTTTACGATCACCGGCTTCAGGCAGCCCTTACCGTTTTCATCTTCTGATTCACTGCCTCTATTCGACATTATGTAGGGATGAGGCAGATGCTGAAAACGGTAATTTAAAGTGACGACGACGATGATGAAAATGAAAATGATATTCATAATGATGATAGAATAATTGCAGCCTTATTAATATTGACGGAATGACTAGTAGCTATAGGGAATGCGATTAGCCTGAAGAGTAGCGTCCCTTGATTGGACGTCACCGGCGGAAAAGTTATTAGAGAGAGAACGTCATGTTGGTTGTGCGCATGCGTCTCTCGTCCTCGCTTCCGATGAAAGCGGCATGAGACACTTCACCGAAAGCGAGGACGAGAGAGACGCATGCGCAAAACCGTTTTGACGTTCTCTCTGTAAGGTGACGTCAGATCAAGGGACGCTACTCTTCCGCTAATCTCATTCCTTATACCATTGGGAGCGCTATCAAGGTCGATCTGGTGATGGCGACAACGATAATGATGGCTATTCCGACACGTAGACGGAATTCCACTCTGTTTAAATACTACACCACTACAATGGAATTAAGAGTTATTAATATCCTTTGTTGCATGCCGAATCAAATGGTTGAGCAATTAAAAGCGTCTATACTTGGAAAAAAAAAAGAAAAAAAAAGACAAAAAACTTGAGCTTTTATATAGCGCAATATCCACTAAATGTGCTCAAAGTGCTCTAAGAATGTAATATTACAGCAATAAATAAAGCTTCGAAAAAATGTAGAATGTAGAGGAACATCGCCCTCGAACGTAAATAACCTCTCCCCCCTACCCCGTCAACAAAACAAATATACAAAACAAAAACAAAACAAATAAAACAAAGCCAAAAAAAAACAAAAAAAAAAAACAAACAAACAAACTTGGCTGAAGAAAGGTTTTGAGCCCGAAACGCTCCGTGTTTGGCGTTTTGTTCTTTAACGAAGCTGTTAAAATATTTACTTTTGGTCATTACGTATGACAAGTTATCGGGGCTCCGTGTCATTATGGTCTAGCTATGCATGACACACACACATACATACACACACACACACACACAAGCCTGGGGCTCGATATACACATCTCTGGGCCGAGTCCAGATGAGGGCAAGGCAAAGTTTTGAGTCCACGAAACAAATAGCCTATCTATTACTCACACACTCTCACTGTACTCAGATGTAAAAAGGAAACCTGGACGGTAACAGTGTTGTTTCTGTGACATAACCCCCCCCCCCAAAAAAAAAAAAATAAATAAATAAAATAAAAAATAAAATAACAACAACAACAAAAAAACACCAAAAAAACCCCAAAAAACAACAACAAAAAACCACCAATAAAACACACACAGACACACACACACACACACACAAAACAAAACACATCAGATAGAGAAAACCAAAAAAAAAAAAAAAAAAAAAAAAAAAAAAAACAAAAAAACACAACCACCGCCACCCTGCTATTTTGACAATTCGTAGTGGCGGAAGCAATCTTCGTAGATGATGTAATCGGGTTATTACAACAACAAACAAAAAACAATAAAGTCATTCATTAAGGGAGTTGTTACAAAACAAACACTTCTGTGTGTGTGTTGTTTATTTGGTCAGTCAGTCGGGGACAGAGTCTATTTATAGACCTATATAGATAGAATGCGCTTGGCCAAGGAGTTCACAACATTGCCATCCGGAAATATAACGACCAACACACAAACTCTGTGTAACCATGAACTTTTATAGTCTGGTTAATACAGTTTAGTGAGAACAACTCACAAACGCGGATGGCAAAAACAATAACAAAGGCCTGAATGACGTCATCTGCATACTATCTATAGATGTCACTGGTCGGTGATAATGATCGAAATATTATATAGATAGTCTGAAGATGACGTCACTCAGGTATTTTGCCATCCGCGTTTCTGAGTAATGCTCACTGAACGGTATTAACCTGACTATAAACGTTCATGGATACACACAGTTTTGTGTGTTGGTCCGTTATACTTCCGGATGGCAATGTTATGAGCTTCTTAGCTAAGCGCATACTATCTATAAAGTGTGTGTTTTTTATAAGATATAGATAGTATGCGCTTGGCTAAGAAGCTCATAACATTGCCATCCGGAAGTATAACGGACCAACACACAAAACTGTGTGTATCCATGAACGTTTATAGTCTGGTTAATACAGTTCAGTGAGCATTACTCATAAACGCGGATGGCAAAAAACAAAGCTGTCATGCTCTGAATAAACACTTAATAAAAAATTGGTCAAAAAAACAAAAACAAAACAAAAAAAAAAAAAAAAAAAAAAAAAAAAAAACCAAAACCAAAAAAAAAAAAAAACAAAAAAAAAAAACAAAAAAAAAACAAAGACAAAAACAAACAAAAAACAAAAAAAAAAAAAAAAAAAAAAACAAAAAAAAAAAACAAAGACAAAAACAAACAAAAAACAAAAACAAAAACAAAAAAAAAAAACAAAGACAAAAACAAACAAAAAACAAACTTGAGCTGTGATAAAGCAATATCCACTAAAGGCGCTTTACAACAGCTGTCCAACAGCAACACGTCACATGTAGGACGAGACATGACACGTGTTAGGCTACTATATTATTACACATCAAAGATACAACGCTGTTACCGACAGGTACTCATTTTACACCTGAGCACGGTGAGAGAATGTGATTGATTGCCATTATGTCGAGAACCAAAATTATTAAAATAGGTTGGGTAAATTTTTGGGGCACGGCAAAAGTATCTTATAAGGGGATTAATGTAAGCCCTTAGAGAATGATGATTCGGAGATGCAGGTGTATTCTATATAAGATTTCAGGATTATTCTTATTATAACTAAATTGACCAGGGACCTCTTGTAAAGCGCTTTGAGCACATTTAGTGGATATTGCGCTATATAAAGAAAAAAAAAAAAGAAGAAAAAAATTCTAAAATGCGCTGTGTCCGTGCTCGGCAACGAAATTTAAAAAAAAAAAAAAGGGGGGGGGGAGATAACACAGGATCCTAGTAGCTGTGGTGGGGGGGGGGGGGGGGGGGGCATCGAGATTAGCAGGAAAGAAAGGCTGGGGGAAAGGGGGGGGGGGGGGGGGGGGGGGGAGGATATAACGTGAATCGAATACATAGTACCTCATAATGTAAGGGGATGGACAGGTGAATCCAAAGGGAATCAAGACGATAAGATTCATAACAAAGCTGCTGGTTTGTTAGATAGAAATGTAGATGTGTGTATGCTTGGGTGTGTGTGTGTGTGTGTGTGTGTGCGTGTGTGTGAGAGAGAGAGAGAGAGAGAGAGAGAGAGAGAGAAGAGAGAGAGAGAGAGAGAGAGAGAGAGAGAGAGAGCTCTGTTTAAAAGAAAAAGATAAGAAAATAAAAGAAAGTTAAAAAAAAAAAAAAAAAGAAAGAAAAAAAGAAGGAAAAAAGGGGAAAGGAAGAAAGTATTTTAAGAGGAAGAAAGTATTTTAAGTTTAAAAAAAAACAAAAACACAAGAAAGACCCCCCCCCCCCCCCCCAAAAAAAAAAAAAAAAAAAAACAAAAAAAAACAAAAAACAAAAAACAAAAAAAAAAAAAAACCCCAAAAACAAAACAAAAACAAAAACATAAAAAAACAACAAAACCAAACATACAAAAACCATAAACAACCCAGCCAGGCAAACGTAACCAGCCCCTTGATTGACCAACGGGAGTTTCGAGTCAGTCAGTCCCATCCAATGAAGACACACACACTCTAACACTAAAATTCCTCACATATCTTGTCACACACACACATAATACCTTGACTTGCCCTGCCTGCCGTGTCGTGTCACACACACGATGACAATAAAACGCTTTTTCTACTATCTGTGACCAATTGCTTTACATTAGTGTTAAGGTTGAATTTTTTAAAATGACAACGAGTGAAATTTAAGTCAAAATGACAAGAAATTTGATATTTACATCTTTTTTATTTTTTCACTTTTATTTTGTTGTTTTTTTCGGGAATCTATTTTATTTTTCCTTTTTTTTTTATTATTTAGTTTAACCAGTTAACTACCGTATTTTAGAAAAAAACACGTATTGAAAAATTTGGCCAGAAAATTCGTCCTTCAAATATCGTTTGATTTATATGAATGAGCCTCATGTTGGCAAAAACTCAAACCCGGGACTTTGTTAAAGATTTCGGAAGGTCCCAGCTTTTTGCCAAGACGAGGGTCATATAAATTGATCAATATTTGAAGGACGAGTTTTCTGGCCAAATTTTTAAAATATGCGTTTTTTACCAGAGTACGACTGTTAACTGGTTACGAAATTAAATTCTTGCATCATCTTCAATAAAGAGTCAAAGTTTAACCAAAGTTCCCTATCGTATCGGAAGGTCTTGGGTTCGAATCCCGCTCTGAGCGGTGTAATGTCTCTTTACTCACATTCACCGTCCTCACGTGTAGAATGAGTATCTGGCCGTGAATAGCCTTGTATCTATGAAGAAAATGTAATATCGCCAAACAGATAATGCCATGCCTCGTCCTACACATGTTAAGTGTTGCTGTTGGTCCTTTTAAAGTAGCAATTTGAACAAGTTTAGTGGATATTGCACTGTATATAATATTATATGTGCGCAGGTTTTCTATCGATTTTTAAATTAAAAAAAAAAACACAAAATCTAAAGACAAAAAAAAAACAAACAAAAAACAAAAGAAAAAGAAAAGACAACAAAACAAACAAAACAAACAAACAAAAAAAACAACAAAAAAAATAACAAGCAAACAAACATTAAAACAACAAAGAGTGCCATTGAAATTTGACCCGTTCCTCTATCTCCACCAGGTCTTCCTCAACCACGACATCAAATGATTTCCAGATTGGAGGAAGAGAGAGGGGGGGGGGGGGGGGGGGGGGGGGGGGGGGGGGGAGAAGTGTAAATCATCTCTCAACACTTCAAAGTCTGGTTTAATATTAAGTTTATCTACAATCTTTTTTTTTTTTTTAATTTCGTGTCTGTCTTAACTAGAAATTTATTCAAAGTCTCGTTTTTTGGGTTTTTTTTTCATTTTCTGTTTTTCTGACTTGTTTTTCATGTCCACGCCTCATGTCGAAATTGTAGTACTGTGTAAATAAGGCATGTTGAATGTCACTTCAAGAAGGAACTCGAGGGGTAAGCATGTCATGTTCAATTATGTTCTAAGATGGTTTTCAAATATATTTTTAAAAAAAATCTATCTTAGCCATTTTTCAAAAATATTGTAATCGCATATAAATGACATTAACAAAATAATAATAAAACCATTATACAGGCACAAGAATGAATTGAAATTCCTGCCAATTCAATAAAGACATGATCCACTATTTCTCAGCCCAAAACTAACAAGCTTGGGTACGACCACAGACTAGGGAGTCCTGTATTCTCTATGGGTACGACCAATAGGAATATTATTATTACCTCTAACTTTCGATCGATAGCAAATTGAAACAACTCAATGATGAAACCAGATTAACATTCTCATCATTTTTAATCTTAAATCCAGCTTCAGGTATTTCTATTCGTTCCGACTTAATACCGTTTCGGTCACGACTGGTCACATATTAAATGGTGGAAGCGGCCCGCGTAATTATTATTGAGGCAAAAATGGCTAATCCTCAAAACCAACATCAACACCACCAACCACAAGTAGACACAGACGACAGACAGACTGACATACAAACACTGACAGACCATGAAAGCAGGAAAAACCTGACCACCGCCATGACCTCTCACCTTAAGGACAGGCTATCAACAGAACACACACACACACACACAAACACACACACAAACATACTTACACACACTTATACACACAGCAACAACACACAACATACACAGAGGACAGCGGATCTAAGGTTCAAGCAAGTTATTTACCTACTTACCTCACTGATTAACCTTCAGTCAGTCCCCTCACTGCCAGCACCCCCCCCCTCCCCTCCCGCCCCTACTACCAGTCCACTGTCCACAGTCAGAAAACCCTTCCCAATCGCTGTGCTAAAATGCAACACAGCAATCCATAATTATTTTCATATATTGATAGCATGCGCTTGGCTAAGAAACTCACAACATTGCCATCTGGAAGTATAGATAGTATGCGCTTGGCTAAGAAACTCACAACATTGCCATCCGGAAGTATAACGGACCAACACACAGAACTCTGTGTAACCTTAAATGTTTATAGTCTGGTTAATACACCTTAGTGAGAATTACTCATAAACGCGGATGGCAAAAAAGCAATAGCAAAGACCTGAGTGACGTCATCTTCATACTATCTATAAAGGACCAACACACAAAATTATGCGTTTACAGTCTGGTTACCACAGTTTAGAGAGAATTACTTATAAACGCGGATGGCAACAAGCAATAACAATAACAAAGACCTGAGTGACGTCAACTTCATACTATCTATTGTTGACTGTTTTACTCGCCAGCATTATATTCGACCAGAAGGGCCAATTCCTCAACAGCAGACAATGTTAAAATCGCTCTGTTCTCTTTTGGTGTGACACTCGGATTGGTGAGTTCTGCCAAGGGCTAAGGAAAGTTTAATCCTCTCTCCATGGGAGCGATCGATATTCATGTTTTCGTCCAACCAGGTCATCAACCACATGATTTGTTGCACTCCAACGATTGGATATTTCTTTAACAAATGTAAACACGCTGCTTTGTTTACAAATGTTATAAATGTGTCAAGCTGAATCAAATGACCAATCGTGATGTTAGATATTTAAAAAGCTGTGAACACTTTTCACTAACTGGGTCACTTTGAGCACATTTTGCAATGTGACCAATGACCTCGAGCACATGGAAAGTTAATATAGATCATGCCCATTGCCATAGTCCCGATTTTATCGTACATTTGGCCACTTTGATACAGTTTTATTTCAATTTGCCTTTGACTACCAGATTATCATCTTCATCTTCCCATTATGACTAGCACGATGGGTATCTATCTAAATTTCTGATTGATATCACAACGATATCTCCACAAACAATTCAAATCCCTTCAACCAAAACAACAAAACCACACAACTGGACATGACAACAGGTAAAAATCGTGAGAGTGGCAACTTATTTATTATTTGGACACTAGAAGAAGAAGAAGAAGAAGAAGAAGAAGAAGAAGAAGAAGAAGAAGAAGAAGAAGAAGAAGAAGAAGAAGAAGAAGAAGAAGAAGAAGAAGAAGAAGAAGATAGAAAGAAAGAAAAAAAAAACGGCCTGTTTGGCCTGAAGAAGAGGAAGAAGAAAGAGGAGGAGGAGGAGGAGGAGAAGGAGGAGGAGGAGAAGGAGGAGGAGGAGGGAAGTAGGAGGAGGAGGAGAAGGAGGAGGAGGAGGAGGAAAGGAGGAGGAGAAGGAGGAGAGAGGAGGAGGACAATGACGACGGTGAAGAGGAACATAAGATGGAGTAGGAAGTTGCAAAAGAAGAGGAGAAGGAGAGGCAGGGGCGAGGATGAGGATGAAGAGAAGGAGGAAAGGTGCATAATAAGCAACAACGATTTAATCCAATCTTCACACACATTAATTTGACCAGTGCTTTTTGCCTTGCCCTTTCAGACCACACCTTGACTGACTGTTAAAAGGGCATAATATCCATCAACTCGACTTGGTGACGTCACTCCCTTCATTACATTTAATGATCCATTTAACACCGATCGTTCAAAAGATAACTTTGATATTTCAAAATTTTCAAAATTTAATCATTCACTAGATACATAGATCTACTTGATGATATGCTAAAGTTTAATTAAAGAACGTGAATTTAAATTGAAAAAAGAAATGACATTTTTGACGTTTAATTATCGGAAGCAATGTTGGAATCTGAAGAGAGAGAGAGAGAGAGAGAGGGGAGAGAGAGAAGAGAGAGAGAGAGAGAGAGAGAGAGAGAGAGAAGGTTGAAAAGTAGCGAAAGTAGTGATTAGATCCAACTACTTAGACACACCTATCATTACCTTGCTAGACGCATTGTATTGTTAAGAGATCATCTCCACCTTACACTTACACTGAAAAAAAAAACCCTTTTCCCCCTCACAATCTTGGTCAGGAATTTTAAAAATTCCAATCACTATTTTCAATGAATAAATTCAGATAACCTGCCCCCCCCCCCCCTCCCTCGCCCCCAATTGTACAAATATACATAAACTTGAGACTTATTCAGCCTCAACTGAAAGACTTTTTACAAGTTGGGAGATTTTACTCGACTTGTACTTATTTGCAGGTCTGATAACCCAATTTTTTGGTGGGGTTCATTGTTGTAAGCGAAGTGCGTACTCTACTCTCAAAGCAACTCAATTAATAAAATATACAAATAAATAAGTACACAAATAATAAATAAAAAAATATTTTTGTTTATTGTTGCTTTAGTCTCTTCCAACACAATTGAGGTTAATGAGAGACCGCTGAAACAAAAAACAAGCAATCTAACAAAAATAGTACAAATGAAAAATCAAAATCAAACCTAAAGATATCATAAGCTAAATTATAAATAACCAAGAACAAACAGGCAGAAGATTAACAGAAAAAAAAATATCCCCTTCAAAAATACAATCACAAACCAAAGAAGCAGGATAGGCAGAAAAGAGAAGAAGAAACGACATCACTATCGATCGTACAACCCGGCGAACATCAATAGGTAAATTTCACAAGGGCGAGCTCCCATCCAACCACCCGCAAAAAATAAAATCTAAGCCAAAATGAGTAAAGCTTCTGTCATCGTAGGGTAAATTAGTTTGGGCGGTGTGTGAAGTAAAAGGTCAAATCGAGCCATATTGCAAAAAATAAACAAGGCCAAATAGATAGATGCACACACATACCAATCCCATAACCCTAAATTTTATAATAAATGGGGGTGGGCGTGTTTGGGGCTGTTCTGTTAACTACTTAACTGCCAAACTCTGGAAATACGTGTATTAAATTTGGCCAGAAAACGCGCCCTCAAATATCGATCGATTTAAAAGACCTCATCTTGGGAAAACTCTCAGACGTGGGGCAACGTCTTCATTTAAAAAGTCCCAGTTTAAGAGTTGTTGCCAAGATGATGGTCGTATAAAATCGATTTGATGAAAATGTTTGAAGGACGAGTTTTCTGGCCAAATTTTAGATACATATTTTTTTCTTCTAGAGCACGACAGTATTAACTGGTAAAGATTCGTGAATAGAAATCCTGAAGGTATCAATTTAGTCTTTTTATTTGTGTGTGTGTGTGTGTTGTGTGGTGTTGTGTGTGTGTGGATGTGTGTGTGGTGAAATACCTTCTAATACCTAATACTCCTCGATTTTATATTAAGACACATTCCAGACATTGACACAAACAACTTATGCAACAACCCAAATCCAATTAAAACGTACGTCTGTCTACCCAACTGAACCGTTGTCATTCTAGACCCATCATCATAATAAATCCCAAAAACGGTATTATACCCGGGGTAATTAGATGGTAAGAATCCAGTGACGTCTTATATAGACAATGTAAGAATCCAATTAGGGCAGAGTGGCTCAGCGCTAAGTCTTTGCTTCGTGCCTGAAAGGTACCAAGTTCGAATAACTACTGCGATTGTTTAGGCCTCGACCAAGTCACCTCTCCCGGGTTTGAAAGTTTTTGCCAACATGATAGTTGTTAATTTAAATCGATCGATATTTGAAGGACGGGTTTTCTGGCCAAATGTTTAAATATGAGTTTTTCCTAGCGTACGACAGCCCTGACAATTCCTTTGCCATAAAATTCACACCGAATGGCATTATCTAATAGTCGATTAACGCTAGCTTATAAAGCTTATAAGATTAAATTTTGGGATGTAAGCGAATAGGACCTGTGTCAAGCCTTCTAAATTTGATATCAATCCCAAAATGAATCATTCTAATCAGACTATGTATGGTATAAGTGTAAGGGTCAGGGGTCATCACTGGGCAGATTTGACTAACAGAGCTGCCTACCTGATATTTCAAAAATTTCGTATTTTTCAAGGGAAAAAAAAAAAAGAAAAATTCACTTAAATAGCTTTAGAAATAGATAATTTGCCCTCATCGTGATAACAAAAAAAAAAAAAATGCTTCAAAGATCTGAATATAGGTTTCAAAGGAACAAACGCTCCTTTCAACAAGATTGAATCGAGTCAAAGAGGTGTCTGCAGTTCTGTAAGCTGGAGCCAAAAAATCGTATTTCTACGAATTTTCGTAGCACTAGGCAAGTCTGGACTAGGACAAATTCCACAATCCACACACATACATGCCTACTACTAATTACACTTGACCTAACCATTAAAGTC
>NC_088363.1:10483568-10486108 GCF_034508935.2 Berghia stephanieae | reverse complement strand
ACTTTCATTTTTTTCCTCGGGGAAGTTTTTTAAACCCCCAATTTGCTCACTTGGACAACATGGGTGATTCCTGTTGACATCAGACATCTAATTTGATGAATTATCTATGTCCTTTCTTGGAATGCCTATGTGGCGATATCTTATAATATATATATATATATATATATATATATATATATATATATATATATATATATATAATTTTAATATTTACCACAATGTTGGAGTCAGTCTACATCGATGTTTCAGGCCTTTTCAGCCATCGTCAGGACTGTGTGCTACATGAGTTTGGTTTGTTGTGTTGTGCTCGCTCCATTGCTACATGTCGAGCACTATTCGTACCATATTTGTATCCAACACGGTTCAATATATATATTTATATATATGTATGTGCATATATATGTATATATATATATATATATATATTATATTATATATATATATTTATATATAAGATATTCTACCGAAGTTTTCCCCCCTTCATTCATTCAATATCAATCTAGACATGTCTGGACACACACACACTAATAAAAAATCATTGATAAATTACATCACGACCACAATAAAATGTAAACCATAATATCCCGTAAATGTCATCCACAGATTTCAGATTAAAAAAACCCAACCCAGGGGGCATTTCACTGTCTGAGTAAAAGCCTTCATTATGATACGGGGACTCACCGAAGACCTAAATCGAAGGAAAACGGGGGAGAGGTTTATTCCTATCGGGACACGAATAACATTATGATGTTAAATCGAGTGGAAGAGGTTCTTGGTGGCCTCAAAGTAGAATTACATGAAGCGAGAAGTCTGAAGCCTCCACGTAATACGTTTGTCTAGATCAATACAAAGTTTTATTATCGTCCAGACATTATAAAAAAGGATAGGTACATAAATTTAACTGAGCAAGTGTGTGTGGAATGTGCTAGACAAAGGAAGAAAGAAAAACACAAAACTTGAGCTTTTATATAGCGCAATATCCACTAAACGTGCTCAAAGCGCTTTACAAGGGGTTCCTGGCCAACAGCAACACATAACATGTAGGACGAGACATGACGTCTCTCAGGCTATATTACAAATTTTTGGGACAGAGACAACGCTGTTAACGGCCTGGTACTCATTTTACACCTGAGTACGATGAGAGAATGTGAGTAAAGAGCCTTCTTCAAGGACTCAACTATGCGCCGAGCGAGGCTCGAACCCAGGACCTTCCGATCCGAAAGCGAGTGTCATACCACTAGACCACATAGCCGCACAACACAAGAAGGAAAAAAAAAAACACATCCCAATTAATCAGTCTGCCCGGACTAGGGATCGAACCTCAGACCTTCTGATTACCGGTATTAGACGTGCTATCATTACACTACAGAGGCTCCCGGTAGTTGGGACAAAATTTAATTCCTATATATTCTGGGAGCCTCTATGGTGTAATGGTAGCACGTCTGACCGGTAATCAGAAGGTCTGAAGTTCGATCCCCAGTCGAGACAACCTGATCTCTTGGGATGTTGTTTTTTTCTTCTTGTATTTTTCTTTCTTGCTTTGTCTGACACCTTTCACACAAACACACACACACTCACACACACACACCCACACACCCACACACACACACACACTTGTTCAAATCTTTATCTTAAACCAGTGCCTGCTCTCTGAAATCTCAATTTCATATATATTCATATTCGTAATTATTCTATTTATAAATTCACGTTTATGAGTCCAATTCATCCCGACAAAATACCGTATTAAGACGATGGGTTACATATTATATGACCTGCGGGAGATGAAAGTGGGGGTGGGGGTGGGGGTGGGGGGTGGGGGTGGGGGTTGAAAAAAAAGAATATCAAATAGAATTGATCAAGACCATGCTTGGTAATTCTCTATAAAAATGCACATATTATTTGACACTTTACATCTATATATTATTCATAACATTTGTTTGGTTATATATAACGTGTTATCTATTTATCTATTCATTGATTCATCCATTCATTCATTTTATAACTTATTCATTGTTGTATGTGGGGGTGGGGGGGGGGGCGGTCCCGATAGCTCAGTTGGTAGAGCACACGCTTCACCAGCAAAGGGACCGAGATCGATCCCAGGAGCAGTCGGGATTTCTTTCTGACCCCCCCCCCCCTCCCCCTTCCTGTCCACACAGCAGTGATTAGATTTGTTAGGCCTGGCGGAAAGTACTTAGCGATAGACTAGCGTCCTATCCAAAGCATTTACTATTGTCTGTTTCACGCTACAGAAACCGGGATAAACTCCAGCTCTATGAGCCTGGTAGCTCTGAAGGACGTTTTGTTTTGTTTTTATCTATTTATTTATTTATTTATTTATTTATTTATTTATTTATTTATTTATTTATTTATTTATTGATCTATTTATTTAAACCGCTCTCGCCCATAATGTTATTTCCAAAATCTCATCCTTATCGAATTGACCTTTCCCGGACCCTCCATGAAACCAAATACCTCACAGATGTACTACCTGTTATTGGCCACCCTTTGAAGGCAATGCAAATTGCACCAACATTTCT
>NC_088363.1:10461068-10481068 GCF_034508935.2 Berghia stephanieae | reverse complement strand
TTTCAAAGACTCTATTCGATAATACATACTGGAAGCCATTGCAGTTCCACGGAGTTGGGAAAAAAATCTAAATAATTCTATAAGGATTCTAACCCATTACCATTTGGTTCAAGAGCACTTCACGTAGGCCGTCGACTCACTCTCTTGCCTTATTTAACTTTACGCTTTCATAATAGTAATGATGATGATGATAATAATAATAATAATAATAATAATAATAATAATAATAATAATAATAATAATAATAATGATGTTGATGATATTAATAATACCGTACTCAGGTGTAAAATGAGTACATGACCGTTAACAGCGTTATCTATGTTGGATAAAATGCAATAGAAAAAGTTCAATTCCTAAACTGTTAAAAAGGGAGAGAAAGAGTGGATTTGATTGGCGTGTCATTTTTAAAATTTCCACCATCATAAAATTAAGAAAAAGATCTATTCATGGACTCCTGATAGAAGACAATAGGAGTGGATGTGATAGGAATGTTTTTATTTCCACAATCAATAAAGCAAGAACAAGTTCCATTCTTCTCTGATAAAAGACAATAGGAGTGGATGTGAAAGAACTGTTCTGATTTCCACAATCACTAAAGCAAGAACACGCTCTATTCTACTATTAGCAAAAGGTAATAGGAGTGGATGTGATAGGAATGTTTTTATTTCCAAATCACTAAAGCAAGAACAAGTTCCATTCTAAGAATCTTGACAAATAGCAATAGGACTGGATCTGATCTGATAGGAATGTTTTTATTTCCAAATCACTAAAGCAAGAACAAGTTCCATTCTAAGAATCTTGACAAATAGTAATAGGACTGGATCTGATCTGATAGGAATGTTTTTATTTCCAAATCACTAAAGCAAGAACAAGTTCCATTCTAAGAATCTTGACAAATAGTAATAGGACTGGATCTGATAGGAATGTTTTTATTTCCAAATCACTAAAGCAAGAACAAGTTCCATTCTAAGAATCTTGACAAATAGTAATAGGAGTGGATCTGATAGGAATGTTTTTATTTCCAAATCACTAAAGCAAGAACAAGTTCCATTCTAAGAATCTTGACAAATAGCAATAGGACTGGATCTGATCTGATAGGAATGTTTTTATTTCCAAATCACTAAAGCAAGAACAAGTTCCATTCTAAGAATCTTGACAAATAGTAATAGGACTGGATCTGATAGGAATGTTTTTATTTCCAAATCACTAAAGCAAGAACAAGTTCCATTCTAAGAATCTTGACAAATAGTAATAGGAGTGGATCTGATAGGAATGTTTTTATTTCCAAATCACTAAAGCAAGAACAAGTTCCATTCTAAGAATCTTGACAAATAGTAATAGGACTGGATCTGATAGGAATGTTTTTATTTCCAAATCACTAAAGCAAGAACAAGTTCCATTCTAAGAATCTTGACAAATAGTAATAGGAGTGGATCTGATAGGAATGTTTTTATTTCCAAATCACTAAAGCAAGAACAAGTTCCATTCTAAGAATCTTGACAAATAGTAATAGGACTGGATCTGATAGGAATGTTTTTATTTCCAAATCACTAAAGCAAGAACAAGTTCCATTCTAAGAATCTTGACAAATAGTAATAGGACTGGATCTGATAGGAATGTTTTTATTTCCAAATCACTAAAGCAAGAACAAGTTCCATTCTAAGAATCTTGACAAATAGTAATAGGACTGGATCTGATAGGAATGTTTTTATTTCCAAATCACTAAAGCAAGAACAAGTTCCATTCTAAGAATCTTGACAAATAGTAATAGGAGTGGATCTGATCTGATAGGAATGTTTTTATTTCCAAATCACTAAAGCAAGAACAAGTTCCATTCTAATCTTGACAAAAGACAGTAGGAGTGGATGTGATAGAAATGTTTTTATTCCCATCATTACTATCCTCATTCCTCGAATGGAGTAGAGATTTAAATAAACTAACTTTACTGTACTGATAAAACCTTTGATATCACGGACGTCAATGTATTTATTGATTCTGACAACTGAATGTTTATATTTGTGTTTGTATGCATTATGTGAAACACGTACAAGAACTTTAACCAAAAATCCCAGGGGATTCTTTTGGACATTGTCCTCTATCAGATTGCTGGCAACTTCCCTTGTAAATCCGTAAGGAACTCGGCATAATTTGAGTTCATGAGTCATTGAATATATTATTATTACAGTTTTGTGATATGTTGTTGTATGTACCTCATATTTTCCCTTCCGTCATCTACTTTCTTTATATCTTTTTTAAAACTCCCCCTCCAACCCCCCCCCCCCATCCCCTTCCATCATATTGCACTATTTTTCTCCCAACCATCCTCTAGTTATCTAATTTTCTCTCTTGCATAATTTCTTTACTCATTTTATCGTGTAAACACACACACACACATTCACACACACACACACATTCACACACACACACACACATTCACACACACACACACATTCACACACACACACATAATATACACGCATACAGACACATACACGCATTCTTTCTCTCTATTACCCTTCCCCTCTGTCTCTGTTCGCATTCTCTCTCTCTCTCTCTCTCCCACTCTCTCTCTCCCACTCTCTCTCTCCCTCTCTCTCTCTCCCTCTCTCTCTCTCTCTCCCTCTCTCTCCCTCTCTCCCTCTCTCTCTCTCCCTCTCTCTCCCTCTCTCTCCCTCTCTCTCTCTCTCCCTCTCTCTCTCTCCCTCTCTCTCTCTCTCTCTCTCTCTCTCTCTCTTTCTCTCCTTTTCTCCTATCAATCTCCACCGATACTCACTTAGTTGTCATTAGAAGTGCTCACGGAAATCCAAAATGATTCCATTGGCTGACGCCTGGGTTATTCCAGCCTTCCCTTGGAAAAGACCCTTGAGGAAAATATCCCTTATGGAATGAATAGCGGCAATTTTATGTTTATTTTATTTATTAAAGTCAGGAATTTGCTTCAAAAGTTGATTATCGGCAACTAGTTTTGAATTGGATAATATACTTCTGACCCCCTAACTACCACAAGCGGTATTAAACAGTATTTTTAAAAAGGTAGTCCTTCAGAGCCATTTTGTCCACGGAGCCGGAGTCTATCCCGGTTTCTATAGCGTGAAACGGACAATAGCAATTGCTTTCTACCCTATGGTTAGGACGCTAGTCAATCGCAAAGCACTTTCCGCCAGATCTAACAGACCCAGCTACCAAATCACTGCTGGGTGTACATGCGGGAGGGTCAGAAAAAAAAATCTCGACTACACCCGAGATCGAACTCCGTCCCTTTGATTGTGAAGCGAGTGCTCTACCAACTAGGCTATCGGGACCCCCATTAAACAATATCTAAAATCGATAATCCAGTTCTCATTTTTTACAATTTGTGACCCCTCGTCTCAAAACGGTATTAAGTCGGGATGATTAAGATGCTGAAAATGGGATTTATAGCCAGAAATATCATGCTTAAGTTCAGTTTATATGCTTTATAGATGAGAAGGAATTTCATATTTTACTGTGCTAAATACCAACGTTTCATAATTTTGACCAGTTTAACTATAATTTGACTTTTTAGAATCTGGTCCATCCCGACATAACACCGTTTTGAGACGAGGGGTCACATTTGACAACCCCAACGGCGAGCATTACAAATAAAACGGAATTAATTTAAATGTCAGCGAGCTCAAAGAATTTATTCACTTGTCGAATGTGTAAACAAAATGGTAGTCAACACAAATAAGGACGCGAAAGCTAATAATAGTCTCCAGCACGAGTGGGATCTGTCAGGCTCCCAGACACTTTAATAAGGGCAATTCCAATGTAATTTGAACATAAAACGAACCGCGAAATCGATACGAAACATAACATTGTTTTAACGGTTAAATGTCGTTTTCTGGAAAAAACTGGTATTTACAAATTTGGCCAGAAAACTCGTCCTTCAAATATCGATCATATTAAGTATCCCCCGCATTGGAAAAAAAAAAACCTCCCAAAAGTGGGATTTCGCGAAGTATTTAATAAAGTCCCAGGTTTGAGAGTGTTTGCCAAGATAAGGGTCGTTTAAATCACTTGATATTTGAAGGACGAATTTTCTGGCCAAATTTTTAAATACGATATTTTTCCAGAATACGGCATTGTACTGGTTAAAAAGGAAAGAATAGTCCACAATACTGACGTAATCTGTAAAAATACAAGACATTTTAAAGATTTTGGCCAGAAAACTCGGCCCCTTTAATATCGATCGATTTAAATGATCCTCCACTCGTGAACAAGTTTTAAACCTGGGATTTCTTTGAAGACGTCATTGATATTCCTAATGTGAGACGTTTTGTCAAGATAGTTGTCTTTTTAATCAATAGACATTTGATAAACGAGTTTCCTGACCAAAATTTTAGGTATACGTCTTTTTTCAGAACAAGACAGAATAGTAAAACAGGACAATTCCCCCCCCCCTACCCCCCCTACCCCCCCCCTTCCCCTAAACTACTGCTCTGTCGTACTCTGGAAAAACACATATTACATATTTAGAAATTTTGCCAGAAAACTCGTCCTTCAAATATCGATCCATATTAAATGACTTCGTGTAGTCCCAGGTTTGAAAGTTTTTGCTAAGACGATGGTCATTTAAACCAATCGATATTTGAAGGACGACTTTTCTGGCAAATTTCTAAATACGTGTTTGTCCAGATCACGGCTGTGCTGAAATGCCAAGAGCAATAATGTATATTTTTTCACCGTTTCCCGAGATAACCCCCCCCCCCCCCCCCCGCCTTTTATTTAAAAGAGACAAATTGTCATCGAGCGAGACATTGCCTTGGGAGTATTTTGTTGTTTTCTATCTTCTCTCATTCTCTCTTGATGACTTGATAAACATCTTTTGTTCGATCAGATCAGATTCAGAAATTAGGGAGCAGCAGGCAATGGTATTTGAGGGGTCCCAATAGATCAGTTGGTTGAGCACTCGCTTCAAACGCAAAGGGACTAAGGTTGATCCCGGGTGGAGTCGAAATTTTTTGGGGAAATAGACTACCCTGTTAACAGCCAGATACTCATTTTACACCTGGTACGTTGGAATAATGTGAGTAAATTGCTTTTCCCAAGGGCTCAACTATGCGCTGCTCAGAAGGAAACTCGAACCCTGGTTAGGTTACATAAAATGGCATCTTTATTTTAGTAGCAGGATGTATACATAGATACTTCTGATTACGGGACGCAAAAGAGCGAGGATGGATGGATGGTCGTTAATGACGACCAGCATGTATCTAGACTATAAAATAAGATACCATCACACTGAAACCAGAAGATGAATTACACAAGGTATGTATTCAGTCCTCCGGAAGAGCCGTCTTACACTTCCAATGAATGAGGAACCAGCTATTGTTTGACATCCCACTTTTCTTCTTTCCCTATTCAATTCCTCCTTTCAGTTGACATCTTAATGGAATACGTCAAGAAATAATAGTAGTGTCGTGGCAGCCATTGTTTACTTCATTGTGATTGGTATTCGATTACTATGTAGTTACTTCCTACTTCCTATCAGTATCGATACAGTATTTAGGTCAACCACTCCCACATTTCCATAATTTGAGTGAATTGTGTGTGAGGCCTGGCTGGCATTGTGATCTCAGACTTTGATACCACTGACGTCGGGATAGATAGTATGTGCTTGGCTTAGAAGCTCATAACATTGCCATCCGGAAGTATAACGGACCAACACACAAAACTGTGTGTTACCTCGAACATTTATAGTCTGGTTAATACAGTTTAGTGAGAATTACTCATAAACGCGGATGGCAAAAAAAAAAATAAAATAACAAAGACCTGAGTGACGTCATCTTCGAACTATCTATTATTTCAATACGGGAAAGGTTTTAACATAAAAATAAACAGACCTGTCTTGGTAATAATAATAGTGATACACTGCGGCTATGTGGTCCAGTGATAAGGCAATAGCCTTCGAATCGGAAGCTTGGGTTCGAGTTCCGCTCTGAGCGATGGATACTTCAGTCCGCGGAAAAGACTCTTTACTCACATTCTTTCCCTGTACTCAGGTGTTAAATGAGTACTTGGTCTCTGTCTGAAAAAAAATATTGTAATGTCGCTTAACAAGTGTTATATCTCGTCCAACATCTTAAGTGCTACTGTTGACTTGGGCGTTTAGTGGATATTGCGCTATATGAAAGCTCAATTATTATCTTTTTATTATATTTGTGAATGTGTAGTTTGTATGCAGTAGGGTTTTTTTTGTTTTGTTTTACTTTGCGTTGTGGTTAGAAAAAGAATTGTTATAATCATAGACTTACTTTTATGAATTTCTGGTATCTAAGACTACACAATAGGGTTAGGCTAGCACAATGTATTAAGATTATTTGTATATATTATTGACATTCAGTCTGAATCTTGGTGGCTGTTTGTTTGTTCCTGTTTTTATCCCTGGCAAATGGAATCTGGGAGAATATACGTGGAGACGTCGTTCAATAGATTATATAGACTAGGAATAGACAAAGTCTGGAATTGTATGGAAAAATCTGTGTTATACCACGGTATGAGGGAGGGGGGGGGGGGGGGTGGGGGATTACTCTTGTGATAATATATTATCATGAATACCGGAAGTACTGAAATTTCCAATTTATTTGTTATGATTAATGGCCATTATTTGTTTATTTTACTTTTACTATTATTTGTTTTGTTTTGTCTGTTGTTGTTTTTCTTTTGTGTTTATGGTTTTAAATATCATTTTTTCGTGTTTACAAAATAGATATGCCGAGTGATATCAGGACCTGTTATCAACGTCTATGTTATTTCATAAAGGCATTTGTTATGTTTTGTCCTGTAAACACGTAAAATAGATTTGAATAAATCTTCCTAAATCAACAAAACCTGTCACGTTTTGATTTAATTCAAATTTTTTAAATTCTCTTTTTTTCAAAATTACAATGAACAATTTCCATCTAGTTATTTTTATATAATCTAAAAAGATATTTGGGTGGTTTTATTTTTGGTCTTTTGACATTCAGTCTGGGGTTTTGTGGTTGATAATTCCAATGTTTATCCCTTGAAAATGGAATCTGGGAAAATACGTGAGATGTTTGACGGCGTTCAAAACAGACTTGGAATAGACAAAGTCTGGGATTGTTTAGAAATGTCTGTCTTAGACCACGGTGCGTTTTCAATTTTTGTTTTTTTGTTTGTTTTTTTTTTCTTTTGGTGCATTTTTCTTTCTCCATTTTTCCCATTGGCTCTTGGAATATTGATCCACAGACTTTGATATCAGGACCGGTAACCCACCTCCTTATTGTTTCATTAAGGCAAAAGGTTTATTATAATATCCTGTTTAAAAAAATAAATTATGCCTTTTCCGCCACGACATCATAAGATATCGTCGCTTAGGCATTCCACGAAGGAATATAGATAACTCATCAAACAAGATGTCTGATGTCAACAGGAATCACCCATGTTGTCCAAAATGAGCAAATTGGGAGTTAATAATCTTGCTCAAGGAAAAAGAAAGATAGAGCCTGAAGCGGGGCTCGAACCCGAGTAGTTCCGGGTCACAGTGCAATGCCTTAACTACTCGGCCACTTCGCCCCTCCTGTTTACGCGTAAGAATATTATTATATTTGTAATGAATTCTCCGAAATTAACTAAACTTTTACACTTAGATTTAAATAGATAAAGCGCTTTGAGTTTTCGACAAAAGGCGCTATATAAATATGCTTATTATTATTATTATTATTATTATTATTATTATTATTATTATTATTATTATTATTATTATTATTATTATTATTATTATTATTATTATTATTATTATTATTATTATATTTAATTAATGTTTGTTTTTTTTCTCTCTATTTTGAATACAAAAATATATTGAACAATTTCTATCTTGTTTTTTTTTATATAATTTAAAATGAATATTTGGATATTTTTTGAGGGGATTTTTGACATTCAGTCTGAGATTTAGTCGTTGATGGTTCCTGTTTTGTTTTATCCCTGGCAAACGGAATCTGGAAATATACGTGAAATCTATGACGGCATTCAATAATGACTTGGAATAGAAAAAGTCTGGAATTGTCTAGAAATGTCTCTGTTATATCACTGTATGGGGTAAGGGGGCGGGGGGGGGGGGGGGATGAGTGAATGGGGGTAGAAGGGGGGGGGGAGGTAACTCATTGTAAAACTGGCATAAATCATTACTATGAATACAGAAAATGCCAAAATTTACTATTTGTTTATTTTTATGGTAAATGGGCATTTTCCCATTTGTTTTTTTGTTTTTGTTTTTCTTTTTGTTTTTGTCTTTCTTTCTCTTTTTTTTTGGTGTGTTCTTTTTGGCTATTTTATTTTTTAAAATTTGGTCTGACGGTATTCAATATTGACTTGGAATAGAAACAGTCTGGGACTGCCTTGATGCCATGGAATGAGGGGGGGGGGGGGGAAGTAATCTTATAATAATAATCCATTATTGTGGTTCTGAAATCTCATATTATCTCGCTTGACCTATCGTTTGGTGAGAATTACTCATAAACGTCGATGGCTAAAAAAAACAATAACAAAGACCTGAGTGAAGTCATCTATCTATAGATAGTTCGAAGACTCAGGTCTTTGTTATTATTGTTTTTTGCCATCCCCGTTTATGAGTAATTCTCACTAAACTGTATTAACCTGACTATAAACCTTCATGACTACACACAGTTTTGCGTGTTGGCCAGTTATACTTCCGGATGTCAATGTTGTGAACTTCTTAGCCAAGTGCCTACTACATTTCTCCATTTATTTTAAGAAGATCCATTCTAAGCCATGTTCCGCCTCACAGAAAATTACATGCACATTTTATCGATTTCGAACTTTCTGAAAATTTGATTATGTCAAAGAATGGAGCATTTCCATGCCATGCCATGTTGATGAAATAGAATGAGTTAGAGAGAGAGAGAGAGAGAGAGAGAGAGAGAGAGAGAGAGAGAGAGAGAGAGAGAGAGAGAGAGAGATAGATAAAAAGATAGATAGAGAGAGAGATAAAGATAGAGAGATAGAGTGTGAGAGAGAAAAATAGAGAGATAGAGAGATATAGAGAGGTAGAGAGCGAGAGAGATAGATAGAGAGATAGACAGATAAATAGATGTATAGAGAGAGATAGAGCGAGAGAGTTGGATTAACAGATAGATAGATATATAGATAGATAATTAGATAGCGAGATATACAGAAGAGAGCGATATAGATAAATAGAGAGATAGATAGATGGATAGATAGATAGAGAAAGAATGAAAGAGAGAGAAAGAAAGAAAGAGAGAGAGAGAGAGAGAGAGAGAGAGAGAGAGAGAGAGAAGGGAAGAGAGAATGAAATCATAGAGGCAAGAGAATCAGAGGTTTGGATAAAAAGAGACATTAAAATCCAAATGAAGTCAGCGACATTGCGTGTTTCATTTTTTGTGCAATCCATGTTCGTTAGCAAAGTGGTGATGGGGGAAATAACAAGAAAATGGGATTGAGAGAGAGAGAGAGAGAGAGAGAGAGAGAGAGAGAGAGAGAGAGAGAGTGTGTGTTTGTGTGTGTGTTTGTGTGTGTGTGGGGGGAGAGTGAGGGAGAGAGAGACAGAGAGAAAAAGAGAGATAGAGAGAGAGAGAGAGGGGGGGGGAGCAAGAGTGAGATATTGAAGACAGAGAGAGATAGATAGATAGATAGATAGATAGATAGATAGATAGATAGAGAGAGAGAGAGAGAGAGAGAGAGAGAGAGAGAGAGAGAGAGAGAGAGAGAGAGAGAGAGAGAGAGAGAGAAGCTTCGTTTTGTCAGTCGAGGATCGTCAATTCCTATTTGGTGGTCATTTTAATCGGTCTATATTCGAAGAACTGAATTTTCTGGCTAATTTTACAACAATGCTTGTTTTTATTTTATCGGAGTTTGGCATTCTTGCTCTTCGATTCCCGATTACACGGGTCTGACAGTTCTGGTTATACCTTTTCTTTTTCAAAGTTGTACAGATTGGCTTATCGAAATGGCCGTTGTCATTGATTGGCACCGCCATGAACCTTGCCCTCGATTTAGCAAAAGAATTATCGATCTATTTACATATCTAATTTTCAATGAAGTCGATTGTCTTTGGTTCGCCTTAATACTAATATTACAGAAAATAACAACAGTCATTATTTTAAATTTTGTTCATAAAACCAACCAATATATATATATATATATATATATATATAATATATATATATATATATATATATATATACGACTCATTCATCATTGCCGTTTTATCTATATATACATTATATATATATGTATTATATATATATATATATATATATAATATATATATATATACATATGTATGTGTATATGTAGTGTGATAAATAGGTAGATCTATAAATCGATAAATAAATAGATAGATTGGAAGATAGATAGATAAATTGATGGATCGATAGATGGATAGATAGATAGATAAATAATAAATAAATAGTTAGATAGATAGATAGATAGATAGATAGATAGATAGATAGATAGATAGATAGATAGATAGATAAATAGATAGATAGATAGATAGATAGATAGATAAATAGATAGATAGATAGATAGATAGATAGATAGATAGATAGATAGATAGATAGATATATAGACAGACAGATAGATAGATAGATAGATAGATAGATAGATAGATAGATAGATAGATAGATAGATAGTGACTGAGTGTTGGATTAAAATGGAGTTAAACTGGGGTGGGTTGCGTGTCAGCCAAACACGTTTTACAACGAACTCTATTTATTACACCATTTGTTATCAACGGAACATCCGGGGACGTATGAGCGTGATTTTGTGATATTCTCCGTCCGGCAGAAACAAAAAAAAAAAAAAACACCCAGAAAAAGCCGGTTTTCGTGACAAATGCTCTTTGGGATAGAAGAGAGCCAAGGGTATGACCAGCTTACAAGTGATTACACGGGAATTGATAGAAGAGAGGAGGCCATTTGCCTTTCAATCCTTCTTGTCTTGAACAGAGGAAGGTCAAAGGTCGATCCCAATCCACCAATCATATTACAGATTGGGGGGAAGCGATTGAAACAGTGCAGTAAGTTGTGAGAATCAAAATTGTATTTTATATTATATCTAATGCTTTTATTTTTTTTACAAACAACATTGATATTCTCATATTGACCGGCACCGATGGCGTAGTGGATTTGAGAAAGAACAAAATATGCTAGAATAAGATCCAGATCTGGAGGTCGTGGGTTCAAGTTCAAGTGCTGCACTAAATAAAAAAGTTGAAAAGCACCTAGGAGTCATGACCTAAATTTGGTGCAGCCCCTTTAGAGTGTGAGAAGTTAAGGACCAGATCTGGAGGTCGTGGGTTCAAGCCCCCCGTGCTGGCACTAAATAAAAAAGTTGAAAAGCACATAGGAGTCATGACCTAAATTTGGTGCAGCCCCTTTAGAGTGTGAGAAGTTAAGGACCAAAACACTTGTTCATGGGGGATCTCTTCTCTGAGGACTTTCTGGTTTAGCTCTATCTCAGTTTCTTGTTTAGAGACAACAAATTTAGTCAACTATTAAACATTTATCTTCCAACTCAATAACAGAGTAATGAAGAAAGTCACCACATAATTGTATAACATCTGCAGTGATGGGTAATTCGCCCTTTGTAGATATGTTGAACTTGAATAGTAAAATAAAGGGAGTAAAATGACTCTTTTATAAGATACTGCACAAAGTAAACGACGTGACATGACGCCTGTTAGGCGATATTACAATTTTTTCCGGACAAAGACAACGCTGTTAACGGCTAGGTACACCTGAGTACGGTGAGAAAATGTGAGTAAAGAGCCTTTTCCAAGGACTCAGCTATGCGCCGAGCTCAGGAACTCGAACCCAGAACCTTCCGATCCGAAAGCGAGTGTCATACCACAGCACATAGCCGTACATGGTTTGTTGTTTTAGTATATTGTTCTTTTTGCTTTGTCTGCCACTGTTATATATGCATTATTTCAATTCTTTGTGAGTATTTCCATTGTAACAATGGGACCATAACAATACTATTGGAACACCAGACATGAACGTTTTGACATGAGTTAATAAATAGAAGGCTGGTATTCCAAAACTGCTTTTTTCTACTTTTTGAGATTTTCCATCCATCAGAAAAATTGAAACGTAAGCTTTATGTTGAAGCATCAAATGGCCCAAGTGTTCCACTAGATTTGTGCGAATTTGAAGCTTAAATTAAATATGCTAAATTAATTGACCGAATAAGAAATTTAAGGGGAAATAATCCTCAATATCTCAAAATGGTGAAAAACGGAGGAAGGGGTTTTGTAAAACAACTCTTCAATCATTTATGAATTCCACAGCCAAATAGGTTGTAAAAAATACTTATTATTTACAAGTCTATGAAATCGCATTGTTTATCTAATATTATTGCACTGACTAAACTCTCAAATCGAATCATACAAGCTCCGTTACAATAAAGTTAATAAAACGTCTATTTTGCCGTCGGCAAGACAGAGAGAGGACGTGTAAATAATTCAACGTATCTTAATATAGCCATTCTACCGTCTACAAAGATCTTGTTCTTATTCAAATCAATACATTGACTCGTTCAGACTGAGTAAACTGTCTGTCCATGCGCATAAAAAAGTAGTCCTTCAAGAGCCATTGGGCCCATGGAGCCGGAGTTTATCCCGGTTTCTATAGCGTGAAACGGACAGTAGCAATTGCTTGTAATCTTTTTTTTTTATAGGACGTTAGTCTATCGCAAAATAATTTCAGCCAAATCTAACAGACTCAGCAACTCATTCACCGCTGGGTAGACAGGGGGGAGGGGGGGGGGTCAGATCTCGGTCCCTTTGCGTGTGAAGTGAATGCTCTACCAACTGAGCGATGGGGGCCCCGTATCTGCACGTGCGTACATCATAAATGTTGTCATCCCCAGCTATCGAATCCCAGTTCTTAGAATGATGTGCATATCCAAGAAAACAAACACACAAACAAACAAACAAGACAACATGGATGTGCTTTCCTCATGACTTGTCGTCAACGTACACATATTAGCAGGCCTGATAACCGAACACAGTTATGGGCTTGGTTTAACTCTTTGCTGACCGATAATTTTCAGTATTTCCCCAAAATGACAGGCTTACCCAGCAGAAAAATAGATTTTTAAAACTCAAACAAGCTCTCTACAAAAACAACTTTATGTTCTTATTAATCAAACAAAGATCATTCTTCAAAGTTTGTGATGGACAAAGTAAATCTGAATAAGAAAAATGTGTATTGTGTCTCAACAAGTGTGACGATTTTGTTAGAGATGGTAAGGAGAGAGTTAATACTGTTGTAATATGAATACTATTTTTCGTTGGTTTGAGATTATTTCCATTGTAACAATGGGACCATATAACAATAAATAAAGAAATTCCCTTTATTCATCCCTAAGGGGAAATTTTTCTTTAGGGTCTATTCCAAGGGAAGACTGGAATAACCCAGGCGTCAGCCGCAGTGCAGCGCCGCAAAGTGATCTAAGGCTAGGTGACTTGCTCAAGACCACACAACGCGGCGGGTAGTCGAACTCGGTACCTTTCGGGTAAGAAGCAAAGACCGTACCGCTGAACCACGCTATCCCATAACAATATTAGAATAACAGACCTGATAATAAGGACACTTTGTATTATATTAGAAGAGTGGTTTTCCAAACCTCCCTAACTCCGTTTCTCCCATTTTTGAGATATTGAGGGTTATTTCACCTAAAATTTTTCATTCGGTCTATTATTTTATCATATTTAAACTTCAAATTCACACAAAATCTAAGGTAATTCTTGTGCTAATTAATTGATGCTTAAAATAACATTTATATTTCATGGATGGGAAATCTCAAAAAGTAGAAAAATCAACTTAACGAGTTTTGGAAAACCAGCCTTCACAGAATCATTTAAGAATTCCAAAGCTAATAAATAATACTCGTATTAAAAAAAAATAGACATATTATTTACGAGTCTATGATATCGTATTGCTGTTCTCGTATTGTTACACTGGGTAAACTCTGAAATCAATTGAAACACAGTCTCTAACATAACGGATCTAATAAATCATGTATTTTGCCGTCGGCCCTAAACTTGTAAATTATTCAACGTGTCTAATGTGGCCACTCTAGCGTCTGTGCGGCGATGTGGTCTTGTGGTAAAACACTCGTTTTCGGATCGGAAGGTCTTGGGTTCGAGCCTCGCTCGGTGCATAGTTGAGTCCTTGGAAAAGTCTCTTTACTCATATTCTCTCATCGTATGCAGCTGTAAAATGAGTACCTGGCAGTTAATAACAGCATTGTCTGTCCGAAAAAAAAAATGTAATATCGCCTAACAGGCGTCATGTTCCGCCCTACATGTTAATTATGTGTTGCTGTTGGCCAGACCATTTATAAAGCGCTTTGAGCACGTCTAGTGGATATTGGGCTATATAAAAGCTCAAATTTAAATTTACAATTTACCGTCTACAAGGATCTTGTTCTTCATCAAATAAACCAAATTGAGTCATTCGGACTGATTAACTCACTCAAGCCAACACTGACTATATCCGTAGTATACCCGGGGTTACTTTTACCCCATGCCTATTTATTACATTTTTCTGAGACAAATTATAGGCGTAGTATCCCAGTTAATGTTTTTAGTTTTTACATGTTAATGGCACTTGAATACAACTATCTATTGTACATCCTCAATTTTAATACATTTTATCCAATTTTGAAAAGTAGCAAAAGACTCTAGGACTGAGTGAGTAAAGCAGTCGATGTGCGTATCCAAGAGAAATAAATAACAATAGGAAAATGGAATGGAAACTTCGACTTTAAAAACAAAACAAATCAAAATAAACTCGAGATCTTATATAAAGTAATAGCGTCCTATCCAAAGGGTAACAAACAATTGTTATTGTCCGTTTCACGCTATAAAAACAGGAATAAACTCCACTGTCCTCTCTCTCTCTCTCTATCTCTCTCTCTCTCTCTCTCTCTCTCTCTCTCTCTCTCTCTCTTTCTCTCTCTCTCTCTCTCTCTCCCGGCCAGGCGGAGGGTGTCGTGTCAATTGGATCCTGTGTTTTGGCACTGACCCCGTGACTATTTATTCTCTGTATTCATCTCGCACTTCTTTAAAGACTATTTATCTCAAAGATAAGGAATACGAACGTTAAGTTGGTTGCACTGTAAGAAATCATATTTTTTCTCTCCATCTATGGAGGCTGTTTTTCCAAATCTCTTTTATCGATTTTTCTACTTTTTGAGATTTTCCATCCATGAGATAAATTGAAAAGTAAACTTTATATTAAGCATCAATTGCCACAAAAGTGTCCTTAGATTTGTGTGAATTGGAAGTTAAAATATGATAAAATAATAGACTGGATGAGAAATTATAGAGGAAATAATCCTCAATATCTCAAAATGGAGAAAATGGAGTTTTGGAAAACCACTCGTCAAATTATCCCATGTCATATTTGTATCTATACATTCAATTTCCAATACCTTGTATATTCTGACTTAATACCGCTTAGAGACAGGGAGTCAAAAATATTGCATTTAAAAACAAGCTTGCTGTTGTATGCGACTGGAAACTCAATTTGGTTTTTTTTTTTTTGCGGGGGGGGGGGGGGGGGGGGGAAGGAGAACCGTTTAAAATCTCATCAACCTTCTTCTGAAAAATGATTTTAAAATCTCCACGCGCTCTTCCGTCTGGTATAGCAATTTAATTAGCGCTTGTTTCTGTCGGAGACATTATGTAGCATTGACTATGAAAAATGTTTTTTCTCTTTTTGAGGAAAATTTTTGTTTAAAATCAAAGCCCTATCTTCACTGAGTAAAGATGTTTTTGAATTTTGAAAATCCATTCATAAATAAACAAGTTATGCAGTTTCAAAGGTGTCATTTATTTGGATGACCCGCAAAGAGGAAAAAAAACGCGAAAATATGGGACGCTTTTTCGGCATTTTTTTTCGACCTTTCGTTGTATCTTGCGTAATAAGTGAATTAAAAGATTGAAACTTGAAGAGCAAATTAGGATGGTGTTTTGTAAAATACGGGAAAAGTACTCGTCATATTCATATGAAATTTTACAACCATAAAGAAGAAATGTTCATGTATTACCTTGTCAGCGACAAAACCTCCACGCCCGGTAGTTTTAGAAATATTTTACTCCAAAGAGTAAAAATCTATTTTTAACGGTCTTCTGGTAATCGCACGAGTTTTGTCGCTTGACATAATCTAAAATGACCTTTTTTTCTAACTGTGTGCCAACTTTCAGTTATATTCATCAATAAACAGCGTCGTAATTAATTTTTTTAAAATAGCATATACGAAACGGTTTCGTCCCATATTTTGACGCGAATTCGGGCACTTCGTAAGCGAAAAAGAGGCCCAAAGATTTGTGTGGGATAGTCATTGCTACATTAGGATTTAGATCGGTTATCTCCCCTTGTGAGTTTTTAGAACATGATAAGCCGATAATGTGACGATGATAAGGAAACGCCGGGTCAAAAAATTAAAACTTTAATCACCATTTACTTTAATTGTTTACAAGCGGAATTCGATTGATTTCAACGGGATTTTGTATCTTGCCGATTTCACAAAGGGGGCAGCGTGACTCAGCAGTACGCTCTTTGCTTCGTACCGGAAATGTACCGAGTTCGATCACCCACCGCTGCGCTATGCGGTCTTGAGTAAGTCACCTCGCCCTCGAACCTGAAACGGCTTAGCATCTAGATGAATGGTGTGTGTGACCCTACGACGCGACCAGACTTTCCTGATTGGGTCGATCGTCATAACATGGTAGTGTGAGAACCATAAGAAGCTGATGCCCTAGCTCAATTTGCGGCGCTGAACTTCCCTTGGAATATACCCTAGAGACGAGAATGGGGATACCCCTCTCAAACGCTTTATGGACGGCGCCCTTGTACGCAGCTCCCTGACTACGAACAGAGATTCATATATACGAGATGGAAGTCGGTTTGGACGAATTCAATCCCTCGAGGGGGAGGGACATACACACCTCGAAACTAGGTGAGAAATGGCAAGGCTTCTCTACCAGCAAGAGGAGAAACCGGGTTGTGTAGCGAATCGGATTCAACCGAGAACCTGCCCCACGGCAAGATCGCTTCATCAGCGGGGACTTTCCAACAGTCCAACATTTACCCGATGTTGGGAAACAACCCGAAACCGCAGAGCATCTAGTTGAACGGTGTGTTTTGATGAAGCTTCCGGGTGGGTTTGCGACGGTGCACGAGTGCTATAAGCAATTTGCTGATTGGGTCGATCGTCATGACATAGTAGTGTGAGCACGATTAGAAGCTGCTACCGTAGCTCAATTTGCGGCGCTGCACTTCCCGTGGAATAGACCCTAGAGACAAATTTCCTTGATTATCCTTGAGTTTTTTTTTCATCTGCTGGAGTCGTTTGTCTCTGTCCTGAATGATTGTATCTCCTCTTTAGGATATTTTCAGATATTCCATACATTACAAACATGTTTTAAATGGTTTCATCTAACATTTCTTTGCTAAAATTGGTGTATTAAAGCAAATGTTATGTACTAAAGAGTGATTGACGTTTATATACATTGAAAAAGAAAAAGGAACAAAACAAAGAAACAGTTAAACAAACAAACAAAACAAAAACACGAAAAGAAAAAAACAAAAACAAACAAAAAAAAAAAAACAAAACAAAAAAGCAAACAACCAAACAAAATATAAAACAACAAAACACAAATAAAACAAACAAATAAGCTTTAAATATATTTTTTTTTCATCTCTGCAGCTTTTGAAATTTCATGTTATGACACTTGCTCACCGTTCTGTAGATTATTTGTTTCTGGCCCCGCCTTGTGGTACGGCAAGGTTAAGTCCTTGGGAAAGGCTCTTTACTCACAGACTATCACTGAACCCAGGTGTAAATGAATACCTGGACGGTCACGCGTTGTCTCTGTC
The DNA here is from genome assembly GCF_034508935.2 of Berghia stephanieae. Taxonomy (NCBI): domain Eukaryota; kingdom Metazoa; phylum Mollusca; class Gastropoda; order Nudibranchia; family Aeolidiidae; genus Berghia; species Berghia stephanieae. Next base: position 10,463,156 of record NC_088363.1, on the reverse strand, counting down.
GAAGTAATTTGTAATGGCGCCTTCCAGGACTCATGTCCTGTACTACATGTTGATTTTGGTTGTGGTACTCTTGTAAAACGCTTTAAGCACACTTCAATAAAAGTCACGTTGTATTTTCAACAAATCCCGAACTGCATCACTCAAGAGAGTTCTTAGTTGACGTCACTCAGGTCTTTGTTATTGTTTTTTTCCATCCGCGTTTATGAGTACTGCTCACTGAACTGTATTAACCCGACTAAAAACGTTCATGGATACACACAGTTTTGTGTGTTGGTCTGTTATACTCCCGGATGGCAAGGTTATGAGCTTCTTAGCCAACGCATACTATCTATAGATAGAATGCGCTTGGCCAAGGAGTTCACAACATTGCCATCTGGAAGTATAACGGGCCAACCCACAAAACTGTGTTTATCCATGAACGTTTATAGATAGAATGCGCTTGGCCAAGGAGTTCACAACATTGCCATCCGGAAGTATAACGGACCAACACACAAACTCTGTGTAACCATGAACTTTTATAGTCTGGTTAATACAGTTTAGTGAGAACAACTCACAAACGCGGATGGCAAAAACAATAACAAAGGCCTGAGTGACGTCATCTTCGAACTATTTATAGATAGTATGCGCTTGACTAAGAAGCTCACAACATTGCCATCCGGAAGTATAACGGACCAACACACAAACTCTGTGTAACCATGAACTTGTATAGTCTGGATAATACAGTTTAGTGAGAATTACTCATAAACGTGGATGGCAAAAAAACCCAACAAAAAGAAGCAAAAACAAAGACCCGAGTGACGTCAACTTCGTTCTATCTATAGAACCTGCGCTGCATTTCTATTTTAAATGTACAGAAATCAAGTAATGGTTATCAAAATAGCTTTAATCCTCAATTCAATATCGTTCATGGACATTTAATCGGCTATAATATATTTCTGTTGTGAATTCCACTAGAATAAACTTTTGTTGACCAAACGGAACAGTTTGAATAATGTTACTAAATATATCTTTTCAACAACAAACAAACAAGAATAGCAACATAAAAAAGAAGAAGAAAAAAAGGAAAGACATGAACAAAGAAAGGAAGAAAAAAATCAGAGAGAAAAATAAAATAAAATTATACTCTCTATTTTAAGGGGGAAAACCAGAAATGGATGTATCTGATGTATGAAGAGGTTATTGAATAAGTGACCTTTGAATTCTATGGGATCAACTTATATATATATATATTATGTTCAGAAGTCAAAGAGAACAAATATGTAGTATTAAGTATATTATTTATATCGAATTCAACTATCAAATTCTTCTTCTTCTTCTTCTTCTTCTTCTTCTTCTTCTTCTTCTTCTTCTTCTTCTTCTTCTTCTTCTTCTTCTTCTTCTTCTTCCTTCTCCTCTCCTCCTCCTCCTCCTCCTCCTCCTCCTCCTCCTCCTCCTCCTCCCTCCTCCTATTCCTCCTACTCCTCCTCCTCTTTCTTCTTCTTCTTCTCTTCCTCCTCCTCCTCCTCCTCCTCCTCCTCCTCCTCCTCCTCCTCCTCCTCTTTCTTCTTCTTCTTCTTCTTCTTCTTCTTCTTCTTCTTCTTCTTCTTCTTCTTCTTCTTCTTCTCCTCCTCCTCCTCCTCCTCCTCCTCCTCCTCCTTCTTCTTCTTCTTCTTCTTCTTCTTCTTCTTCTTCTTCTTCTTCTTCTTCTTCTTCTTCTTCTTCTCCTCCTGCTCCTTCTCCTCCTCCTCCTCCTCCTCCTCCTCCTCCTCCTCCTCCTCCTCCTTCTTCTTCTTCTTCTTCTTCTCTTCTTCTTCTTCTTCTTCTTCTTCTTCTTCTTCTTCTTCTTTTCTCCTGCTCCTTCTCCTCCTCCTCCTCCTCCTCCTCCTCCTCCTCCTCCTCCTCCTCCTTCTTCTTCTTCTTCTTCTTCTTCTTCTTCTTCTTCTTCTTCTTCTTCTTCTTCTTCTTCTTCTTCTTCTTCTTCTTCTCCTCCTGCTCCTTCTCCTCCTCCTCCTCCTCCTCCTTCTTCTTCTTCTTCTTCTTCTTCTTCTTCTTCTTCTTCTTCTTCTTCTTCTTCTTCTTCTTCTTCTTCTTCTCATCATTATTGTTGTT
>NC_088363.1:10443568-10456068 GCF_034508935.2 Berghia stephanieae | reverse complement strand
GTCATAGCGGGTTTAAGAGAAGTGTATCCGCTTTCGTTTCTATTAAATACTCAGCAATTTTATCCAACTATACCATCGTAATGGTTGTGGACCTTTTTTTCTTACATTTTGTTCTTTGACCTTTTCCGATCATTATTAATTGCAAAGAGTGGTTGTTGATAATGGGTGGTCTACGTTTTTGGAGGGGGTGGAAGGAGAGAGAGAGAGAGAGAGAGAGAGAGAGAGAGAGAGAGAGAGAGAGAGAGAAAGAGAGAGAGAGGGGAGGAAGGGGGGGGGGAGGGAAGAGAAGAAGGAGACAGCGTAGTAGAGAAGTAAGGTTTTTGCTTAGTACCCAAAGATACAGAATCCCCCACCAATCTGTGTGGGTTTGAGCAAGTTTGACTTTGCTGGGCTACACTGCGGCTAACGCCTTGTTTATCTCATTCTTTTCTTGGAAAAGGACCACAATATATATTTTTTTTAATTTTGGGGAAAAAATAAAAAATGTGTTCTGGTAATGTGACACTCGCCTCTCGGATTGGGAAGTGCAGGGTTTGATTCCTTCACTGAGTGGCGCATAATTGAGTTCTTGGAAAAGGTTCTTTAATGACACTCTCATCGTACTCAGGCGTAAACAAGTACCCGGCATTAACAGCCTACGCAAAAAAATGGACAAAAAAGAATAATATACCAAACGGAGGAAACTATTAAAGAAAAAAACACAATCTAAGCTTTTATATAGCGCAATATCCACTAAACTTGCTCAAAGCGCTTTGCATGGGGTCCTTGGCCAACAGCAACACTCAACATGTAGGACGGGACATGACGTGTGTTAGGCGATACTAATTTTTTTTTGTCTGAAAGAGACAACGCTGTTAACGGCCAGGTACTCATTTTACACATAAGTACTGTGTGAGAATGTGAGTAAAGAGCTTTTTCCAAGGATTCAACTATGCGGCGAGCAAGGCTCGAACCCAGGACCTTCCGATCCGAAAGCGAGTGTCTTACCACAAGACCACATAACCGCACACAAAAGAAGAAAAAAAAAAGACCAAACGAAACAAATCGATAGTGACGAAAGTATCAATTATCTCATTATCGATATTACATATTATTATCATTATTAAAACCACACACAGAGTCGGTCATAAAATGCCTGATGCCATATCGATTTGATGTGCCGATAATATCGTTAATTGCTCTGTTTCAATAGGTATCGAATTAGCAACGGTCTTTTTTATTTTATCTTTCTATTTTGTCGATACGCAGGAACTCCCAATTCAGAATTCCCAGTTGTCTTGTATCTGCGGGGCAGACAAAAGGATCTAATGATCGTATTTAAGTTGGAAAAAGCCATAAGCACTTTTATGGAGGGTTGGGAAAAAAGGACTAGCACACTTGAAAGGGGTTGCTATTTTTTTTCATTATCTTTTCCCTGGCCAACAAATTAGCAATCATTTGATTGAAATGGCGTATTTTAAGCCTTTCGCTTCATAATAATCCGACCCGGCTGACTCGCCTGTATCTTTTATCGTTTTGTTAACTTTCTCACAACTTTCACGGTCTTTTGCTTCGGATGTTAAGGTCAGAATTTCGTCTTTTGAATTTGGTTCGTGGTGAATTAAGATGCGCTAAAGATGATTTCGAAAGCATTTGGTTGGACAGCTGTGAGCTTCTTAGCCAAGCGCGTACTATTACCTTTTTTTTTAAACATACAAAAAAAAAAAAAAAAAAAAGGAAAAAAGAAAAATAACAAAAAGCAAAACAAAACAAAAAAAAAAAAACTAATGAGAAAATCCCAAAATAAAACAAAGTCATCAGTAAATAATCTTTAAAAACTAGAAAAAGAATACAAATATAAAAACAAACAAGGGACGCATTGTAAAGCGCTTTGAGCACGTTTAGTGGATATTGCACCATATAAAAGCTCAATAAAAAAATGATCAATTTGATATGATATATCTCAGTTTGGCCGTAAAATGTGTGACTCATTGACCAAAAATAGCCTTTATGGTTAAAAATATATAAACAACATTAGGAAATTGAGTGGAGGCTTCAATCCAATAAACAAGAACAGATAATGTAGACGTTTCGGGTTTCCCCTTTATCAACAGTAGTACGATCTTTGCTTCGTACCTGAAAGGTACCGAGTTCGATCACCCGCCGCTGCGCTGTGTGGTCTCGAGCAAGTCACCTCGCTCAATCTAGCTCAATTTGCTGCACTGCACTGCGGCTGACGCCTGGTTTATTCCAGTCTTCCCTTGGAATAGACTCTAGAGACAATTTTTCCATATGGAAGATTAAAGGGAGTTGTATTTTATTTATTTATTATATTTATTATCTGTTTTCATTTATTAAATTGAGCGTACATCCAATTTCCTGTTGCTATTTATTTCTTCGAGCTTCGAGCAGCAAAATTTTCATTATCTGCTCAAAAATATCACATTCAAAAAACCAATAATGGATTGCCGGAACTAGACGGATACCACGCCGTGATTATTTTTCTTTTTATGATTTAATTTCAAAGTCTCAAATATTGGGGTTTTTTTTTGGTCTCTCTATAAATGAATTTTCGAAGTCTGGTGCATGCCGGGATGATAGCGATTTGGAATTCTGGGCCATAGAATTCTAGTTTTCTTTTTCCGTTGTAATGACACGATGCTTGACACCACTTTTTTTTTTTTTTTTTTTTGAGTGGTCTTCGACTGTTGAGCTACATTCTCCCGGCCAGGCGGAGTTGTCGTACCAGTAAGGTCGCGCTTTCCTGTTCATAATATCCCCGTAAAGTTTTTTTATTCTCTATTGTCTTCTGGTACTTTTCTACTTACTTCATTTATTGTTATAATGGAATACTTGTTATAATGTTGTGTTTTAATTTTAAATAAGTAAAAATGAATTCCCTTGATCCATCCCATATGGGAAATTTGTCTCTAGGGGTGATGGCAAGGGAAGACTGGAATAACCCAGGCGTCAGACGCAGTGCATCGAATAATTGAGCTAAAGCGAGGTGACTTGCTCAAGGCCACAAAGCACAGTGGCGGGTGATCAAACTCGGTACCTTTCGGGTACGAAACAAAGACCGTACCGCTGAGCCACGCTGTCCCGTCATTCATAGCACCCCAAAATAATACAACAAAAACAAACAAACAACAATCTTATTTCTATATCTCAAACTACACTAAATGTGCTCAAATCGCTTCACAAGGGCTGGACAACAAATTAACACGGGACAAACTTTACTCCACCGATACAAAACTAGCAAATGGGGAATGTTAAAAAATGAACAGAACTGTGGAACTTTGGAACAGAATCAAGAATGAAACAAAAATCTTTTATCTGTGGACAGATTCAAACAATGCTTGATAAAGACATAAATCAATTTTCCTGTTCAGCAACGCTTAACATGTAGGACGAGACATGATGACTATTAGACGATATTACATTTTTTTTCGTACAGGGACAACGATGTTAACGGTGATTATTGTAATTTTTTTGTCACAATAAATGAATTTTCCAAGTCTGGTGCCTGCCGGCATGATAGCGATTTGGAATTCTGGGCCGTAGTTTTCTAGTTTTCTTTTTCCATTGTAATGACAAGATGCTTGACACCACTTTTTTTCTCTTTTTTTTTTGAGTGGCGGATGACTTCGACTGTAGAGCTGCCCTCTCCCGGCCAGGTGGAGTTGTCGTACCAGTAAGGTCGCGGGTTCGAGCCCCATCGCCGCGAAGCTTTTCAAATAATTCTCCATTGTCTTCTGACTTTTTCCTACTCACTTCATTTCTTGTTATAATGAAATACGTGTCATATTGTTGTATCTAAATTTTAAATAAATAAAAATAAATTTCCCTTGATCCATCCCGTATGGGAAATTTGTCTCTAGAGGTGATGGCAAGGGAAGACTGGAATAACCCAGGCGTTAGCAGCGCCGCAAATTGGTCTAGGTCGATGTGACTCGCTCAAGGCCACAAAGAGCAGTGACGGGTGATCAAACTCGGTACCTTTCGGGTACGAAGCAAAGACCTTGCCGCTGAGCCATGCTGCCCCCTCATTCATAGCACCCCAAAATAAAAAAGACAAAAACAAACAAACAACAATCTTATTTATATATCTCAAAATCCACTAAATGTGCTCAAATCGTTTCACAAGGGCTGGACAACAAATGACACGGGACACACTTTACTTTACCGATACAAAACTAGCAAATGGGGAATGTTAAAAAATGAGCAGAACTGTAAAACGTTGGAACAGAATAAAGTATGAAAAGAAAAATGCTTTATCTGTGGGCAGATTCAAAATAATGCTTGATAAAGAAATAATCAATTTTCCTGTTCAACAACGCTTTACACGTAGGACGAGACATGACATGACGACTATTAGGCGATATTACACTGTTTTTTTTTCGTACAGGGACAACGATGTTAACGGTGATTGTTGTAATTTTTTTGTCACAATAAATGAATTTTCCAAGTCTGGTGCCTGCCGGCATGATAGCGATTTGGAATTCTGGGCCGTAGTTTTCTAGTTTTCTTTTTCCATTGTAATGACAAGATGCTTGACACCACTTTTTTTTTCTTTTTTTTTTTTTTTTGAGTGGCGAATGACTTCGACTGTAGAGCTGCCCTCTCCCGGCCAGGTGGAGTTGTCGTACCAGTAAGGTCGCGGGTTCGAGCCCCCATCGCAGCGAAGCTTTTCAAATAATTCTCCATTGTCTTCTGACTTTTTCCTACTCACTTCATTTCTTGTTATAACAAAATACGTGTCATATTAGGTACTAATTTAACGTCATCCGTAACACCCTAAAATAATTTTTAAAAAAAACAACAAACACCATAAAACAATCTTATATATATATATATATATATATATATATATATATATATATATATATATATATATATGTATACATACATATATATATATATATATATATATATATATACATATACATATATATATATATATATATATATATATATATATATATATAATATATATATAATTACGAATTTTTGGCTCCAGCTGAAGAGCTAAAAATGTGTCTTTTGACTCAATAAATCTTACTGAAAAGGTTTTTAAAATCTTACTGAGGGCAAATTATAATTTTTAAAGTTATTTTTATGGTGAATTTCTCTTTGTCCCCTTGAAAACCAGATTTTCTGAAATTTCAAGTAGGCAGGCAGCTCTGTCTAAAAGCCCCCATACCCTTTACAATTATCGTGATATTTACAGTAAGGATTTCACTACAATCTATTTACACACATTTCTTTTATATTACAATTTTATTCCTAAGTTCTACCCCATCAAATCATCGCTCCTTTCCTCTAAATCCGATGATTGTTTTGTCGTACCCCCCCCTCCCCCCTCCCTCCCTCCCCCCCCCCCTTCTAAACCCGATGACTGTTTTGCCGTACTATGAATCTCCCGCGCCCCCCCCCCCTTCCCCCCTCTCCCCTCCCTCACCCCCCCCCCCTCCCTCTAAACCCGATGACTGTTTTGTCGTACTCTGAATCCCCCCCCCCCCTTCTCCCTCTCCCCCTCCTTTACCCTCCCCCCTCCACTCTAAAATAAACAAATGGAATAATACAACTGCTAATTCAAATTTTGCCAAATTTCGAGAAATCCCAGATTTGAGTTAGAGACTTGGTTTCTTTTATATTATGGACGTTGGACACTATATAGGTAACTTGTTATCATTAGTGTTATTATTATTATCATCATCATCATCATCATCATCATCATCATCATCATCATCATCATCATCATTATTATTATTATTATTATTATTATTATTATTATTATTATTATTGTTATTATTATTATTTTTTTATTATTATTATTATTATTATTATTATTATTATTATTATTATTATTATTATTATTATTATTATTATTATTATTATATTATTATTATTATTATTATTATTATTATCATTTTTATTATAAACTGATGGCCATTTTAATGGGTGGAAGGACGAGTTTTCTGGCCCACATCTTAAATATTAAGTCCTTTTCCAGAGTACGGGCCTTGATGACGTAAATTCTCATCCCTCTCTCGCCTCCTCTTTCTAGAACATTTTATAACAAATCCCCCTGTCTCTATCTACCAACATATCAATCTATATAATATATATTACGTCTAAATACACACTTGCCCCCCCCCCCCCTTTTTTTTTATCTCACTCTCTCGCTCTCACTCTCTTCTAAAACTCTTTTGCTCTCTCTCTCTCTCTCTCTCTCTCTCTCTCTTTCTTTCTCTCTCTCTTTCTCTCTCACTCTAAAATTATTCTGACTCTTGACTCCCTCCCACGGCCTCTCTCTGTATATCTATCTCTAAATCTATTTTTCACTAAGATTCTTTCACCCTCTCTCCCCCTCTCTTTCTTTTCCCTCTGTCTGTCTGTCTGTCTGTCTGCCCGAGACTTACCCTTAGCTCATCCATTAGACCCGACCCATAGACAATACAAGCGGTTTTGTTTACGATAATATTCCGATCCTACCCAGGGTCCAAGCGTTTGATCCTCTCAGCAGTAATGGATTCCCTTTCGAAAGATAACTCGAAATGGTTTTTGTTTTAGCCAGGGCAATGTAAACATCTCTCTCTCTCTCTCTCTCTCTCTCTCTCTCTCTCTCTCTCTCTCTCTCTCTATCTATCTCTATCTCTCTGGCCTTCTGCATGCTTGACCAATGAAATCTGTGTATTCAAACCACGTGATTCAAGATGCGGGAGCCCGGGGAGCGGGGGGGGGGGGAGGGGGGGGTGGAGAATTGTTTACGATTCTGGAGCCTTCCAACCCCCCCCCCTCCCCACCCTCACATCTCCCTCACCTGATAATGCATGGTTCTGCATTCCAAGACGCTAATGGGAAATGTCGAAATGTCAGCATTTCAACGGTTAAATCGTTTTTATCTCGATTCGCTATTTCAGATAAAATGTTACAATAGACTGATGCAATGATATGTTGTCACTCAAAAAGCCACAAAACGGTGATTTGCCGGGTTGAATAAGGTTCTGTACGTTCTACTTGACCCCGTCCTTATCAACTATAGGACAATCGTCACATTCGTTACCATGGATGCAACCGACAATTTTCTCATTCTGATTTCTCTTGTACGTCACAAAATGTAAAGAAATGCTTTGATTACAGCTATAAATACTAAACACTGTGTTGTAGACATCTTTTTGCTGAACAACATTTTGTATAGATGCACTTGTCACTTTTTTGTTTGAGTAAGAAAAGTCTATTTTTATGCTGGGTGGGTGTGAATTTTGGGGGGAAATTCTAAAAATAGTTGGTAAGGAGAGAGTTAAAGTAGACTACCTGAATGAGACAGGCAACAATATTTGTCTCAAAATAAATGTTTTTTTTTAAAGGCACCAAACACCAATCCACATGTCAGGGTCTCCGGTTCAAGTTGTAAACGACTTCAAATACCTAGGCAGTAAAGTTAGTGAAGCAGGAGATACAGAGGAAGATATTAAAACCAGAATCAGAAAAGTAAGCAGACATTTGCCGCCTTGTCGCCCATATAGAAAGCAACAGCTATCTCTAATTCGACCAAGCTTAGAATATTCGTCTCCAATGTGAAACATGTTCTACTGTATGGATCGGAAACCTGGAGCGTCACAAACACCCTTACTCACAAATATTCAGACCGTCATTAACAAAACAAATTCCTCCGCAGGATTTTGAAAATCAGACGGCAAGACCAGATCTCCAACATAGAAAGAACGCGTCAACACTGAAAACAGGAGGAGGAAATGGAGTGGAACCCCAAGGAACACGAAAGGTGGGGCGTCCAAAAACAGACATGGAGGTGCTCACTGTCAGAGGAACTGAAAATGGCAGGCCTCACCTGGGAGACTACCAAGAAGGACAGAAATAGATGGCGGACGCTCGTAGAGGGAAGGGAATTAATGCAAGACAACTCAAGTCGTAAAATGTGTCCGAAAGGTTTGTACCTCAGCTCAAGAGTTAAAATTGACAAGGGATTTTAGTTTGCTGTAACCAAAAAAATATCAGACGCTGGTTGGTTTATAAATGTGTTTTATTAAGGGGAATGTGTATACCATTTTAGAGTGGTAAAAAACCAGGATTTCGTTACATGTTTGATTAGTTTAAACGTGATAGTAATAATAATAATAATAATAATAATAATAATAATAATAATAATAATAATAATAATAATAATAATAATAATAATAATAATAATAGTAATAATAATAATAGTAATACTACCACTACTACTACTACTACTACTACTACTACTACTACTACTACTACTACTACTACTACTACTACTACTACTACTACTACTACTACTACTACTACTACTACTATAATAATAATAATAATAATAATAAATAATAATAATAATATAATAATAATAATAATAATAATAATAATAATAATAATAATAATAATAATAATAATAATAATAATAATAATAATAATAATAATAATAATAAATACAAAATATAATAATAATAATAAAGAATGAAATGCACACAAGTAGAGGCTGCCCTAATCAGAAAACAAGCAACACATTTTGAAAATTTTGGCCAGGAAACATCCCTTAAATGTCGATCAATTCAATTGACCCTCACATTTAAAAAAAAATGTTTGCCTCATTTTTTCCAGACTTCGACAGAAAAGTAGTGTCTAGAAATGACGGGCTACATGGAACCGGAACACCGGAAGGTTTTACGTTACGACTTTTGCTGATGTTAACCAGACAACGATAGTGATAGAAAATATGTTATTATTATTATTATTATTATTATTATTATTATTATTATTATTATTATTATTATTATTATTATTATTATTATTATTATTTTATTATATTATTATTATTATTATTATTATTTATTATTATTATTATTATTATTATTATTATTATTATTATTATTATTTATTTATTTAGTTATTTATTTATTTATTTATATATATATATTTTTTTTGGTTTTGCACAGTAAGAAACTATCAATATTCTCCTCAATAGAAAATGAATTTAGAACCAACTTTCACAAATGATACCACCAACGTGCACTTATTAGCAGGTCTGATAACCAGATAGATTTCTTATGAGATCTTTGTTGTAATGGGAATCTTTAAAAAATGACGCAAATATTGTCCATTACAACAATGTTAAACTAGGCCCATTAGCAGTTTTGGATGTCGAGACCTGCATATATGCACACGTCGGATCCTACCATCGAAACGGTATTAACTCTAGATTTGGAAAAACCAAAGAAAAATGGTTTTAAAGTGGAAATGGTCAATAGGATCATGTTTCAATTTTTAGTAGTTTCTACAACTACAATTGTTTTTCTACATAAAATCACAATAATTCAATTTGGCTTTGAGTCCATTTCAGGGTCTCAGTCACTTTGATATATTACCAATATGAGATCACAAGTCACAAATAAGATATTTTAAGATTTATATATATATATATATATATATATATATTTATATTATATATATATATATATATATATATATATATATATATATATATATATATAGAGAGAGAGAGAGAGAGAGAGAGAGAGAGAGATCAGGGCAAAGGGAGGGGACAGCCATAATATATAATGGTCATTTACTAAAGTAGGCACCATGGTTCGTTTACCACCCACTGCCAACTACCATCCACCACCAACCCTTATATTACCATCAGTCTTATCCTTCCCTTTAGCCCTCGTAGTATAAATATTTATTGTTGTATCGTCCTAAACCAGTTAACTCCAGAGCTGCCTCTAGAAAGTACTCATTCAAAGCCTTTAGGCCCAGAGAGTTGGAGCTTATCCCGGTTTCTATAGATAGTTCGAAGATGGCGTCACTCATGTCTTTGTTATTTTTTTTGCCATCCACATTTATGGGTACTTCTCACTAAACTGTATAACCAGACTATAAATCTTCAAGGTTACACACAGGTTTGTGTGTTGGCCAGTTTTACTTCCGGATGGCAATGTTGTGAACTTCTTAGCCAAGTGCATACTATCTATAGCGTGAAACGGACAATAACAAGTGCTTGCTACCCTTTGGATTGAATGCTAGTCTATCGCAAAGTACTTTCCGCCAGATCTAACAGACCCTGCTACGCAATCACTGATGTGTGGACAGGGAGGTCAGAAAAAACAAATTTTGGCCTGAACCCGTGATCGATCTTGGTCCATTTGCGTGTGAATCGAGTGCTCTACCTACTGAGCTATCGAAGACTCCCACTCTAGAAAGACACGCGTTTTTAAACACTGTTGGCCAGGAAGCTCATCCTTCAAATATCAATGATCTAAATAATAAATCTCATCTTGGCTAAAACTTCTCAAACCTGGGACTTCGTCACATAGCCGTTGATTGACATACGACACTCAATGTGGGGCTATGTGGTCTTGTAGTATGACACTCACTTTCGGATCGGAAGGTCCTTGGTTCAAGCCCCGCTCGGCGTATAGTTGAGTCCTTGGGAAAGACTATTTACTCAAATTCTCTCACCGTACTCAGGTTAAAATGAGTACCTGGCCATTAACAGCGTTGCCTTTTTCTGAAAAATTGTAATATCGCCTAATAGGCGGCATGTCCCGTCCTACATGTTAAATGGTGCTGTTGACCAGGGAACCCTTGCAAAGCGCTTTGATCACATTTAGTGGATATTGCGCTATATAAAAGCTCAATTTATTTATTTATTTATTCATGTTTAAAAACACGATCAAGAGGTCATGGTAATTGCTGATTTCAGCTGCTCTTCTCGTTGGAAGAATACCTGCAACAAAAAACAAGAAGGAGAATATTATTATATAAAAATCTATTATGGATAACCACTCCATCTTCAGATAAACATCTTCCTAAAAATCAAACCCGGCCCTCATCACGCAACCGTCGATCATCTCGCTGAGGCCTGATTTTAGAAACGCTTGCGGCTAACAATTATATCAGATACAGCCCAGTCGTCATTAGCATTCGCGTGCGGGGAGATCAAGAGACGGATGGCGATGGAGGAAGCAAAGAGGCTTGGGTTGTAGTTTTCGTTAACTTACATATAACAATAATAATAATAATAATAATAATAATAATAATAATAATAATAATTATAATTTTAATAATAATAATAATAATAATAATAATAATAATAATAATAATAATAATAATAATAATAATAATAATAACAACTAATAATAACTAATAATAATAATGCACACTTATATAACGCCAACATTTCATGCAATATGATCTCTATGCGCTCTACAATATATATATTATATATATATATATATATATATATATATATATATATATATATATATAAAATCATAAATTCAACAATTACAATAGCTATTAGATACAGGCGGATACATATTCAATATTTAAAACGATATCAACAAAGAAATACATCAACAGGAGAAAAAAATATCAAGCAGGGAAATGTTTCCTCAAGTAAAATGTCTTTAGCTTGCTGTTGAACGCCTCCAGGGATCTGAATTTATGGCTGACGGATGTTGCAAGTATTCTACCTAAACGCAGGGCCCAATACATCATTTTGCACTTGCATGACCAAATCGCTCATGCGATGTTTTTGGGGGGTTTTAAAGCTACTATTTAAAGATAAATATGTGCATTTATTGAGTGAATGAATGCATTATCTACAAATTTGTTTGTTGACAAAGAATGATTTATTTCAAAAAGCTTTCAACGCTGGACTGGTATAGTTTGAAGATGACGTCACTCTGGTCTTTGTTATTGTTTTTTTGCCATCCGCGTTTATGAGTAGTGCTCACTAAACTGCATTATCCAGACTATAAACGTTCATGGTTACACACAGTTGTGCGTATGTTGGCCAGTTATACTTCCGGATGGCAATGTTGTGAACTTCTTAGACAAGCGCATACTATCTATAGTGGCTTGATTTCACGAATTGTTTGATTATGTGTTTTGTTCACTCACAGAAACCATCCCCCCCCCACCCATCCTCAAATATTGTTTACACATCTGCTGTCCTATTGTTATTGTTCATTATGCTGAACATAACAGAGATACAGATCTGCTCTGATAATCACATTTACCTTATAAAAACCAAATTGAGCTCTTATATATATATATATATATATATATATATATATATATATATATATATATATATATGTATATATTATATATATATATATATATATATATATATATATATAGCGCAATATCCACTAAACATGCCCAAAGCGCTTTAGAAGAGATCCCCAGCCAAGAGGTATACTTAACATGAAGGACGAGACACGATGATGCATGTTAGGCGATATTACAATCTTTTCGGACAGAGACAAGGCTGTTCACGACCAGGTACTCATTTTAAACCTCAGTACGGTGAGAGAACGTAGGTAAAGAGCTCTTTCCAAGATTCAACTATGCGCCGAGCGAGGCACGAACCCAAGACCGTTCGATCCGAAAGCGAGAGTCATACCACTTGACCACATAACTGCACTAAACCACATAAAAGAGAAATACAATGGCTTGCAATCCGTTCCATTCTC
>NC_088363.1:10421068-10438568 GCF_034508935.2 Berghia stephanieae | reverse complement strand
AAATTGACCAATATCTTTGTTTGATTTCATGTTCATCAATATATTTGCTTTATTCAAAATTGACCAATATCTTTGTTTGATTTCATGTTCATCAATATATTTGCTTTATTCAAAATTGATCAATATCTTTAATCATTTCATATTGATCAATATATTTAATTATTTCATATTGATCAATATCTTCAAGGTATCTCAGATCCATGATCGTTTAAAAACCATAAAAGCAACAAAACTGCTCAACGCAAAGAAAATTTGGATATGAATAAATTAGAAATATGAACATTTATATACAGCATTTCCACTGGATTACCATGCTCAATGCGCTTTGCAATGTTTCATTAATTCCTACACCATGCCACATGGACTATTCTCATTTCTTTCAGTACCAGTCGGTTGGCATTTTTTTTTGTGTTGGCAAAAGCGCTCTTATTAATATCCGTCATTGCCTACAATCAGGTATTCATATATATATATATATATATATATATATATATATATATATATATAGAGAGAGAGAGAGAGAGAGAGAGAGAGAGAGAGAGAGAAAGAGAGAGAGAGAGAGAGAGAGAGAAAGAGAGAGAGAGAGAGAGAGAGAGAGAGAGAGAGAGATAGAGAAAAGAACATAACAGCACAGAGTATGGGGGAGGTGGGAGAGTTAGCAATTTCGTCTCGTAATCAGTTTTGTCACGATAGATCTAATTTCAGATCATTAATAGGGATTGTATAGAAAGATAGGGGAGATAAGCAATCATGAGCACAGCCTTACTTACCATGGCGTGACCTGAACACAACAACATCAGTTATCGATGACTACGGAAAATATTTATTTTCAAAGCAAGTAGCCTAACCCTCTGCTTACCAACTATAGGAAAATGGTCACATTCCTTACGATACAACCCGCATTTTTCTTATTCAAATTTCTCTTGTAAATCATAAACTTTAACCCTGTCCTTACCAACTATATAAAATCATCACATTCGTTACGATACAACCAACATTTTTCTTATTTAAATTTCCTTGTACAACATAATACTGAAAACTTATAAAGCGCTATAACTCCGAGACACCAGACTCTAAGCGCTTAGACATTTAAAGCAAATATACAGTGTGTTGTTGAGCATGTCTTGCTAAAGAAATTATTTATCGCAAGAACTTTACTGCTATTGTGTTTGAGTGATAAAAAATCTGTTTTTGTGTTAGTTGGGTGTGAAGTTTTGGGGAAAATCCTGAAAATGGCTGGTAATGAGAGTGCTAAAGCATTCTAGTGAAAATGTTGCTGCTTGAAGCTCGCAATAACGATGCGATGAGTATTGAAATGTAAGCTTCGATTCATTAAACGAAGACATATACTATGGACGTTTCGGGTTTCCCCTTTATCATCAAAACACGATGAATGAAACACACTCGTCCTTCGTGTTTCATTCATCGTGTATTGTTGATAAAGGGGAAACCTGAAACGTCCACAGTATCTTAATAAGGTGAAGCTTAAATTTAAATAATTATCGTTATTTTAAAATGCATTCTAGGAAACTAGAAAAAAAATATAGATTAAAATTTACTCGGAATTAATGAAACATCTGAGGAAGAACCTGGATACTTGACAACAAATACTTGTTAAAAAATAAATACCTAACAAATATGAACTTGAGAATATGTTTAGCACTAAACGTGTTCAAATCGCGGTACGTGGGGGTCCCAAGCTAACAGCAACTCTTAACATGTAGAACTTGACATAATGCCTATAGAAAGTTCGAAGATGACGTCACTCAGGTCTTTATTATTGTTTTTTTTTTTTGCCATGTTTATGACTAATGCTCACTAAACTGTATTAACCTGACTATAAACGTTCATGGATACACACAG
Organism: Berghia stephanieae; assembly: GCF_034508935.2. NCBI lineage: Eukaryota > Metazoa > Mollusca > Gastropoda > Nudibranchia > Aeolidiidae > Berghia > Berghia stephanieae. The sequence goes on along the minus strand of NC_088363.1, from coordinate 10,436,705 downwards.
TTTTGTGTGTTGGTCCGTTATACTTCCGGATGGCAATGTTATGAGCTTCTTAGCCAAGCGCATACTATCTATAAGGCGATATCACAATATAATGTTTTCGGACAGAGACAATGTTGTTACTCCTTTTTACTCTTTTTACCCCTCTTACTCATGAGTACGGTGATAGAATGTGAGTAAAAGAGCCTTTTCCAAGGACTCAACTATTCGCTGGCCAGAGCGAGATTCAAACTGTGAACTTTCCGGTCCCAATATGAGTTTCATACCACAAGGCCAGATTATAGCCACACATAAAATGTTACAGAAAATCTGTTATATCTGTAAAGCCTAATACTGGTTATGGAGCTGCTCTTTTTTTATATATACATCCTATTTCTATTGTATTTTTATCTTATTGTGTAAATTATAACACGTCTGTACAAAAAAATTCCTTTTTGGGATGCAATAAAGTATTATTTTTATTATTATTATTATTATTATTATTATTATTATTATTATATTATTATTATTATTATTATTATTATTATTATTATTATTATTATTATTATTATTATTTGTATTATTATTATTATTATTATTATTATTATTATTATTATTATTATTATTATATTATTATTATTATTATTATTATTATTATTATTATTATTATTATTATTATTATTATTATTATTATTTATTATTATTATTATTATTGTTATTATTATTATTATTATTATTGTTATTATTATTATTATTATTATTATTATTATTATTATTGTTATTATTATATTATTATTATTATTATTATTATTATTATTATTATTATTATTATTATTATTATCATTATTATTACCATTATTATTATTATGAATTTGTAGCACACCGTGTCAATATGAGATCAGATTGTAATATCACACAACTCCAATCTCCTTCGTGTGTTGTTCATTGTGAGAAGTGAAAGCTGTCAGATTGCAATATCAATGCCTTTGAATTTTTGGTTACAAAAACAAAAGCCCAGTCGATGAAATCCGTGTTATCTAAGGATTTATGTGTTTGATGTCTTGATATACTCATCCTGATTTCATAGTTTTTACACACACAGACACACACACACACACACACACACACACACACACACACACACACACACATATATATATATATATATATATATATATATATATATATATATATATATAGGGTGATCCCCAAAAAATCTGACACCATAAAAATGTTTATTATTCCCATATATGTCCACGAAACTCTTCAAATTTTGTAGATTGCAAGTTTAGTCTATGCAAACAAACACACACACACATAAAAAAAAAAAAACAACCCAAAAAATACACTCCTTCCAAATAAACCAAATAAAAAATAGCCCATACTATTCAGTGGTTTTACCGTCAATGCTCTATCAAAAACACCTGGCAAGTATATTTTATTACCGGCAATTGGATTCAATAGTCTGATGTCACGTCGCCCAGCAACGGCGGCCATCTTGATTATAAACAAAGAAAATCTGTACTTTTTATTCTTCATGCTGGCTAGAACTTTTCATATGTTTTGTGATCAGAATGTGTAAAAGTCAAAACATGATCAGATTTATAATGTTTTTTATTTTCATCTGGATACACTTTTATGCTTCTAGGAGAAATATTTCATAAGCATATCCGCCATTGTTCCGATAGTTTAGAACCAATTACTAAGTTACCATGCATCATTACGAGGGAAGTGACGTTACGACTGTTGAAGAGTATTCCGTCTTGCATCTTCCATTAGAGGAATAAGATTGTCACCGATTCTGTATTTTTTGTTATTTATGGCGTTTACATTGAGATCGTTTATTTACTTCATGTCCATTCTGGGATTTGGTGTATAATTGAACTTTATATGGCGTAATATCCACTAAATGTGCTCAAAGCGCTTTACAAGGGGTCCCTGGCCAACAGCAACATTTAACATGTAGGACGGGACATGCCGCCTGTTAGGCGATATTACAATTACTCGGATAAAGACAACGTTGTTAACGGCCAGGTACTCATTTTACACCTGAGTACGGTGAGAGAAAGTGAGTAAAGAGCCTTTTCCAAGGACTCAACTACGCGCCGAGCGCGAGGCTCGAACCCAGGACCTTCCGATCCGAAAGCGATTGCCATACCACAAGACCACATAGCCACAACTTACTTCAACGCTTTACGATTGGAGATGAGATGTTTCCCTAGCATGTTTTGTTAGAGAATAAAAGAAGAATAGATTTATCTGTTAAAGCCATAGATTTTTATCTAGCACTTTTGAAATCTTTGGTTTGTCTATACATTTACTTATATATCTACCAATTTATTTATCTATCTATCTATCTATCTATCTATCTATCTATCTATCTATCTATCTATCTATCTATCTATCTATCTATCTATCTATCTATCTATCTATCTATCTATCTATCTATCTATCTATCTATCTATCTATCTATCTATCTGTCTTGCAATCACACGTATACAAGTATTGCCACTCCCCTTTATCTGTACCCCGGTACCTGGATTAGAGCCACCATTCAGTCACCTCCCTTTGCTGGAACAGCACCACATTCATTCATCATCTATTCCTCACTTTCAGCGCTGCACTGTGCCTGACCCTTCATAATCCCTGTCTTTTGTCGATATAGCACCACTTGAAATATTTCCCTTGAGGACAAAAATACAAAAAAACAAAACAAAAAACCCCCCAAAAATACAATAAGAAAAAAACATTATAAAAGAGGAAAGACACAGCAACAAAAAACCCAACTGTATTTGAACTCTCTCTCTCTCTCTCTCTCTCTCTCTCTCCCTCTCTCTCTCTCTCTCCATCTCTCTCTCTTACTCACTCACTCTCTCTTTCTCTGTTTTTCTCTCACACTCTATCTCTCTCTCACTTCCTCCCCCCCCCCCTCTCTCTCTCCCGTTCTCTCTCTCTCTCTTTCTCCCACTTCCTCCCTCTCTCTCTATTTCTCTCTCTTTCTCTCTCCCTCTCTCTCTCTCTCTCTCTCTCTCTCTCTCTCTCTGTCTTTATACTTGCTTCTCTCTTCCCTAATTTCTCTCTATTTATTTTTCTCTTCATCGTCATTTTTATTTCTCTCTCTTACTCTCTTTCTGTCTAGTTCTCTCCTCTCCCGCTTCTCTCGCTCCTCTGTCTCTTATCTCTCTCTCCCTCTCTCTCTCTCTCTCTCTCTCACACACACACACACTCACACATACTCTCACACTCACACACACACTCACACAAACGCACAAACGCACAAACACACAAACAATCAGATATTATGTCGTGCTAACCTTTCTGTCTTGTCTCCAATACAAAACCGATCCTATTAAGATAATAATCTATTTATCTCCCCTTTCATTTCTGTCACATGCAGGGCGCATCTTGGAGATTTTCAAGTCTCAAAATCTAAGAATTAATGGTTTTGTTTGAGGGCATTGAACTCTTAATAGATTGAATGAACATGACGTCACTCAGCTCTTTATTTTTGGCTTTAGACCGCCAGATGAATGACTGGTTCTCAGTAAAGTCCCTGAGACATACTAAAAATGTTATAGGTTACACATAGCATTGTGTGCTTACGCGAAACAGTTGGAGGGAAGAACAGGTTAGTATTTTACCTAAATGGTGTGCATGAATTGCAAAACAAAACAAAACAAAAAAAAAATAGAAGCAAAAACAATAAAAATACAACAAACAAACCTGAAAAACATATACAAAAAAAAAAAAAAATAAAAAAAAACAAAAAAAAAAAAAAAAAAACACAACAAAACAACCAAACATTGTAAAAGAGGGTTGACACAACGACAACAAAAAAGAAACTCGGAATTTGAGCACTTTCTTGGATATTGCCTTCTATAAAAAGCTCAATTCTTTTTTTAATTTTTAAATTCATTTATTCCGTAGATTTAATCCATTTCTGATGGTCGTTGGTGTAGATACTTGTACTGGATTAAAAATTCTCGACCCTTCGAAATCCACCTCGTAAAATTCGTCTGAAAATTCCATGCATTCAAGGGGCTCATCTGTCTCCGTGACTCTCCAACTAATTTACATAATAATAATTTGCATAATCATTAGTGAAACAGCGCGTAAATCCGATCTGGTTGTTGTTGTTGGTGGTTTATTCTTCCCCTTGTTTTTATGTCCAGTGAATGGTCAGGGATTCGACAGGGGAATTAACCACTTCCGACTTTCCTGGGGTGATCGAAGCGTCTTGATGACCTTGACCTTGGTCGTAGTCTTCCTGTTGCCGGTAGCGCTTCAAGAGATGTAAATTTCCATTTTAATTTGAGGCCACGTGACTTCAAACTCACCTCGCTTAACCCCGTGGCCACTGAGAACGTTTCTCGACTTATAGATAGAACGAAGAGGACGTCACTCAGGTCTTTGTTATTGCTTTTTGCCACTCACGTTTATGAGTAAGTCTCACCAAACTGTATTAGCCAGACTATAAACGTTCTATCTATAGATAGTATGCGATTGGCTAAGAAGCTCATAACATTGCCATCCGGAAGTATAACGGACCAACACACAAAACTGTGTGTATCCATGAACGTTTATAGCCGGGTTAATACAGTTCAGTGAGCATTACTCATAAACGCGGATGGCAAAAAACAATAACAAAGACCTGAGTGACGTCATCTTCGAACTATCTATAGTCGGATTTCACTTATCACTAACAGGATTATAGATAATATGCGCTTGGCGAAGAAGCTCACAACATTGCCATCCGGATGTATAACGGGCCAACACACAAAAGCTATGTGTAACCTTGAACGTTTATTATTTCGTTAATACAGTTTAGTGAGAAGTACTCATAAACGCGGATGGCGAAAAGCAATAACAAAGACCTGAGTGACGTCAACTTCATACTATATCTATAGATAGATCAAAGTTGACGTCATTCCGGCCTCCGTGGCCTTGGCATTCCATGAAGGAATATCAATAATTCATCAAAATGGATATCGGATCTCAACAGGAATCACCCATGTTGTCCAAGTGACGAAGTTGGGGGTTAAAAATCTTTCCCAATGAAAAAATATGAAAATGTCTGAAGCGGGGCTTGAACCCGGGACCTTCCGGATCACAGTGCAATGCCTTAACCACTCGGCCACTTCGTCCAAAGTACAGGTCAAGGTACAGCTGCTAAAAATAAAAACCTTGAAAGAAAATCCGAAACGGAATTCTGGGAGGCCAGCAGTTCCTGCTTGATTAAAAGGGGACGTAATCCAATAAGTTCTTGTCGAGTCCAAACGAGGTTATCGTACCTTGTCGAACCATGACCTCTTTGATCGAGCTACGCTTTTCGTAATTGTTGACGTTTGAGTAAAATACTCACCAGCTATGCCCGTTAGATCAATCGCATCGAGACACAAACATAATATTATGATGTGTTACTATTGATGCTAAGCGTTTTGGTAAAATACTCACATCATCCACCAGCCGGATATGACGTAGCAGCAAAATAAAACTGTGTGTAACCTTTAACGTTCATAGTCTGATTAATATAATTTAGTGAGAAGTAATCACCAAAATAGCTGTCTAAAAACAAAGACAAACGCTGAGTGACGTCACTTTCGTTCCTTCTATATTATAGATAGTGTGCGCTTGCCTAAGAAGCTCAAAACATTGCCATCCGGAAGTATAATGGACCATCACACAAAACTATGTGTAACCATAAACGTTTATAGTCTGCTTATTACCGTTTAGTGAGATTTACTCATAAACGTGGATAGCAAATAAACAATAACAAAGACCTGAGTGACGTCAACTTCGTTCTATCTATGAGTGTATACTCGATGTATTGAAAGAATAGACCAAGAACTTATCATTCAACTAATGGTACAAAAACAACAAAAGAGAGATAGATGAAGTCAACTTCAATCTTTATATATGAGGAACTCGACATATCGTCTCAGTTAACCAATCAACCCTGAGTGTAAGAAAAAAAAGGGTGTTTTGGGGCAAAGTTTCATTCATTCTACAATATAAAAATAAAAGGAATTCGATATGACGTCCCAGTCAGTCAATGAATCCATAAGTGTTTAAAAAAAACCAAACATCTTTTATTGTAAAGGATTTAAAGATGGAGGGGGTCCCGTTAGCTCAGTTGATAGAGCACTAGCACTCGTCTCACACGCAAATGGGCTGAGATCAATCCCAGGTCCAGTAGAGATTTTTCTGACCCTGTAAAAAGGTAGAAAATAAAATTATCAAAAAATGACAATCTAGTTTTACATTTAAAACTATACCTGAAAAGGTAAGACAAAGGAATTGGTTTAAATAGAAAACAGATGAAAATTCCACGAGCACACCATCAGTGTAAAATAAAATGGTCTCTTCCAGACACAAGCACACGTCCCGACTAAGAGGAACATGCTCAAATGTTTAGAATTCTTGACCTTCTAAACCAAAAATATAATAAATGAATAAATTTTAAAAATATATACTTATACACAGCTCCAATTTTCTCCTAATCTGTTCAATGGCATTTTGCATGACAATGGTGACAGGAACATTATATAAGAAAATTAAATGCACCAATTGTACATGATCTATAAAGTTATGCTGATACCAATAGGGAGATGATTTACAAGGAAAATATATCGTCTTCCAAAACTATAGCTCTATACATCTGACTGTTTCCCTCCAAGGTAAGGCAGACTCCGACCAGGACCAGGACAAAACCAAGTAAGTACATTCAAAGACAAAGACAGAGAGCAAATTGGAAAACAGACAGAGGGTGATAGAAAGACATAGAACGTGCATGGAAAAGGGAGGGGGTGGGGGTGGGGAGGGGGAGGGAGGGGACAAAAGACCCTACCCAGATTTTCAGGTTTGTTCCTGGTCTAGTGAATTCTCATTGATAGTGCTCGTGGTAACAAATTATCCCATTGATGAAACAATTCAATGAATACAACTCACAACTCGCTTGATTTTGGTGACCATCGACTCGTATGATGACGTAATTATGTCAGGCTATAAGTTTATGGAGGCTTCGGATGCTCTGAGTGATAAATCTTTAGTGCATGCATTATCTCCCGAATTCAGTTCCTTGGGTAATTGGATTCAATAGTCTGATGTCACGTCGCCCAGCAACGGCGACCATCGTGGTTCTAAACAAAGAAAATCTGTACTTTTTATTCGTCATGCTGGTTAGAACTTTTCATATTTTATGTGATCAGAATTTATAAAAGTCAAAACATGATACTTATAATGTTTTTCTCCTCTGGATACACGTCTATGCTCGTCGGAGAAGTATTTCATGAGGGCGTCCGCCATTGTTCCGATGGTTTAGGGCCAGTTGCTAAGTCACCATGCGTCATTACGAGGGATGTGACGTCATGACTGTTGAAGCCAATTAAGCCGTTGAATCCCCTATAACCCATTCACCATTACCGTAATTATTACCCCTCGATTCATTAGTTATCGTTGCTTCCCATCAGCTAATACCGTTAAAGCATCCCAGTCAACGATGAGATGGTCTCCAGCATTGGAAAAAATACTCCTTCAGCGCCATTAGTCCCATAGAGCTCGAGACCAAGTCCTTTTCTATAGAGTGAATTTGAAAATAGCAATTGCTTAAGTAGTATTGAAAGTTACTTTTGGTTTTTCTTTTTCTTTTCGTTTCTTAACCGCCAAAAATCCATTATTTCAATCGAAGTGATTACATAATTCATTTACAACTATTATCAACCATTGTGCCTTTTATATAGCGCAATATCCACTAAACGTGCTCAAAGCACTTTACAAGTGGTCCCTCGCCAACAGTAACACTTAACATGTAGGACGAGACATGACGCCTATTAGGCGATATTACAATTTTTTCAGACATAGACAATGCTGTTAACGACCAAGTACTCATTTTACAACTGAGTCCGGTGATAGAATGTGAGTAAGGAGCCTTTTCCCAGGACCTTCCGACCCGAGAGCGAGTGTAATGCCACTAGACCACACAGCCGCACAACTAGTACAAACTCTCAAACACATAATCACTCTACACAAGTATAAATGCTCATTACTTTACGATACTTTAGATATTATTGTTGTTGTCCATTTGCAAAGCCAATGTTCCAAGTCCAAATCAACGATGAACAATTTATAAAGTTATTCTCAATAATTCCTTTTAAAAATTAATTCACCCAAAAACCTGTAAACTCATCCAGAGTGATAATATTTATAATGACATCTCTTATCAACTATTATATCGATTATTTTACACAGCGATTAATATTCTACGATACTTTAGCCATTGCTGCTCATGCTGCCCTTCAGCAAATATACATTTACAGTTTCCCTTTCCCAATCAAGACTGAAATCATCATTGCTGACCGCCAGGATGGGTCAAAGCCCTCTCATCTCATTCCATTACTAACGTCCATCTGTCCATCCGTCTCCGACTGATCTCACAGGAATTGCCTCCGTAATCGGAGCCATTAGTAGGCATCCGTCACCATCACTTCCGGTCAATTGACACGCCCACTTCCGGTTGCGAGGAGTCTGAGTGGAATATCGTGTCGAGGTGTCGATGTTATTGTCTGGCCTTAGCCCGTTAACGACGTCACTTTACAGTCGTAGCCCCAAGCTGTCTGCACTTCTGTTTTGTTTCGTTTTCACAGAAAAACAAAGGCTGTATGTAACATTCCTTAGGTCAGAAAAAAATTGTGGTGCGGACAATTGTGTCAATAATGATGAGAAATAATATAGAGTTGGAGATGTGCCAGATGAAAATAGGAGGAAAAAATATCACGTTGTCAGAGCCAAACGTGGAACTTAACTAACACGGCACCCTCCGCCTGGCCGAGAGAGATAGATAGACAGAGAGATGGATAGATAGATAGATAGATAGATAGATAGATAGATAGATAGATAGAGAGAGATAGATAGATAGATAGATAGATGGATAGATAGATAGATAGATAGATAGATAGATACATGGGGGCTCGAATCCGCAACCTTACTGGCACGACAACTCCGCCTGGCCGGAGAGATCGTGACTCTACCGTATGAGCTATCCACGACCCCAGATTGTCCGCTTCATAATATTTATGAACTAAGGAATTTTAGTGAGACGCATTGAGAATGGTGAAACCGAGGAGCTTTGCTCTACAATGGCCGAATAGATAACAAAATTATAATACTCATTTTAAATTTTAAAGTTTCGATTTAAACCAAAGAGCACACAACACAATCCAAGGGTAAATATTAAGCTTCTAGGCGATGTGGTCTTGTGGTATGGCACTGACCGCCGGATCGAAGGTCCTGGATTCGAGTCCCGCTCTGAATGAGGCATAGTTGAGTCCTTAGAAAAAGCTCTTTACTCACCGTACTTAGGAGTAAAATGAGTACTTTGGCGTTATCGGCGTTGTCACTGTCAGATAAAAATTGTAATATCGCCTAACGGGCGTCATCATGTCTCTTCTTACATATTTTTTGTTGCTGTTGTCAGGGATCCCTTGTAAAGCCATTTGAGCACGTTTTAGGGAATATTGCTCTATATAAAAACTTAAGTTAAAAAAAAATTAAAATGGTCTGTTGGAATTATAATCGAATCATTGTGAGACGCATTGAGCATGGTGAAACCGTGGAGCTTAGCTCTACAATGACCGAATAGATATTGCTTTCATTTCTTTGTATTTATTATGTGCCCAATAACACGGCGAGCTTGCGAGTATGTTATATTGCACGATGAAAATATCACGAGTTTACTAAATACAAAGAAATGAAAGGATACATTTTTTTTCTACAAGTAATATTATTAGATATTTTGTAATTAAATGGTATGGTATTCATAATTTGTATCTTTCTCCATCTGCTTAAATGACAATTTGGCCCAAAACTAAAAACGTTGGATTTGTATTCATACGCACCAAATAATTATTTATAATTACCAATCAGCTGTCTTTTACATCTAATTTCACACCAATAAAATGTGCGGCAATATTCTGCAATCGCTGAATTTAAAAAAAAAGCATTATTCAACGACGTATTTACTAAAAAATGATAGGGTTTTCCAATGAGAGTGGCGGAAGAATACTTATTTTGAATTTTCAAGTTTCGCATTGAAAACAAAGAGCACACAAAATAAGCCAAAGTAAATACTAATATTCTAGGAGCTGTGGGGAGTAAATTAATCTCCCGTCTTTTTGGATTTCAAATAATGTAATAGGGTTCAACAGTCTGAAGTCACGTGCGCCTAGCAACCAATCGGCTGCCTCGAAACAAAGAAAGTCGTTATTCTTCATGTTGGCTTAACATTTTCCAATCATCATGCGATCAGATTATTTTATATAAAGTCAAAACATGACTAGATTTAATGATATTCTTTTCTGGATGCACTTTTATGCTCGTCGAAGAATTTATTCATAAGAGCGTTGACGGAGATATTGGCGTCCGCCATTGTTTCTGAAAGTTTAGAGCCAGTTAACACGCGTCGATAAGATGGAAGTGACGTCACAACTTTTGAGACCTACAGCAGATTCAACCATGTTTGTTGTCAGTTGAGGACGAATTTTGGGTTTTAAGTTCCATATTTGAACTTCATTTTTTTTTTAGGTTATGACATTCGGGGTTTTTTTTAGACCACATAACAATCGTGTTGTCTTTCCTGAAGTGTGAAAAAAAGAAAGCACGAAATTGATCTCACTCAGTTCTTCCCAACTGTGTTTACACAACCATTGTTGGTGATTAGTATTCACTAAATTATGTAAATCAAAACAAAAACGTTTAGGGTTACCGTTGTTTTAGTGTGTTGCTACGTTATATCCGACTCAGATGCTGTGAGTATTTTACCTAAACGCAGAGCATCAATAAGACTGAGAAAGGAAAACGTCACCCAAATATCCATTTGTATTGCATTCCTTTCCATTGACGATATTAAATATGGGGTTTTGTCCCTTTCCAAATACAGATATTATTAATTGTCGTCGTATTCGTAGTCGTCGTCATCGACGTTGTTGACTTTGTTGCTGGTTTTGTTCTTTTGTATACTTCTTCTTCTTCTTCTTCTTCTTCTTCTTCTTCTTCTTCTTCTTCTTCTTCTTCTTCTTCTTCTTCTTCTTCTTCTCTCATCTTCATCTCTCTCTCTTCTCCCTCCTCTTCCACCACCACCACCACCACCACCACCACCACCACCACCACTGCCACCAGTACCACCTTCAATAACTCTTCCTCCTTCTCCTCCTTCTATCATTCACATCCTATTCATTGTCATCTCCTCGGCACCCCCACCTTCTATCTCCTTCATTCTGTTCTTTACGTTCAGCATAGAATAATTCCAGAACATAAAATAGAAACAGCTGAAAGTAACATTCTCATTACTTGATTGCCAAGCAAACATTTTTCAATAAATCTCCGTACCCACTCTAGTACCCCCCCCCCTTTCTCTCTCTACCCCCTCCCCTTCCTTTCCCCTCCCACCTCCCTTCCGATTCTCGGTCATTTAATCTATCCTTCCTTTGACTTTTAATAAAATGGTCTTGTATTGTCAAATGTGGAATTTGTGCTGGCTTAATTTGCATATCGATCCGAGCGTCTCAGCCAATGCAATCTACCCTGGTTGCCTGGCAACGATGATTTGTTTAGCCCCGTAATTGTGGCTTTGAGTCAGTGTCGCATCTTATTCTTGTTGTCATGAAATAAAATGTAGTCGGTGGCAGGGCTGGATGACGATGATATCAAAGCTGACACTTGAGTTTTTCTATAGATAGTTCGAAGATGACGTCACTCAGGTCTTTGTTATTGTTATTATTTGCCATCCACGTTTATGAGTATTTCTCACTGAACTCTATTAACCTGACTATAACCATTCATGGATAATAATAATAATAATAATAATAATGCTGAAAACTTATATAGCGCTATAACTCCGAGACACCAGACTCTAAGCGCTTAAATTACAAATTACTTTGGCTGAAACATACTCATTCACACACACAAGCACACACACACACATACACACACACAACACAACACACAACACAAACCAAACCTATCTTGCTTCTCATACCATCTACTAAAATCGAAACAAATATGTTTTAAGCGAACGTTTAAAAATAGACAAAGATTCTTTTTTACGAATGCTCTGCGGTAAGGCGTTCCAAATAGAGGGTCCGAAATGAGAAAAGGATCTCATTCCAGCATTTTTCCGAATTCGAGGGACAACTAGTTTTGTGGAATCACTGGCCGAACGTAAGGGCGGGGTTTTGAATATCTTTCAATTAGTTCTGAAAGGTAGGAAGGGGCAGTACCTTCAAGACAACGATACACTAAAACACAAGCTTTGAATTTAATTCTTTTCTCAACAGGCAGCCAATGCAGGTCATGAAGTAGAGGTCCGGCAGAGTCGCACCTACGCTTCATAAATACTAGTCTGGCAGCGCTGTTTTGGACAATCTGAAGACGTTTCAGATTGTATTGCGAAACGCCAAACAACAGAGCATTACAATAATCCAATTTCGATAGTACGAGGGACACAACCAGGTGCTTGGTCACATCCTCAGATATGAACCGTCTAATGGAAGCAATCTTTTTTAGTTGGAAAAAGAGAGATCTAACCAAATTATTAACCTGATGCTCCATCGACAGTCCAGAGTCTAAGAATGTGCCAAGGTTTTTCACTTTGTCAACAATTTGAATAGAGGCATCCCCCAACTTCAAATCTGTTTCACTTTTCCACTTCCTGTTCATGGATACACACAGTTTTGTGTGTTGGTCCGTTATACTTCCGGATGGCAATGTTATGAGCTTCTAAGCCAAGCGCATACTATCTATAAAGCAATATCCTCTAAAGGTGCTCAAATCGCTTTACGGGGGATCCCTAGCTAACAGCAACAACATTTAACATGTAGGACGAGACATGACGACTGTAAGGCGAAATTACATTTTGTTTTTCGGACAGAGACAAGGGTGTTTACGGTAAGGTACTCATTTTACTCCTGAGTACGATGAGAGAATGTGATTAAAGAGCCTTTTACGAGTAATCAATTATGTGCCGCTCAGAGCGGGATTCGAACCCAGGACCGTCTGATATGAAGGCGAGTGTCAAATCATAATAGCACATAGCCGCTTATCTTTAGGGCTGGTGAGACACTTTTCACTATTCACTCTCGACTTAGGTAAAAATAAGTATCTAATCTACTATATTTATTATTACGCCCTTTTGCAATGGCGCCATAAGATCCCGTCGCCTAGGCATCCCGTGTATTTATTTAGCGCCTAGCTCTAATTAAAATTGCTCACTGGCGCTTAAATCAACATCATGCATTTAGATAAGGTGAATATGCATGAAAAAAAGAGTAAAATATGCAAAACAATATGCAAATTACTAATCCTAAAAATCGCAAGCATGTTAAATAAAACATTGAAAGATAAAGTTAAAATTCAACTCGTACATATATTAAAAGTAAACAAAAGTGACACGAGCGTTACGCGTGGATACACAGATACATACATTATTACATTATAGTTCAGGATACATGTTAAGTAAGAACTTTAAATTTAAATTTTAAAATGGCTTGAGTTCACAAAGTTCACAAACTTAGGGCTAGCGACTTGCAGTAAAGTGTTCAGCAACTTGCTAATCGAAGAACGATATATATTGTATTGCCTTTGCAGCAGACCCTCAAATGACTGCGCATGAGCAACAACAACAACAACAACAACAACAACAACTACTACTACTACTACTACTACTACTACTACTACTACTACTACTACTACTACTGCTGTTATTACTACAACAACAACAACAACAACAACAACTACTACTACTATTACTACTACTACTACTACTACTACTACTACTACTACTACTACTACTACTACTACTACTACTACTGAGCTATTGCTACTATACTACTACTACTACTACTACTACTACTAACTACTACTACTACTGACTACTACTACTACTCACTACTACTACTACTACTACTATTTCTACTACTACTACTACAACATACTACTACTACTACTACTAGTAACTACTACTACTACTACTATACTACTACTACTACTACTACTACTACTATACTACTACTACTACTACTACTACTACTACTACTACTACTACTACTACTATACTACTACTACTACTACTACTCTACTACTACTACTACTACTACTACTACTATCTACTACTACTACTACTACTATACTACTACTATATACTCTCACATATAATAATTAATAATAATAATATAATAATCATCAATCATCATCATCATCATCATCATCATCATCATCATCATCATCATCATCATATCATATATCATCATCACATCATCACATCATCATCATCATCATCATCATCATCATCATCATCATCATCATCATCATCATCATCATCATCATTATTTATTACTGATATCACCATCATCACCAGTATTATCGTCCAAAGGTGTGTCATACCATATGACCAGGAATTCGTTTTGCAAAGAAAACAACTTTCTTGACTCATATTTCAACTATGACATAGAATGGAAGGCTTCGACGTCAAAATAACGATATTGAGCTTTTAACTCTCTCCTTACCAGCTATTTTTAGAATTTCCCCCAAAATATTCACACCCACACAGCATAAAAATAGACTTTTCTTACTCAAAATGGTAACAAGTGAGTTATACAACACAGTGTTTAGTATCTATAGCTGTAATCAAAGCATTTCTTTACATTTTGTGACGTACACGAGAAATCAGAATGAGAAAATTGTCGTTACATTGTAACGATTTTCCTATGGGTGGTAAGGAGAGGGTTAAATAGAGCATTACCATCATCATTGCCTTTTTTCACCCTGGGTTAGGATATAGGCCACAGACAAACAGTTTCCATCCTTCTCTATCATCATCATCATCATCATCATCATTGCCATTTTCTCCCTGGGTCAGGGTATAGGCCACAGACAAACAGTTTCCATCCTTCTCTATCATCATCATCATCATTGCCTTTTTCACCCCCGGGTCAGGGTATAGGCCACAGACAAACAGTTTCCATCCTTCTCTATCATCATCATCATCATTGCCTTTTCTCCTGGGTCAGGTATAGGCCACAACAACAGTTTCCATCCTTCACTATCATCATCATCATCATCATTGCCTTTTTCACCCTGGGTCAGGGTATAGGCCACAGACAAACAGTTTCCATCCTTCTCTATCATCATCATCATCATTGCCTTTTTCACCCCGGGTCAGGGTATAGGCCACAGACAAACAGTTTCCATCCTTCTCTATCTCCATCATCATCATCATCATTGCCTTTTTCACCCTGGGTCAGGGTATAGGCCACAGACAAACAGTTTCCATCCTTCTCTATCATCATCATAATCATTGCCTTTTTCACCCTGGGTCAGGGTATAGGCCACAGACAAACAGTTTCCATCCTTCTCTATCTCCATCATCATCATCATCATTGCCTTTTTCACCCTGGGTCAGGGTATAGGCCACAGACAAACAGTTTCCATCCTTCTCTATCATCATCATCATCATTGCCTTTTTCACCCCGGGTCAGGGTATAGGCCACAGACAAACAATTTCCATCCTTCTCTATCTCCATCATCATCATCATCATTGCCTTTTTCACCCCGGGTCAGGGTATCGGCCACAGACAAACAATTTCCATCCCTCTCTATCGTGAGCTAACTT
>NC_088363.1:10411068-10416068 GCF_034508935.2 Berghia stephanieae | reverse complement strand
ACCGCTTGATCAATAGAAGCAACACAGAAAACTATGTGTAAACCTAAACGTTTATAATGTTATCAAGAAAATCGTGTGATAACTGGTCACCCATTAGGCGGTATGAAAACAATAACAATGATCAGAGAGAGGTCGATTCCTTTCACGTTATTGTTTATAAACAACCAACTTTGTTTGTCCGAGCACGTGTGAGGATTTGTCACAAATTTTATGTTTTGATTGGTCAAAAGTCTACTGGTTAATTCTATATATAAACTTTTATATTACCAGCTGGTTAATACGATTTAGCATCGAGTTGTTTACACCAAGCGATATATTCTACTTTCATTCCCATAATAACCCATTAAACTTAATAAAAAACAGTTATTCAATCATCAATATTATATCGATTCTATACATAAACTATTACGATTATCTGGTAATCGATTCGATTTAACGTCAATGTGTTCACACCTATCAACCTAAATTAATTTCTTCCACATGTAAACCCATTTAACTAGATTCAATTCACTCATAAATAAGTAATTTAATTATCGATATACGAGTATCGATTCTATACTAATGTATCATAAATACCTGCTAATGATACTACGATTTAACATCAATAGGATTCAGTAGTCTGATGTCACGTCGCCCAGCAACGGTGGCCATCTTGGTTCTAAACAAAGAAAATCATTACTTTTTATTCTTCATGCTGGCTAGAACTTTTCATTCCCTTTTCATATGCCTTTTGATCAGAATGTGTAAAAGTTAAAACATGATCAAATTTATGTGCTTTTTTTTTCCCCTCTGGAAACGTTTTTATGCTCGTCGGAGAAATATTTCATACGGGCGTCCGCCATTGTTTCGATAGTTTAGAACCAGTGTTACTAAGTTACCATGCGTCATTAGGAAGGAAGTGACGTTACGACTATTGAATCCTAATTGTACATCCTTACCGGTCTATCTATATTATTTCTTTAACACATCCAACTCGATTCAACTCACTCAAAAACAAGCCATTGAAATATCAATACAATATCGATTTTATACGTCAGCATTCCGATTACCAGTTGATTGACAATAATTGAGATATTATTATCCCCGGCTCATCTAGATGACTTAATTGGATTCAATAGTCTGATGTCACGTCGCCCAGCAACGGCGGCCATCGTGGTTCTAAACAAAGAAAATATGTACTTTTTATTCTTCATGCTGGCTAGAACGTTTCATATGTCCTGTGATCAGAATGTGTAAAAGTCAAAACATGAACAGATTTATAATGGGTTTTTTTTTTTCCCCTATGGATACTCTTTTATGCTCGTCGGAGAAATATTTCATAAGGGCGTCCGCAATTGTTCCGATAGTTTAGAGCCAGTTACTAAGTTACCATGCGTCATTACGAGGGAAGTGACGTCACGACTGTTGAAGCGTATTGTAGGATCTTTGCCTTCTAGACCGTTATGGTGTTAACGCTTTACGGGTGTGGTTCGATAATACTCTCAGCTGACAAAATGTTGCAGAAGTTTATATTAGCCTGAGTAGCATCGTTGTTGGTCAATAGATTAGTATTGTAACCTCTCTTCTCCAAACGGTACTATTTTAGGATGGATCTTCTTCTTCTTACTCAGGCATAAAATGAGTACCATGCCGTTAAAAGCGTTGTTCTGTCCGAAGGCGTCATGTCTCGTTCTACATGTTAAATGTTGTGTTGCATAGTTGAGTCTTTGAAAACGACTATTTACTCACATTCTCTCACCGTACTCAGGTGTAAAATGAATACCAGGCAGATAACAGCGTTGTTCTGTCCGAAAAAAAATGCAATATCGCCTCACAGGCGTCATATCTCGCTCGTCCTACATGTTAAATGTTGCTGTTGGCCTGGGACCCCTTGTAAAGCGCTTTGAGACTTCGAGTAGTTTTCTACACAATCAATGTGATATTATGGCATTAACTAGTGTATTATATACATATGTATGTAGGAGTTTGTTTGCTGAGATCATTGAGTCAGTGTTCGGTTTTTCAGGGAATGAGATTAGCGGAAGAGTAGCGTCCCTTGATTGGAAGTCACGAGCGGAAAAGTTATTAGAGAGAGAACGTCATGTTGGTTGTGCGTCATGAGACACTTCACCGAAAGCGAGAACGAGAGAGACGCATGCGCAAAACCATTTAGACGTTCTCTCTGTAAAGTGACGTCCAATCAAGGGACGCTACTCTTCCGCTAATCTCATTCCCTATTCGGTTAGATAAAAAGTCTCATTAATTAAACATTTTTAAAACCTGAATGGATTTGATTGAGTGAATCAACCGATCCGATATACATCAGACGAGTTTGCTTAGCTACAGGCATATTTGTCCGCGTTCAAGTGAAAAGATTAATTTTTAAAACAGCGGGAAAAATTAAAGGATGCTAAAATCGTATCTACAACGTACAGACAGTTGTAGAAAAATCGATAAAGCAAATTCCAGAAAGCCTTGATTATCAGAGGAATAAGAGAGGAATCAGAAAAAACACGATATGGGTGTGAAAAAGTGCAGGGATAGAGGATTCATTAGTCTGATGTCACGTCCGCCTAGCAACGAGTAGCTTGGTTCTAAACAAAGAAAATTGGTCCTTTTTATTCTTCATGCTGGCTAGAACTTTTTCGCGTGTCGTGTGATCAGAATTTATGAAAGTCCAAAACATGATCTGATTTATAATGTTTTTTTTTTCTCCTCTGGATACACTTTTATGCTCGTCCTAGAAGTATTTCATAAGGGCGTCCGCCATTGTTCCGATAGTTTAGAACCAGTTACTAAGTTACTATGCGTCATTACGAGGGAAGTGACGACACGACTGTTGAGCCCTGTTCCAGATGGTCAAATCTGATTTATATTTACAACTCCGTGGTTGAAAATTGCTAACCCAAGTTCATTGTTTACTTGTTTTAACATTTGATTCAAAAATATTCAATTGATATTTTACAAGGAATAAGAATAGTCAAACCGAATGAAAGATTCAATTTAAATAATGAAGACAGATGATATATACAGGTTTCGGTTTTTTAATGCCGCTATGTGGTCTAGTGGTGTGATAATCGCTTTAGGTTAAGAAGATCCTGGGTTCGAGCCTTGCTCAGCGCATAGTTGAGTGCTTGGAAAAGGCTCTTTATACTCATTCTCTCACCGTACTCAGGTCTAAAATGAGTACTTAACCGTTAACAGTGTTGTCTCTGTCGGAAAAAAATTGGAATACATGTATCGCTTAATGCTATATAAAAGCTTAAGTTTTGAAAATATTCTTATTGATTAGTGACGTCATCCTCTAATCTCTCATTCGTCTATAGTGTGTTTTTTTTTTGGTGCTTTGTTGACAAAGGGAAAACCTGAAACTCCCAAATTATCTATCTTTGTTAATCAAATAAAAAAATACATTCAATTTAACTATTTTTCTTTATTTCTTCGAGCTTCATTCAATCAAAAACATAATTTCGATATGGAATGGAAATAAGAAATTTTGTCCACCAGACAAAACTAAAAAAGATAGATGATTTTCTTGATGAAAAATCGAAAATCAAAAGGCATAAAAAGGAACAATAAACACCGCCATGCCCCCTGAAGGGGCAATTATGGGCTTGATTTCACATTGTTGTAATGGACAGCATTTTGCATTGGGTTGAGCGTTTTTCGATTACAATGATGAGCCCAAAACAACGTCGTTTGCATTAAAGGTCTAATAAATAATGGATGGTTCCTCTGTGACCCCTTGTTGATATGCCTTGTTGATATGCCTTGTTGATATGCCTTGCTGCTATGCCTTGTTGATATGCCTTGTTGATATATGCCTTGTTGATATGCCTTGTTGATATGCCTTCTTGATATGCCTTGTTGATATGCCTTGTTGATAATATGCCTTGTTGATATGCCTTGTTGATATGCCTTGTTGATATGCCTTGTTGATATCCTTGTTGATATATGCCTTGTTGATATGCCTTGTTGATATGCCTTGTTGATAATATGCCTTGTTGATATGCCTTGTTGATATGCCTTGTTGATATGCCTTGTTGATATGCCTTCTTGATATGCCTTGTTGATAATATGCCTTGTTGATATGCCTTGTCGATATGCCTTGTTGATATGCCTTGTTGATATCCTTGTTGATATATGCCTTGTTGATATGCCTTGTTGATATGCCTTGTTGATATGCCTTGTTGATACGCCTTGTTGATAATATGCCTTGTTGATATGCCTTGTTGATATGCCTTGTTGATATGCCTTGTTGATATGCCTTGTTGATAATATGTCTTGTTGATATGCCTTGTTGATATGCCTTGTTGATATGCCTCGTTGATATGCCTTGTTGATATG
This sequence comes from Berghia stephanieae, assembly GCF_034508935.2. Lineage (NCBI taxonomy): Eukaryota > Metazoa > Mollusca > Gastropoda > Nudibranchia > Aeolidiidae > Berghia > Berghia stephanieae. The sequence continues at coordinate 10,411,742 of NC_088363.1, read as the reverse complement.
CCTTGTTGATATGCCTTGTTGATATGCCTTGTTGATACGCCTTGTTGATAATATGTCTTGTTGATATGCCTTGTTGATATGCCTTGTTGATATGCCTTGTTGATATGCCTTGTTGATATGCCTTGTTGATATGCCTTGTTGATATGCCTTGTTGATATGCCTTGTTGATATATGCCTTGTTGATATATGCCTTGTTGATATATGCCTTGTTGATATGCCTTGATATGCCTTGTTGATATGCCCTGTTGATATGCCTTGTTGATATGCCTTGTTGATATGCCTTGTTGATATGCCTTGTTGATAAGCTCTTGACATGGATGCCTTTTTAACTATTATTGCCCCCCCCCCCTCCCTAAATAGTACTAACCTGTAAAAGAAAAAAGCTAGATAGATAAGAATACACATAGTTGCATAGATAGGGGCAGAGTGGCAATGCTGTACAGTCTTCACGTCGTACCCGGAAAGGTAGAGAGTTCAATCACCCGCCTCTGCCCTGTGTTGTGTGGCCTTGAGCAAGTCATCTCGTCCTAGTTCAACTTGCGGCGCTGCACTGCGGCTGACGCCTGGGTTATTTCAGTCTTCTCTTGGAATAGACCCTAGAGACAAATTTCCCCTATGGGATGAATAAAGGGAACTTTTTTAAATATATAGTTTTATAGGTGGAACTCTAAATG
>NC_088363.1:10398568-10403568 GCF_034508935.2 Berghia stephanieae | reverse complement strand
ATATTTGACCCGCGGAGGATCGAAAAGTAATTGTAGTTGAGTTTTTTTAATGGATGCATAGAACTGTTTCAGGTTCAAACAATACTTTTTTCTTTAACTGTGGCCCCTATTGTTGATGCTGCTATAACAATAACTAGCACTACCACCACCACTACAACCACCACCAACACACTACTACTACTACTACTACTACTACTACTACTACTACTACTACTACTACTACTACTACTTCCTCCACCTACCCCTCCTCCTCCTCTTCCTCCTCATCCTCCCACTCATCCTCATCTACTTCTACTTATTCACCCTGGTCTTTTACTACCTAATAGATGAGGATGTAATTACAAAAAGCACCATTTTCGTATACAATGTCATGGCGCCATCTTGTACAGCAGACAAAATCAATAAGATTCTCATTTCACAGCACTTCATGGCGTCATAACCAAAACACTAACCACGTCGTTTTATATCTATCTATAACACGACATTTTCCATCAGTCTTTATTTGGTTTTACAACTTAGATAGCTGTTGTCTGTACAGCCTGTAGTTTAGTGTCTCTAATACCATCGTATATTTTTTTAAAAAGTAGTAGTAGTAGTAGTAGTAGTAGCTCTGCCACATAGCTGTTGTCTGTACAGCCTGTAGGTTAATCGTCTCTAATACCATCTTTAAAAAAAAAAGTAGTAGTAGTAGTAGTAGTAGTAGCTCTGCCACATAGCTGTTGTCTGTACAGCCTGTAGGTTAATCGTCTCTAATACCATCATTAAAAAAAAAGTAGTAGTAGTAGTAGTAGTAGTAGTAGTAGTAGTAGTAGTAGTAGTAGTAGTAGTAGTAGCTCTGCCACATAGCTGTTGTCTGTACAGCCTGTAGGTTAATTGTACCATCATTTATGGCTAGCTGATATTGTCAAAATGGAGAAGTCCCAGGTTTAAGAGGGTGGGTTTTTTTTCCAAGATCAGGATCATTTAAATCGATCGATTTTTGAAGGACGAATTTTCTGGTCAGATTTTTAAACCCTGTTTTGATACAGTACGACAATGAACGGGTTACTCTTCTTGTATTCCATCATATGTGCGGCGATGTGGTCTTGTGGCGATAGTATTTATTTTATGAGCGGCTATGTGATCTAGTGGTATGACACTCGCTTTCGGATCGGAAGGTCCTGGGTTCGAGCCTCGCGCTCAGCGCATAGTTGAGTCCTTGGAAAAGGCTCTTTCTGCACATTCTCTCACCGTACTCACGTGTAAATTGAGTACTTGGCCGTTAACATATAGCTTTATATAGCGCAATATCCACTAAATGTGCTAAAAGCGCTTTCAAGGGGTCCCTGGTCAACAGCAACATTTAACATGTAGGACGGGACATGACGCCTGTTAGGCGATATTACAATTTTTCGGACAAAGACAACGCTGTTAACGGCCAGGTACTCATTTTACACCTGAGTATGGTGAGAGAATGTGAAAAAAGAGCCTTTTCCAAGGACTCAACTATGCGTCGAGCGCGAGGCTCGTACCCAGTACCTTCCGATCCGAAAGCGAGTGTCATACCACTAGACCACATAGCCGCTTATAAAATAAATACTATAAATAAAACCCGACAAAAAACTTGGGGTTGTAATTTGAATTGAATGACCCAGTGGAAAGTCTGGGGGTAAAAAACGTGGCTTCATCAGGCTACACGCTAGATTGCGTGAACACAATCCTGAGTGGGGTTTAAGAGTCCCTTTCGGGCACCGAGGCTCAATTAGCCAGGACTGAGTGGAATTGTGAGCCATCGGCGTAACACTCGGGCCGGAGTCATGGCAAACTGGAGACGTTGGCCGGACGGAGTTCATTTCACACTTAGACCAGCAATTTGATGGCCTTTGACGTGGAAAATAAAAAAAAGAGAAAGTTTTTGTTTATAATATAAGAAGCAAGATAGGCTTGTCTGGTTTCTATTGTACGTTTTGTGTGTGTGTGTTTGTGTGTGTGTATGCTTGCGTGTGTGAATGAGTATGTTTCAGCCAAAGTAATTGGTAATTTAAGCGCTTAGAGTCTGGTGTCTCGGGGTTATAGCGCTATATAAGTTTTCAGCATTATCATTATGATTATTATTATTATTATTATTATTATTATTATTGTTATTATTATTATTATTATTATTATTATTATTATTATTATTATTATTATTATTATTATTATTATTATTTTATAATGAGTGGAAAAATACGAGCAGATAGACCGGCAGCTAAGTCCCCATCGATAAGATGCAATCAAAGCGATTCGTTGGTAAATAAAGCATTCGCAGCGTAGACATTCTATTCACAGCAGGTCACCGTAATCTCGACTGACTGATGTTTGTGTATCTATCTACATATCGAATGAATATGGGTGGTGCGATACCGATACCATATCGATGACTGGGCCTGAGACATACAAGTCTTAGACAAAATAATATCATCAGCTATAATATTATAATTTTTATGATGAGCGAGCATTCATCATTTCAGTCTCGTTGGTGCCAGAGTTAGGATTGACTGATTATTTTTGAATAAAATGCCAAAGAATTTGTAAACTATGGCAAATGGTCGAGAGAAAAAAAAATGCCATTTTTCTAGGTATTATTTTTTTTTCTGTTAAAATGCATATTATATAAAAGTATTTGATTCTTTATCTTCTTATTTTTACAGCTATAATAATAGTGTCTATTATATTTTCTTGCTTGTTATGGTTGTGAAAGATAAGTAGTATATTTTGTAACAATATTATACTTTTCTCTGTTAAATTTTTAAAGTGATAGGTTTTATTTTATATAACATGGTAAAACATAATATGCTAAAAACTTAAAAAGCCAAAACCTATTATTTCCATGCCCAGTGACTGTAGAAACTTCAAGTCTGGCTTGGAAAACGCCAAAATGACAACCGTGGTCCGAGTCTCAGACGATACTGAAAACACATCAATAGAATTCTATGTTATATATGATGGCGTTATTTGACCAAATGCATTCAGACGGGAGAACCAACACAATGAAGACAAAGTAACACGAAACTCGTAGCGTGTTTGATTTGTGAACATAGAACTGTCTATCTGTTGTCTTTGTTGCGACCACGAACATTGTATATGTGTGGTGATGGTCTTTTTACATTTTATATAGCAACGTATGAAATAGAAAGAGAGAAAGATAGAAAGAGATGTACAAGTTTGTCTGTCTATAGATATATAATGAGAAGAGGAGAGGGAGAGGAGAGAGAGAGAGAGAGAGAGAGAGAGAGAGAGAGAGAGAGTGAAGGATGAGATTATAGATAGATGAGTATAGATATGATAAGATGATAGATAGAATAGATAGATTAGATAGTAGATGAGATAGATAAGATAGATAGATAGTGATAGATAGATAGATAGATATAGATAGATAGATAGATAGATAGAGATAGATGATAGATAGATAGATAGTGATAGATGATAGATAGATAGATAGATAGTAGATAGATAGATAGATAGATAGAGATATGTATAGATAAGATAGATATGATAGATAGAAATAGATAGATAGATAGATAGATAGATTAGATAGATAGTATAGATAGATAGATAGATAGAGATAGATAGATAGATAGATAGATATGATAGATAGATGTAGATAGATAGATAGATAGATAGATAGATAGATAGATAATAGATAGATAGATAGATAATAGATAGATAGATAGATAGATAGATAGATGATAGATAGATATAGATAGATAGATAGATAGATAGATAGATAGATAGATATGATATGATAGATAGATAGATAGATATAGATAGATAGATAGATAGATAGATAGATAGATAGATAGATAGATAGATAGATAGATAGATAGATAGATAGATAGATAGATAGATAGATAGATAGATAGATAGATAGATAGATAGATAGATAGATAGATGATAGATAGATAGATAGATAGATAGATAGATAGATAGATAGATAGATAGATAGATAGATAGATAGATAGATAATAGATAGATAGATAGATAGATAGATAGATAGATAGATAGATAGATAGATAGATAGATAGATAGATAGATAGATAGATAGATAGATAGATAGATAGATAGATAGATAGATAGATAGATAGATAGATAGATAGATAGATAGATAGATAGATAGATAGATAGATAGATAGATAGATAGATAGATAGATAGATAGATAGATAGATAGATAGATAGATAGATAGATAGTAATAGATAGATAGATAGATAGATAGATAGATAATAGATAGATAGATAGATAGATAGATAGATAGATAGATATAGATAAGATAGATAGATAGATAGATAGATAGAATAGATAGATAGATAGTGATAGATAAGATAGATAGATAGATAGATAGATAGATAGATAGATAATAGATAGATAGATAGATAGATAGATAGATAGAAAAGATAGATAGATTAGAAGTAGATAGATAGATAGATAGATAGATAGATAGATAGATAGATAGATAGATAGATAGATAGATAGATAGATAGATAATAGATAGATAGATAGATAGATAGATAGATAATAGATAATAGATAGATAGATAGATAGATAGGATAGATAGATAGAATAGATAGATAGATAGATAGAAGATAGATAGATAGAGATAAAAAGTATAGAGATGAGAAGATAGATGGGAGATAGAGAGGATAGATAGATAGAGTGATGAAAGAAACTAGATAGATAGAAAGATAGAAATAGAAGAGAGAGAGAGAGAGAGAAAGAGAGGAGGAGAGAGAGAGAGAAGAGAGAGAGAAAGAGAGAGAGAGAGAGAGAAGAGAGAGAGAGAGAGGAGAAGAGAGAGAGAGAGAGAGAGAGAGAGAGAGAGAGAGAGAGGAGGGGGGGGGGGGGGGAGTGATAGAGCAATTCTTCATTTAATATCAATTTTGATCAGTGCATTCAGTGAAATTATTTTACATTAAACTCAAATTTATCTTACATTATTCAAATATCAGTCTATCTAGTTGTTATGAAATTGACAATATTATTTAA
>NC_088363.1:10373024-10380524 GCF_034508935.2 Berghia stephanieae | reverse complement strand
TAATCCCGAACGACATCTGTTTGTTTTTCAAAATGTTTCCCAGGTCCATGAAGGCCTGTTTGGCTTGAGTTATTCTTGCTCGTATGTCTCGGTTACATCTTCCATCTGTTGTCACTATTGAACCTAGGTATTTAAAACTTTCTACGTTGGTAAGTTGCTCGCCGTGAATCGTTATATTGCAGGTGTTGTTGTTTTCGGGGTTTTTCTGTATTACCATGCATTCCGTTTTGGTGATATTCACTTCCATTCCCTTGGCTTCACTATCTACTACCACTTTGTCAACAATCTTTTGAAGTTGGATTTCTGATGTTGCAATGAGTACCGTATCGTCTGCGTATCTTATATTATTTATGTTGTGACCTCCCACTTTTATTCCCTCCATATTATTTATGCCCCTCATGATTGTTTCTTGGTATAGATTAAACCGATCTGGTGAGGCAACACACCCTTGACGGACTCCTTTCTTAATAGGAATGGAATTTCCTGTAGAGTTTCCGATTTTGATAGATGCCTGCTGGGTGTAGTATAATGTTTGCATGAGTCTGAGGTCTTTCTCATCAGCGCCAATGGAGTGCAGTTGTTTTAGTATTTCTTCGTGGCGTACTCTATCAAAAGCTTTTTTGTAGTCGACAAAACAGAGGTATAGTGGGGTCTGAACCTGTATAGCTCTTTCACTTAAAACACGGAGGAGGTATATTGCGTTCCTTGTCCCTCTGTCAGGTTGGAATCCATATTGTTCTTCTGCGATTTCGGGTTAATCTTATTCCTTAGCCTGTTGATAATTATACGCAACAGTATTTTGTTGATGTGGCTTATTAAACTTATAGTTCTAAAATTTTCGCATCTGACTGCACCTGCTTTCTTTGGTATTGCTATGAAAATAGAGTTACAGAGATCTTCTGGAATTTTCCCAGTATTGTATATATTGTTGAATAATATGTGAAGTTCATCAATTGCTAGATCTCCTAGGCTTTTTAATACCTCTACAGATATTTCATCAGGGCCTGTTGCTTTACCATCCCTCATTCGTTCCATGGCATGTTCAATTTCACTTTTGGTGATGTTTGGTCCGCTTAATGGTTCTTTGAATTTCAGTGGTGGTTCATTTCTATTTGGATCATTGTACAGTTCGCCTATGTATTCTACCCATCGGCTTTCTATATGTTGTTCTTCAAATAGCAGTTCCCCTTGTTTGTTTTGGATACAACTTCCTGCTGCTTTGCTTTTCCTTTTCCCTGATAGTTCTTTTATTCTTTGGTGAGCTTGTTGGGGGTTGGGTTTGTATTCTCTTTCGATTTCGCAGCATTTCCAGTCTAGATAGTTCTCGTGTGCCTCGATGCATTTGGATTTAATGTGGTTGTTCAATGTTTGGTATTCTGCAGACCCTCTGTTGCATTTTCGTCTTTCTTCAAATAGGTTTAGAATTTCATTTGTCATCCATTCCTTTTTGCTGTTTATTTGAGCTATTGGTAAATGCTTTTCTGCAGTTGCTTTGACACACTTTTGGAATATATCAAATTGTTTTTCACATTTTTCATTATCAGGTTCACTTTGGCTTTGTATCATGAGTGCATTTTCAAATTCTTCTCTCATTTTTGTTTGTATGCCATTGTCTTTGCATAACCTGTAATCCCTCTTTATTCTACCAGCTGTTCTCTGAATAGCTTTAAACTTTATCCTTATTGTACAAACAACTGGGACATGGTCACTGTCTACATCGGCGCCTGGGTAGGTTTTGCAATTTAATATGCCATTTCTGAATCTTGATTCAGTCACTTAAGTCACTTCGCCCTAGGTCAATTTGTTGTGTTGCACTGCTGCCGACGTTTGGGTTATTCCAGTCGTCCCTTTGGAATAGACCCTAAAGATAGTATGCGCTTGGCTAAGAAGCTCACAACATTGCCATCCGGAAGTATAACGGACCAACACACAAAACTGTGTGTAACCATGAACGTTTATAGTCTGGATAATAGAGTTAAGTGAGAATTACTCATAAAAGTGGATGGCAAAAAAAAAAAAATAATAAAAATAAAAATAAACAATAACAAAGACCCGAGTGACGTCAACTTCGTTCTATCTATATGTGCTCTGCTCGAAGCGATTTACAATGTGGTCCATTACTAAAAGCAATATTATTTATCGCGTAGAACGAGAATGACACCTGTTAGGTACATTTTTCCCCGACAGAGACAACGCTGTTAAGGGCCAAGTACTCATTTTACAGCAGAGTACGGTTAGAATATGTAAGTAAAGTGCCTTTTCCAAGGAATCAACTATGTGCAGCACAGAGTGGGACTTGAACGCTGGACCTGCAAATCAGAAGTCCACTTATCCACGAATCATGTATGATATGTATTTACTTACTTACTTACTTACTTACTTACTTACTTACTTACTTACTTACTTACTTACTTACCTACTTACTTACTTACTTACTTACTTACTTACTTACTTACTTACTTACTTACTTACTATAGACCGATCCTTGGGGCGCCTAACATGAGCCACACGTCTTCACCATTCTGTCCTGTCCTCCATAAGCGTACGCAGCTCCCGGGTGTTGTCCATTCCTGTGTCATCGAGCAGACAGTCAATGTAGGTTTTGTTCTGCCTGCCTCTGCTTCTGGTTCGCTCAGGTGGTTCCCATAGCACAAGACTGATATGCCTACCTATTGCTCTTAAATTTGAGTTGTAAAAATCATTTTGTGTATGTGTTGTACCGGTATGACATTTTAGTCAAAATCTTGAAAATAATCAGTAAGGAGAAACCCAAGGTCATTCAATACATGTCCTTTATCAGTGTGTCAAACTATTGTGAGAAATGCTCACTAACTTGGCCTGACCTATTTTTGTGTTTGACATGTACTAAAGGTAGATACCTATCTATCTCATGCCTTTTCATCATCATCATCATCATCATCATCATCATCATCATCATCATCATCATCATCATCATCATCATCATCATCATCATCAAGTGCCAGGCCTGTTGCAGACATCGGCGATAATCTCGATTCCTGTTCCTCCTCCACCAATCCATCTGTTCAGATTGTCAATGTAATCTATCCTCTGTCTCCCTCTTATTTTCTTCCCAGCAACTTTACCCGTAAGTACAATATTTCATACAGGAAATAAATAGTCAAGGGGACGAAACGGAGTAAATTTCATGGAATATTCTGATTGGTTAACCCTTTTCCTTACCAGCCATTGTCAGAATTTCCCCCAAAATGTCACACCCATCCAACACAAAAGTATGCATAACATCAACTCACTCAACCCTAACACCGACTATATCCGTAGTTTACCCGGTTACTTTTACCCCATCCCTATTTATTACATTTTTCTTAGGCAAATTGTAAGCATAGTATCAAAGCTAATGATGTTTTTTTTCGTTTTTTTTGTTTTTGCATGTTGATGGTAGTTGAATAAAACTATCTATGTACATGCTCATTTCTAATACATTTTCCAATTTTGAAAAGTAGAAAAACTCTCTAGGATTGAGTGAGTCAATCGGCAAAATGAACCATTCAACACAGTGTCACGTTTTTATAGCTATAATGAAACATTTTTCTTTAAATTGTGTGATTTACAAAAGAAACCTGAATGATAAAAGTGCTGGTTGGATCGTAACGAATGTGACGATTTTCCTATGGTTGGTGAGGAGTGGGTTATTGCTTAGTAACGGCGGAACCATCAATGGGAGCGATCTATAGATAGTATGCGCTTGGCTAAGAAGCTCATAACATTGCCATCCGGAAGAATAACGGACCAACAAACCAAACTGTGTGTATCCATGAACGTTTATAGTCAGGTTAATACAGTTCAGTGGGCATTACTCATAAACGCGGATGGCAAAAAACAATAACAAAGACTCGAGTGACGTCATCTTCGAACTATCTACATTCCCTTTCCATGTGCTCGAAGTCATTGATCACATTGCAAAATGTGCTGAAAGTGATCCACTGTGTAAAAAGTGTTCACTACTTTTGAAATATCTAACATCACGATTGGTCATTTGATTGAGCTTGACACATGGGTGCGTTTACAACTTTCATAAACAAAGCAGCGTGTTTACATTTCTGATGAAATATCCAATCGTTGGACAGCAACAAATCATGTCATTGATGACTTGGTTGGACGAAAACATGAATATAGATCGCTCCCATTGAAAACAATAGCCACAGCGTTGTTTTCTGTCTTCATGTCTTGTCTACGCCAAAGAAAGATTCTCTTAGTTGTAAAAAAACGCTCGCTCACAAAACCGCAGAGACGGTGATAGGTAAGCAAAAAGTTAAAGATATTTGCCTTTCATGTTCAATTATATTTATACAGATATAAAGACAGACAGATTGATAAATAAAGAGATGGACCAAAAAAAAAAAAAATGAGTGAGAAGTATGAAGAGAAGATATATATATAATATATATATATATATATATATATATATATATATATATATATATATATATATATATATATAGAGAGAGAGAGAGAGAGAGAGAGAGAGCGAAAGAGAGAGAGAATGAAATAAAAGAGAGAGATAGAGAGAGAGAGAGAGAGAGAGAGAGAGAGAGAGAGAGAGAGGGTGAGAGAGATATAGAGAAAGGGAAAGAGAGAGAGACAGAGAGAGACAGACAGAGAGAGAGAGAGAGAGAGAGAGAGAGAGAGAGAGAGAGAGAGAGAGAGAGAGGGAAAGAGTGAAAGAAAGAAATATTTCAATGTAAGTAAAAGAAAGAATGTAAGAGGAATAGCTAGACATATAATAGATAGATATATATAAAGAGAGAGAGAGAGAGAGAGAGAGAGAGAGAGAGAGAGAGAGAGAGAGATAGGAAAGAGAGAGAGAGACAGAGAGAGAGAGAGGAGGGGGAGAGAGAGAGTGATATATATATATATATATATATATTTAGAGAGAAAGAGAGAGATAGAGAGAGAGAGAGAGAGAGAGAGAGAGAGAGAGAGAGAGAGAGAGAGAAAGTAATAGAGACAGATAGAAAAAAGGATGGGGAAGAACGTAGAGATTGATCTTCACCAAAATATATTATTATCATCAGTCCGGTATGACTTTTTGTTGGGTCACGTGATCTATTTCATCCGGTCCGTGCCAGTTGTTTATATTCCTGCAATCAAGAAACACTTCCTGGGTTTGTCAATGTTCAAGGGGAGTTATTCCCCGTGATTCCTTTCATCTTGATGGGGAGAGTAATCGCCCTTGACAAGGAATTGATCACGTGGAGAGACAAGATGGCGATGCAAGCGGAATATTATGGCCCTGCTGCCAAACCAATTCATCTCCTTGGAGATAAAAGATAAGGAATTTACAGGAAAAAATGAACTTCTACTAGATTAACCAGAAAACCGCCGTATTCTGGAATGTCACGTATTGTGCGGCTATGTGGTCTTGTGGTATAACACTCGCTTTCGGACTGGGTTCGAGCCTCGCGCCTGGTGCATAGTTGAGTCCTTGGAAAAGGCTCTTTACTCACATTCTCTCACCGTACTCAGGTGTAAAATGAGTACCTGGCCGTTAAAAGCGTTGTCGTTGTCAGAAAAATTGTAATATCGCCTGACAGGCGTCATGTCCCGTCCTACATGTTATGTGTTGCTGTTGGCCAGGGACCCCTTGTAAAGCGCTTTGAGCACATTTAGTGGATATTGCGCTATATAAAGCTCAATTTTAAAGCTCAATTTTAATTTAACCAGAAAACCGCCGTATTCTGGAATGTCACGAATTTAAAAATTTGTCCAGAAAACTCGTCCGTCAAATATCAATCGATTGAAATGACCTTCACCTTGACAACAATTCACAAACCTGGGACTCCTTTAAGACCCCGCCAGATCTTAGGTTAGATTTTTTTTTTGCCAAATCGATCGATATTTGAAGGACGAGTTTTCTGGCCAATTTTATTTTAATACGCGTCTTTCCAGGGAAACTTGTAATGTTTACGTTTGGTCGGTTTTTGATCTAATCCAATTTGCAGTGGTGTGCCATGATTACAGTATAAGGTGGTGCCAGAATCAGAAGAAAATGACTTAAAACATGCTACATTTGTAAATACAAAAGAAAGAAAATAAACTTAAAGGAAAGACTTAGCCAAAAAAAAAGTAAGAGGCGGTATATATCATTTCTCAGGGTTTTTAAAAAATGCTGTGATGCACTATTAAAAGATTTATGTGGTGCCAGGCACCAAATCAGCCAATATAGCCACGCCCCTGATAATTTGTATTGGCGAATGAAAATAAAAGAGAAATAAATATCAGTGTGTAGAGAGACGGATATCTGCTAGTACTGAGCATTGTAAAAAAAAAAAAGAAGATAGAATGCACCTCTTTCAATATTATCTTCCTCGGCCTTTCTGAGAGATTGTCTTCGGCTCTTCGGTCACCTGCCCTTCGCAGCAAAGGAGTCTTTAGTTTTCTTTCATTCATTTGATGAGTGTGATGAGTGTCTAAATAGTACTGTCTTTATACAGTACACGGTCACACAATTCATTGAACTGCGGAGATCAAAGTAATCAACAGACAATTTGTTTATATCGATGTGTCAAATTCATCGATATTTTGGTGTTCCAAGTGTCAGACAGCTATTTTACACAATTTTGTACAGTGCTCTACATGTCACATTAGTATTTTACCCTATTGTCGACAGTGCTCTAAATGTCACAGTGACATTTTACCCTACTTACAAAATATATTAATTCCTTTCCATCTAGTAAAATCAGTCAATAAAGAAAATAACAATTCATACAACATTCACAAAGTTACGGTCTAAGACAAAAGATGGCAAATCGGAAAATACTGGGGTTTTCTTTTTGATTGACTTTTACTTTTGTTGATATTTGGTTTGTTTTTCAAAATATATTTCTCTCCATCCAGTGAAATGAGTCGATAGTGAAAATTCTAATAAAGACAGCCTTGATAAATGTCATATGTGAATAGTATCTGGCTTCAAACATTCCAAAAAATTCAGACATGTGAGATGATACTCAAATGGCGAATACGATACTCGATGAGTTAATTGACTATAGATAGTTCGAAGTTGACGTCACTCAGGTCTTTGTTATTGTTTTTTTTGCCATCCGCATTTATGAGTCGTGCTCACTAAACTGTATTAACTTGACTATAAACGTTCATGGCTACACATAGTTTTGTGTGTTTGTCCGTTATACTTCCGGATGGCAATGTTGTGAGCTTCTTAGCCAAGCGCATACTATCTATTAAAATGAACTCATTCATCCCTGTCACCGACAGTCTATCTCGGTATTTGACTATCTATGCTATTTTACCCTATCATCAATTCGATTTCTCTGAGACAAACTGTGTCACAATGCCTCAAAACGGTATAGGGAATGAGATTAGCGGAAGAGTAGTGTCCCTTGATTGAACGTCACCGGCGGAAAAGTTATTAGAGAGAGAACGCCATGTTGGTTGTGCGCATGCGTCTCTCGTCCTCGCTTCCGGTGAAAACGGCATGAGACACTTCACCGAAAGCGAGGACGA
>NC_088363.1:10370364-10372924 GCF_034508935.2 Berghia stephanieae | reverse complement strand
CTTTTTTTTGATAGTGTAGTGGGTCGGGTTTATTTTTATCCTACCGCCCCCCCCTCTCTTTCTCCTTTCTCTCTCTTTCCTCTCTCTTTCTCTCTCTCTCCTCTCTCTCTCTCTCTCTCTCTCTTCTCTCTGTGTGTGTGTGTGTGTGTGTGTGTGTCTGAGAGAGAGAACGAGAGATAGAGAGGAAGAGAGGGATAGATAGAGAGAGAAAGCATAGCTTTACAGGCGTCCCTGGCTGCAGCAACACATAACATTTAGGTAGGGACATGACGCCTGTTAGGCGATAATACAATGTTAATACAGACAGTGAGAACGTTATTAACGACCAGGTATTAATTTTACACATGAGTACAGTGAGAGAGTGTGAGTAAAGAACCTTTTCCAAGGACTGAACTATGCGCCGAATGAGACTCGAACCCACGACCACGAAACGAAGATATATATTTGGACGATTTCGGTTTCCCCGTTCTCACCAAAACACGATGAATAAAACACTTCAGATGAATATTGTTTTTTTTTTTATCTTTACAATGCCATTCTCTCTTCTCCCGCTCATCTTTGGTGTTTCATTCATTGTGTTTTATTGACAAAGGGGAAACTCGAAATGTTCACATCATCTGTCTTCGTTTATCATATTAAGGCTTCGATTCCAGTTTCTATTGTTATTTATTTCTTCGAGCTTCATGCAGCATTCGATAAATATCTTATAATTTTAGTTCACAAAAATGAAAGGTGTAAAACACAAAAAAATATAAATGTATAACATCCGAAATACAAACTGGTAAACACAGAAACATAAGTTGATAAACACGGAAATATAAGTTGGTAAACACATGAATATAAGTTGTTAAGAACCAAAAATATACGTTGTTAAACACAGAAATATAAGGTTTTAGACATCAGAAATATAAGTTGTTAAACACAGAAATATAAGTTGTTAAGAACCAGAAATATACGTTGTTAAACACAAAAATATTAGCTTTTAGACATCAGAAATATAGGTTATTAAACACAGAAATATACGTTGGTACACACAGAAATATAGGTTTTTAGACACCAGAAATATAAGTTTTTAGACACCAGAAAAATATGTTGTTAGACACCAGAAATATAAGGTATCAAACACAGAAATATACGTTTTTAGACACCAGGAATATAAGTTCTTAAACACAGAAACATACGTTGTTAAACACATAAATATAGGTTGTTTGACACCAGAAATACAAGCAAGTTATAATACACCATAAATACAAGTCGCATCACACAATGATACAGATTCCAACATAGAGAGATAGATACACGTTAAAGCTCCTTATGAAATCGAGCTATCCTGCCTGTCACGACATCATGTCTGTCCAAATCCCCAGAAGCAAAACTAGAGATCTACCCCACGTGACATTCACATACAGTCGCCAATTAGACCGTTAGGGTTGTCTCATAATGCCACAGAACTCTAATTAATCACGGAGCCAGTCACAGAGGACGGGTTGGTGGTGGTGGTGGTCGGTTGGTAGTTGGGAGAGATATATAGGCTAGAAGGTGTTGGATAATAGGCAAGAAAGAGGCTGTTGTTCTAGAATATTGAAATGGGAAGATACAGCGCGGTGGAGAGAGAATTTCGGTTCTGTGAATGTTTCAGATGACCACAGACTAATAAGACTAATACGACACTGTACATTGACCAGAGTGATAATAGGCTGTTAGAAAATATGGACAGTGGAAAGAGTAATGAACAAAAGTGAACATAAAAGCTTTAAAATAGAACTAAAATAACCAAACACGAAGCGTTTCGGCTTAATACCATTCTTCGGCAAATAAGATAAACAATATGATCATAAATATATCACTTAGATTCCAGATTAATATATGGCACTTTGTTTCTGCAAATCTTCGATTCCTTGCCCATGTATATATATATATATATATATATATATATATATATATATATATATATATATATATATATATATATGCAGGTCTGTATCCGAACCTAATTATGCCCTAGTTTAGCATTGTTGTAATGGACAATATTTTGAGTCATTTTTTGAGTCATTTCCATTACAACAATTAACCAATTTGTGTGGCTATGTGGTCTAGCGGTATGACAATCGCTTTCGGATCGGAAAATTCTGGGTTCGAGCCTCAAACGACGCATGATTGAGTCCTCGGAAAAGACTCTTTACTCACATTCTCTAACCGAATTCAGGTGTAAAATGAGTACATGGCTGTTGACAGCGTTGTCTCTGTCCGAAACTAATTGTAATATCGCCTAACAGGCGATGTCTCGATGTCATGTCTCGCTCTACGTGTTCAACCTTGCTGTTGGCTAGGACGTTTTGTAAAGCGCTTTGAGCACGTTAAATGGCTAATGCGCTATATAAAAGGTCAAGTTTGTTTGTCGTTTTTTAATTGACGCCTTTAACTTTCTCTTGTGTAAAAAATTGTAAGACTCTTGTAGACCATGTTGAATGTCATTTACCTTTTGCTTAGGGCAATGTGGAGCCATATATTCCACCAGATTATAAGTGGACAAGAGCAACCGAAATAATATGATACAATT